>NC_136495.1:52868192-52993192 GCF_053919585.1 Euprymna scolopes | reverse complement strand
GAACGAAAAATCATAAATCAACCTTACCGAAGAAGAGAAGCTACCTGTCTGAAATTGAAAATATCCAAAATATTTTACCCGCATCAAATCACGTTCAACCCACGTACATTATTACCCTTTTTTGTCTTCCGTATGCGTATTATTATAGATTCTTTGTTACTTACGTAAATCGTATTTTTTGAATTGTCATTCTCTTTATTATTATTATTTTTTATTTTACACATTATTTATAATTGTTATAATAATTTAATTTTGTCTTCATTATAAGTTGCAAATTCTTTCTCTCCCCAAAACATCGGTTTTATCCTCTGTCCTTGGATTATTCCACGATAATATAATCTAATTATATATAAACTATACTTATGGCAAGTGAGCTACACAAAAACATTTGTGTTTTATCCCCGAAGGAATTCGTCAGGCTAAATGCCACTTATCTTCCATTTTGTAAAGAGAACGAAAAACATTTAACTTAATTTATGTCTTTTATTTATTAAATTTTTTTGTATCAATTTTTTTTAAATGCGTTTATGATTATCAACTTCTAATTAATTAATTATCGATTTTTTTCTTCTTCTAATGCTTCAAGGAGTAACAGAGCGTTAGATTAATCTGCTAATTTAATTCTTTAATCTTTTTTTTTTAATCATTTTTAATGTTTTTAAAAGTCTAACGTTTTGTTTTCTTTCTTTTCTTTCTTCTAATTAGGTTAACCCTTTCTTTCCTTCTCAGGATTTCCATTATTCTTTAGCTTTCTTTCTTTCTTTTTTTCTTTTTTTTTTTTAATTTATTTTTGAGATTTGAATCTCCTTTATTTCTTTTCTGATGCCATTTTCTCGACCCAACACCACCGACGCAAAGCCGGAGATGTTGCAGTCTCGGTTGGGATCGACTGTTTACCTTCTTGTGGACGGGGAGTTGATGCTAGCCGAGAAAAGGAGTCGAAGTCGACTCCTTGACGTTATTCGTCGCCGCTGTCGACCCGGTCACCGTCGTCACAATGGTGACCACTACGGCTGCACTGACCAGTGGCACAATAACACTATCTCGCATCTGCTGTAAAAGCCCACAATACTATTGCAACAAAATAAATATATACGTACTTATTTAAAAAAAAAAAAAAAAAAAATGATCCGGATCCCCATAATTCTACGAATTAGTTACCCCCCTGTTGTTGCTATGTCGTTTTAAACATTTCTCCAGTCTTTGTGACAGTTTTTCAAGAAATGGCCTGACTTCGACTCTTTTTTTCGGGTTCAGACTTGCTTGACGATACCTGCCTAACAGCCACAACCATTACCGCAGCACGCAGCAGCAATAATAATAATAATAATAATAATAATAATAATTCTACTAATGTTACTAATCTGGTCATTGCTATCGTCAACAAAAATAAAAAGATTAAAAACTTGGGTGACGTCAATCTTCGATTTCATCCGGGGATCAGAACAATATTTGTCCGCCATGTTGTCTATATAAAAAAAAAAAAAAAAGATATCCGTTTTCTGCCCTTTTTTTTTCTCCTTCTCTTCCCTCTTTTTTATGTTGTTTTAAAATATTTAATATTATGAAATTGTAAATCACCAAAAAAGCCTTCCATTGACTTCTTTATTCAGTGTGGGGGGGTTTCAACCCCCCCTCTTTTTCATAATTCTTGTTACCCCCACCCCTGTAGACCATTTTTCAAATTTGCAGTTCTTTATTTTTTATTTTTTATTTATCAAAAATGGGTGACTCTATAGGATTTTATGACAGCATCAACTGCAAACAAACTTCCAAGACTTGTGTGTGTGTGTGTAGGATAAGCATATGTATAAAAAAATTTTTTTTATTATAATTCTCCAATTAATTAAGCCTTGCAATTTATAACTATTTCAGCTTGTTGAATCTTTAAACTCTTTCTAATACCCAATTTCTATGTGTCATATATTCTGTCAAAGTTTTCGTTTAAAGCTGGGCCACCAAATATTGCAATGCATGTTTTGTTATTGTTAATTGTATCTTTTTATTCTTAGCAATTGTTTTTGCAAACCCCAACCTGTTTCTCCAATGGTGGTGGGTAAACGAAGCAAAAAAGAGAAGCTAATTATGACAAACATTGGAGGTGGTGGTGGTGGGGGTGGCGGCGGAGATGAGAAAGGGGCCTCTGTTGGTGACTGTCGTTCCGACCCCAACCAGGCATGTGTCGTCGACAATTCTCACTGTGATTCTAACCTTGCCAATTCCAGGTCCTTTCCCAAGCACACAGACGACGACAATGTCCACGTCGAGGATGGAATGGGTCCAGGCAGCGACTACGAACGGTGTGAGCGCGTCGTCATCAACGTGAGTGGCCTCCGATTCGAAACCCAACTCAGGACCCTTGCTCAGTTTCCCGACACGTTACTCGGCAACCCCAAAAAAAGAAATCGTTATTACGACCCGTTGCGGAACGAGTACTTTTTTGACCGCAACCGTCCCAGCTTTGATGCAATTCTTTATTATTACCAGAGTGGCGGCCGGTTGAGAAAGCCTGTAAACGTTCCGCTTGACGTGTTCTCAGAGGAAATAAAATTTTATGAACTGGGTCCTGAAGCCCTTGAAAAATACCGCGACGACGAAGGTTTTATCAAAGAAGAGGATCGACCTCTTCCAGAGAACGAATTCCAACGGCGAGTATGGTTACTCTTTGAATATCCAGAGAGTTCAACAGCCGCTCGCCTCATAGCCATATTTTCCGTAGTGATAATTCTAATTTCCATTGTGATATTCTGCCTTGAGACGCTGCCCGAGTTCAAGCACTACCGGTTGGTCAACGAGACCATCGAGGAAGACGACATACCAAAATTTGGAGAACCCTTCTTCATTATAGAAACTTGTTGCATAATATGGTTCACGTCCGAACTGATGGTGAGATTTGCGTCTTGCCCCGAGAAAATCGGTTTCTTTAAGAACATCATGAATCTAATTGACATTGTTGCCATCATTCCTTATTTCATTACTTTGGGCACAGTGATTGCCGATGAAAACAAAAGCAACAATCAAGCAATGTCACTTGCAATTCTCCGAGTTATTCGACTCGTTAGAGTTTTTCGTATTTTCAAGCTTTCTAGACATTCAAAAGGATTACAAATTCTTGGCCAGACCCTCAAAGCCAGCATGAGGGAATTGGGACTACTAATATTTTTTCTATTCATTGGAGTTATTTTATTCTCGAGTGCTGTATATTTCGCAGAGGCTGATGCCGAACAGACTCATTTCAAAAGCATACCAGACGCTTTTTGGTGGGCCGTGGTCACTATGACTACGGTCGGCTATGGAGATATGAGGCCCATCGGGGTCTGGGGTAAGTTGGTCGGGTCATTATGTGCTATTGCCGGTGTTTTAACGATCGCGCTGCCCGTACCTGTCATCGTCTCCAACTTCAACTATTTTTACCACAGAGAAACTGAAAGTGACGACAAGGATAAGTACCATCACGTCACGTCGGCCATAAACTATCCGGAAAAACGCAGTTCCTACGTCTCAGAGAACGGTTCCGAAGTAATGGAGATGGAGGAGGGTAGCGTCATTAATGATCGAATTATTAAAGAAAATCACACCATCAAAGTGAACAATCCGACCAACCTTAATATGAATAACTTAAGTATTGAGACTGACGTTTGAAAATATCTGTAAGACTCCCAGGAAAGCTTCCATGGTTATAATTATTGAAACGCAGAAATGTACTTAAAATTAAAAGAAGTATAATTCCATCAAAATTATAATGATGATAACATTTAAATGATAATAAACTTCAATTATAATTCCTATTTTGGTAACAAACATGGTAATTGCTTTATTATTGATATGTACCTCTGAACTTGTTAATCTTAAAAAAAAAAAAGGAAAAAAAATAAGCATTTTCTTGCCATAAATTATGAGGAAAGAATCTTTAAAATCGATAAGCATTTCTAAGTTTATAAATGATTTCATTACAAATTAAGAGTTTAAAAAAAGTTAAGGGTTAGCAAAAATGCATAAGTAAATTCTGTTTGCTTTTTTTTTTTTTTAATTGCTTATTTTGATAAATTATTTCTTTTAAATTTAAAATCAGTAATTTAATTATCTCCCTTACTTAAAGAACACATTTTTTTTTCTTATACGTTTAGTATTCTTATAAATATAATTAGTTTATAAATATAATTAATTTATAATTTATAAATATTAAGATTTAAAAAATTAATTTAGTATCCTCAAACATAAAAAAATGTTATTTATAAAATTAGTTTTTTTTTCTTTTAAGAATTAAATAGTTTAATCAATGAATATTTTTGTTTTTCAAATATTTTAAAATGAAAGATTCAAAATGTATAAAATTAATACATCTAGTTAATCATAGCAAAATCGATCGGTCCTTCCCTAAAATTGTTGGCAACTTAAACTAGAAGTCTGCTTAGCGAGAAACAAAGAAGGGAGCCAGTTTTGTAATTCCTCTTCAAATGCAAAGGTAACATAAAATTATGGTGTTTCCACTGCCAAAGCCAATATAATATTGAGAGAAACTGCTCGTCGGAGCTTCGGAGCCAGTTTCCTCCGTGGACCCAACTGAGGAAAACCCTGTGTCTATGCATTTTCAAAAGATGAGATTCCACGGAAGATTTACCAAATCATCTAATGCTTCCTGTAAATCAAAAAAAAAAAAAATTATTCATAATAACAACACGGAATATTGGTCATTTTTGTTGGACCAGTTTTACACATTTTGGAGTTCTGTGAAAGATTTTCCCCAAAAGTTGGTTACCATACGAAGCAGTTTTCGATACGGGTAAGTACAGCTTTTCATTTTCACTTTCTTCTATTTTAAAATTTATTTTCACATTCAAAACACAAAAATTCTACATTAAAAAAAAAAAAATGTACATAAAAATATTTTTATTTCATTTTAATATATATATATTTTTTAATTCTACTTTTGAAAAAAAATTTATTTAAAATTTGTTATTTCATTTAAATATATATCTTCAAAACAAATTCTACATTAAAAAGTATATAAAAATATTTTTTCCATTTTAATATATATTTTCCAAAAAAGTTCTACATTAAATAATGCATATAAGAAATACTTTTTATTTCATTTCTTAAAAAATTCTACTTTTGAAAAAAATGTAAATAAAAATATTTTTATTTCATTTAAAATAGACAATTTAAAAAAAAAATCTACATAAAAAATTATATACCACAATATTTTTATTTCATTTTAATATACAATTTTTTTAAAATTCTACATGAAAAAATTATGTGATGATATTTTTATTTTATTTTAATATACATTTACAACATAATTATTTGATTTTGAAACTTTTTTTGTTCATGTTAAAAAAAAATACACTCCTTTTGAATATGATATTTTACATGAAAAGTTTTAACCAATACAAACAAGTAACAAAAGTTTAATTCTCTGCAACTTGCTTTTAGTTTTTATTGAAATGCAAAAGAAAAGAAAATAGTGCTTACATAAAACAAAACAAAACCTTGTACATACTCAAATTATCATCCGATTTCGCATATTATGTAACCCCTCAAATTTGGTAGCCAAAAAATTTCATCATCTATGTATCATTTATGATAGGGATCATGTATGCTTCTTCTGCTTCATCCAGCTTTTGAATTTAGTGTGCTGTGAGAGTCGTGGATTCCAAGGTGGGCAAAACATCTATTCTCTATCTCTACAAATCTACTATCAAGCCTGTTTGGAGTACTGTTGTCATATTTGGAGCTGATTAATCTCTGTTCCATTTGATGGTTCTTGATAAGATTCAGAAACCTATTTGTAATTAAATTAGCCCCACCCTTTCTTCTTCTTCTACACTCTCTTTCTCATAGACATGATGTTGCTCATCTTTCTCTCTCTTTTTTTTTTTTTTTTTTGAATACTATTATGGTGTTCTTTAGAATTGTTAGATTTATCCCCTGCTTCCTTTGTTCCATATTGATTGATTCATTGCTCATCAATTTACTGTTCACGTACCTCATTATTATACAATAGCTCCTTTCCAAGAATGCAAAACTTATGGAACTCTGTTCCTACTGACTATTTACTTCCTACCTAAAACCGTGGTATTTTCAAGACTAACATCAATAAGCCTCCCCTGTTTTTGCATTAGTCACCTTTGATTCTTTTTAGTTCGTTACATCAAATGGTTTCATGCCTTGTCTGGTGTCCACTCTAAAAAGTTGACATCAGCTAGGGTGCTTGCAGTTTTATCGTTTCTTATGCACTTGAAGCCTGTCATCTTTAATCTATCACACTCTAGTGCCCGGGATATCGAAACACGTAATAGTTTATAAAAAATGGTGGCACACTGTACATAGCCAAACCATCTGTGATGTAGTGTGCACAGCATCTGTAATCTCACCAAAAACTCGAGTTTCTCATGAAGAACAATCAATGGGATTTTTTCTTCTTCCTGTTTGCAGCCACACATCACCCAGTCATGTCAGGTCATTTATATCAAAGCTATTTCAGATCAGAAGTTCATTAGATCACCAAAGTTAAGTTTGGGTTAATCTGGTCAGTACTAGATAGGTGACCATTTGGGTATATTAGGTGCCATACATGGGAAGACAGCGAAACGTCCTTGCAAAAGAAAAAATATCGTCATCTCCTGTGATTGAGATATACTTGCGACTGGGGACTGATATTCCCCCAGAAACTTCCTTCTTTCTGATAAAGTCGGTTAAAAATTCTGAGGGTGAATGTTATACACAGTACCAGGAACAGATGTATTTCTGACTCGTGTCATTGCCATGCAACGTATTTAAAGTTTTAAATATTGTTGCAATTATTAACTCTCTGATTATAGGGAATGTGGTCAGAGATTGGACCATTGTGACACCAGTGGCACTTTTTCCTTTTTTTGAACTGTGGTATTTGTTTTATTTATTTCCAAGACTTGCTTTTTCAGTTTAGAAAGTAATTAGTGCATAGCTAACTGCCTGGGACACCCTTACCGGGGAATACCGGTGGTTTAAAGGGGCCAGAGTGTGGCAGTTTATTCCTCCCACCCTTGAGTTTTGTGCCCCATCTTTCTGTGGTATGAACGAGGTAAAATACCAAATAGAACTTTTTTTTAAATTTTTTTTTGCTATAGTCATTGCTTATCAAGCCCTGGAGGCTATTCAAGGATAAAGGTTAAGTGTCGGGTGAGACATCACTGATGATTGGTTATGGTGAAAATTGGATAGAAATTATTTAAGAGGACAGTTCAACAAGAACTTGTTCATGTAGGACTTGAAAACGACTGGAAAGCAGCTCCACAGTATCGTGTTCCACAAACGAGCAATTTTAGGAATAAAGCTGTTTTCTTTTGACCTAAAAGTCATTTTCTTCTTTTTTTTCTTTTCTTTTTTTTTTTTTCTTAAAAAAAAGATCTCATTCCAAACAAAATGACAGTCGTCAATTTTGCCAGTTGCTTTGAATTGTAAAAGCCAAGATGAAGATGAAGAATAGGTTTTTCCGTTGGGTAGTCGATCTGTACAAGTGTCGGATTGTATAAGTCTGAAGACAGAGAGCAAATTTCTTCCCATGTTGGACACGAAAAATCACGTGCGGTAATGCTGAAGTATTCAATATTTTTATGGAGCAATTCTGGTTTCTGATTGGTTGCTAGCAGAACATGTCTCCATTTGATTGGTCAGTTCCTATCGCCAGTGTCTATAAGTAGAACTGTCCAACTTTCTGTAATCTAACCTCATTATATCAAAAATATTGCAAGTGGTTAATGGTTTGTGAACAATGTACCTAACTCAAATCTGAGGTCCGGTAACACTATAAAACTGCGATATAATTAAAGTTAGTTTAGCTAACTTTACTTAATAAGCAGAACAGTGCATAAGGTAATGATAAGAAACCCTGAGCCACTTACTTAGCCATAAAACAGCTTCAACCCGACTGCTAGTGGAATAATCAATATTCAATTAAGAATCTAACATAAAAAATCTTCTCAGATTTTTCAAAGTCATACCTAAATAGCATCTAAGCTGACAAATCAAATTTTCTTCTCCTTAGCTAATTTTCATTTGTTATTATTGTATCATGTTATTGGCAATATGATAATGTATTTAGCTACAATTGATTTAAAAAAAAAAGACTTACTTCAGCTCGGACAACTGGTAATATGAAACATTTTTAAATAATCACCTAAAAATAATCGGTGAAGAGAATGACTCATTTTTAATTGAACAATATAGTAGAAGTTATCTATGTTAATTTTTTTTAAATATGCAAACAAATAAAAATTAGAAACTAAAATGACTTACCTGCATCCCGATCAACGCCGGGTATGTACAAAATGTTAAGACTAAAGCAATAAAGGCAGGGAGCCAGCAATTAATGATAAAACCCATTAATGGTGTGGATGCAAAGTCTTAAATAATAAATGCAAAAAAGCTTCCACCCCTCGCGTTCGGACCACCTCCACTTTTCATTGTAGGGTGATATCGGCCTTATTTTGTGACTTCAACAAAACATGAAGCAACTTGGAGCATCCAACCGACCCAGCGCCATTCACTCAGTTTTGTGCACCCCAGTTCTCCCACAATATCTGTCTACATCTGCTACTAAAACTCTGCGGATCTTGATTGCTTGTTTTCATATACAATGGATGATGTCATCATTTGGGGGCATCAGTGAATTTTATTTTGTGACGTCATTCATCAAGTCAGGAATGGGGAGGGGGTCTTTATCTTTTGTTTTTTAACTTTTATTCAACTCAAATAAGGCATATTGCTACTAAGACGTAACGGGCTGCGTTGATTTATTATGTGAGGTCATATTTATAGGGGACATTCTAAGTGGAGAGTTGTGAAGCAAGATGTTTTTTTCACATTACGTTTAAGTTTATGCATGTTCGCATGAGCTGTGTTCAGTATGTAATGATCCTGGACCACTTTTCTTAGAAATAGAGCAATCAAACTTGGTACAGTCTTTCATCCAGAGTTAGACATTTCTCTCATCATTTAATGCAGCTCTGGAGACCGTTTTTGTAGAACACCCCAGCTCCAACCATGACGTGACTTTGTACATCAAGACTGCATAATCTGAGAAATGCTTACCTTTCAATAAAAACTTTGTGATTGGGAAGAGATGAAAGTCAGAGGGTGCAAGGTCAGAAGAGTAAGGAGGATGGGGAAGGATTTCATATCCACATGCCCATGCTTCTGACTTGGTGACAAACACGATGTGAACCAGAGCGTTGTCTTACAGAAAGGAGATAACTTTCCCCGCCTTTTGATTTTGATAGCTTCTCTTAATTTTCTCAAAAATTAATCATAATAGGCTCTTGTAATTGTGGTATCCTTTGCATGCAGGAAATCTGATCACTGCATCATCTTGGTCCTAGAAGATTGTGAAAATGACCTTGCCAGCAGAGGGCTGCACTCTTACCTTCTTTGAAGAAAAGTTCAAGCACTCCCACTGCATTAAATGGGTTTTGATCTTTGAATCATAATGATAGACCCAGGTTTCATCTTACATAAGCAATCTTTTGAAAAACTTTGACTCATCTTCTTGGCATATCTCCAAATTCATCCTCGAGCACTCAACACATTCTCGCTTCAGAAAAGGCGTCACCAACCTAGGAATCCACCTAGCAGACACCTTATGCATATGCAAATGGTCATAAATGAGTTTCCACAGATCTTCTACTAATTTTGTACCTGTTTAGCTATTTGACAAATAGTCATGCGTCGATCTTCCAAAATGGTAGCCTACACTTGACTTACAGATGCCTCATCAATGGCAGAAGGGAGGGGTCAACCCAGTCTGGAAGCTGTTTCTACAGATTTGCAGCCATGTTTGAATTCACAATGCCAGTGTTTTACAAGGTCATATGATGAGACATCATTACTATATGTTTCTTTCATTTCATCAAAAGTTTCTTTTGATGTGCATCCTTTCAAATACAAAAACTGGATAAATGCGTGACACTCAACAAATTCCATTTCACACCTAACTCAGTTCAAACACTTGTAAATCAGAAATGATACTTGTTCCATGGCTGTAACTTACCTCATAATCCATAGAAATATAAATCATTGTGAAATTTCAGCTAGATCAGACAACTGAAAGTGGGTCTGGGGTATTACTTATTGGACGTCTCTCATACAGCCAGGGAAACTAGGAGCAGAAAGAATATTCCAAAAACAAGTGATCCAAAGTAAGAAGCTATTAAAGTAGAAAGTTTTCCAGCATCTGTGAAGGGGTGAGATTTGCTTTTAGTCGGGTGCAATATGGCTATTTACTTTGAGGGAGTACAAGGGCAGTGAGTTCGTTGGAGCACAGTAATATAACATCACAGGAATGGGACATGGGTTGGAGCTTGGTAGAATTGTGAGACCTATTGGGTTAGAGATTATTTTTATTTATTTATTTATTTATTTTCTTGCACTTTTGCCTAAAAAGGGAGAGACTAGTGGTTGGTGCAGCATCAACAAATGGTTCCTTAATTGTACCAAAGTTTTTTTTTTGGGGGGGGGGTGTTATTTTATTTATTTATTTTTTTGTCTGGAAAAACTAATTAGTAAGGTAAATAAAATCTTAATTATTGTAATGTAAAATTATAAGCTTGTCATAAATATCTCGGTGAACTTCAGAAAGCATGACGGTTTTAAAGGATGGCAGCACACAACTGATGCAGGCAGTTTGTTCTATGCATCAGCGATTTTTTTTTATTTATGGGAGCTGTGCGGTTACCTGATTTTGTAGACCTGCCCATGTGTTAGATACGTTGAGATCAAAAACGTGCTCACTTTGTAATTGATGAGGTGGTTAATAATTTTGTCAGTGTTTACCAAGTTAGTTGCTAGAAGTCTGAACTTCAATGAATCCAAGTGAAAGAAACAAGGCATTCGGAATATTACAAGTGTCTGATGAAGGATATTTGCTTGGTTGTACGTTTTTCTAAACAGTTTCAAGGTAGTGAACGTTCTAAGCAATATCCCAGTTCCAGACTGAGAATGCAAATTCTACGTGTGGTCGCACCAAAGCCATATACAGTTTTAAATAAACGGCTCAAGAGTGACTAAAAAAAAAGGTCTTGGTAAATGATGCCAAGACACTCTTAGTATTCTTGAATATAAGGAATGCTAATGAAACGGATATAGGTGGCCAAGTATTATTTATTCAAATATATGGATAAACTGTAATCGAAGGTCGCTTATTTTTCATTCTATCGATATTTGTATCGAGAGCAAGTTAAGAATTTATTTTTTCCTTCAAGCTGCCATTTTCCAAGGAGCCAAATATAAACAGAGGTTGGAAAGAGTTCGGTAAAGTTCTTTGAATTTGAAACCGACGGTACCGATGTTATTTTGATATTCTATAATACATAGCATATATTTATACATATGTAAAAAATGACTCTTAGAAACAGTAATTTTTTTTTTTCAACTTTAAAACCTTTTTTGAGGATAAAATTAAATATATTGTTTTCTGATTTTATTCAATAAGTTCGATAATTGCTTTTAATGTGAGGTATGAATTTCTGGTGTTTATTCAGATTGGCATTTATGGCGATAAACAAAAATGAAGAAAAACTTTTATCGTGCACCTACTTGTTACAGAATGAAAATAGTATATTCCAAAAAGCACAAAAATTGATCAAGTATTTTTTTTTTATTTTCGAAAAAAAAAAAAAATTACCGTTTTTTAGCGATGTTAATAAATTGTTTGGTTTTAAATCATATATTTTCGTTGTCTTTCTGACATTATCCAAAAATAACAAAAAAAAATGAAATGAAAGCCAGTTGTCTGCCCTTGAATCCGCCATGGACGCTGCTCCCCGCCCCCTCGCATTGACACTGAATAAAATTTGATTTTCTTGAAGAAGAAAAAAAAAAACTTCTTGATCAAATTACGTGATTTTTGGAATATTTCATTTTCGTTCCGTGACTGGTACATACATCATACAGACGTTTCTGTATTTTCTTTACTTTTAATTGCCGCCATAAGTGCCAATCTGACGAAGCACTGAATTTCTTACTTGATAGAATCAGGTTGTCCTTATTCATATTGAACATTACTCTAATTATGGAGACTTAAATACCTGGCCAGCAGTAGTTTGGAAGTCAGTTTCTTAAAGTCGTCCGACGCATGCATCACAGCATGTAAAACGGACTTTAAACCAAAGAGGATAATGGCCATTTTCACATATAGTGTTGTTGTTGTTTTGCTTTTTGTTTTTTGTTTTTGTTTTTACACAATCGACTTCATGGATCTTCTAGGATTTACCACTAATGTTGTGCTGTACTTCAGGTATTCTATCAGTGTTTAGACGGTCTCTTACATTTTGATGATGAGAATAAATATATTGTTTTGTAATTTTATTCATTAAAGTTCAATAACTGCGTTTAATATGAGGTATGAATTTTTTACATGATAGAACCAGGTTGTCCGTGTTCATATTGAACATTACTCTAACCAAGGAGACTTTTAAGGATTATTTTGTGTTTGATTTTGGAGCTAGAAAACTAAAAATCGATTTAAAAGGCTGTATCGATGATTTTGATTATTCAAATTTTTTTTATTTTATGTTATTTTCACAAGATTTCAATTGGTGTAATCTGCAACCTTCTTCTCGTGCATCTTTCCGAACTTGGGAACCTACCAGTCCTAATTGGGAACCTGAAAGCATCAAGGTAGATTGTTCTTATTCCGTCAGCCATAGAAGCATTGATTTATTATTCTTAGTTATTGATCGTAGTAAGTAATGGATTCATAAAACTAATATTTTAAAACAATGCACCAGTAATATATATATATATATATATATATATATATATATGTGTGTGTTTATATTTGTACAAGATTCGATCATAAACTGATCATTATGAATTTTGCAATACAACTGTTCGATGTAAGGGTGGGTAATGTGGGCTATATTTAATTTAATTTAGTTATGTAAATGGTGCAAAGAGGGGGGGGTGGAAGCCGTTTGTGAACATTAAGCTATCTCTGATTTTTGTAAAAATTTAATAATAGATATGATATCCATCAATGAATATTCCACAAATTTCAATTTTTAAAAATTATTTTTAAGTGTTTTTAGAGAGCATACTAAACCTCCCATTTGAAAAGTCCAAAATACTACCCGTCAAGACCAAGATTAGGTTTCCCTTCTCAGAATTCATACGAGAATGGTTAACTACTTCACGCATCTCTTATTAGGTTTCTGTCCATCACTCTCACCCTCTTCCACTGTATGTTGTTTGACCTCCCCCTCCCCTTCTGCTCTTATTCTATAATGCAAATATCTCTCTCTCACTCTCTCACCTTCTATTAAAAGTCGAAAGTAATAGAAAAAGGAAAGAAAAAAAAATTAGAATAATCCATTATAAACAAAAGGAAATACTACCACAGGTAGTAATCATATTTAACTCATAACTGTAAGGATAGTGGAGGGTATGGTGAGCAGAAAGAGACTAATTTTGGGTTTATTTGAAGAAAAAAAATAACTTGCTTTGCTAACTCACTTTTGAATCAGGAATTCAAACGTTCTAACTTCTCACACCGGTCATTATCTCTACGAAATCACCACTCGCTTGCACATAGTGTTACTGTCACATCTTGGCTGGTGCGCCAACCGCTAGCCTTTCTCTTTTGGACAGGATACAAAAAAGGAATTTCTAACTCGAGTTCCGCACTATCCACCTTGCATTGCTGCACCTGTTTAGCAAGTACTTTCACAGAATGTGCAATTTGCTGCACTTGTATGCCTCCCCCCACCCTCCTCAACGTAAATGCCTCCGATCCACCAAACTAGTGGACAAAACACACAGGTTTTCTACTTCAATATCTTCCTTTCTCGAACAGCTTGCCTTTGAAATTTGCTTCCTGCTCCCTATTTCTCCGACTGTACCAACATGCAGAAATTTAAGTGTAATGTAAACAAGCTTTTTGCTGCCCAACTCCCCATCTAGGTTGATACTCTACAGATCTGATTCCGAAATAGCCCCTTATGCTTTAGTGGCAATATGCCTTGTTTGGTCCGGGGTGGGGGGACAAAAAGGAGGGGGAGTGATTCAAATTAGATCTTGTAACCTGGTTAGATAATCTGTCCTCCTGCAATGGTTGCAACGCGATAAACAGAAGATCCTATAAAATATAGTGCAAGAGTATATGTTGGCCAATATATCTGCAAAGCGTCATTGCGGGACTTGCAAGAGAAGGCGGGGAGGTCATTCCTAACCTCGGAGAGTCGGGAGGGGGGGTGACATCTGCCCTCAACCACTTTGAATTGAATTGTAATTACAACTATAACTAAATAAAGATATTTAAAAAAAGAAAACAGTGAAAATCGTTTTATTTATTTTAAAAATATTTAACTGGCGATTATTTTTACGGTAAGAAGACGGTGTTTATTGTTTGTTTTAAAAAGAATTAAATTATTTTAAAAATTAAAAAATAAAGAAGAAAAGTAAGAATATTTAACTGACAATGACAATCATTTTCACGGAAAAAGACCCTGACAGACACTTATTTCAACAGGAATACGTATGTATATAGGATTTCATATATATATTACTCCTATGATTTTTTTTTTTTTGTATGTGTATTTGATATTCATATTAATTAAAAACCCTTTTTTCTATTTATTTAAAAATAAAATACAGCGTTTATGGGTCGTGAAATTTCATTCATCTGCAAAAGATCTAGCTAATTTGCATATTCTTTTAAGCATTCATTTTAATTCCCTGTTAGTTTTTTCGGTTTTCTCATGGTATGATCATCTTTAGTTAACTATTACGTGTAATTATATTCATGCAGATATTCTACGTGATTTATACTTGCGTAATATTTGTGTAAAAAGGTTATAGTAAACACAAACCTCTTTCTATGTATATATTTATGTATGCGTATATATGTATTCTATATACATTTATGTATACGTATATGTTTGAAAAATTTTGCCTACCAAACTCCTCTGCCAGTTTTTGGCCTACAGATATGAAACGTCATATATAGGGTATTCGAAGCCATGCGAAACTTTATATTTGAGTTTTAGTCGGAGAAAATCGGTGCAAAAGTGTAAAAATTACAAATATGCATGCATAACGTAATAGCTATTGGTTCATATTTTAATTTTTAGCCTTTCAGGAAAGATGGCTTCATAGATCGGGCATTAACGTCAAAGGAAAAGTAAATCATAAGCTAAACATTTTGGTTTCGATTATCGGTGCTGGTGCACAAGTCATTTTTTTTTTTTTTTTTTAATCATTACTATATACTGGGTCCAATATAATAATATGAAATCTGAATTAATCAAAATATCATATTTAAGAGTATTGTCCGACTGGGCAATGCCTGGCGGTCTGCTAGTATATATATATATACTAGCATGGGTGCCCAGCGTTTCCTGGGTGTTTGGAGGTGTGTGTTGAGCAAAAAAAAAAAAAAGAAGTAGTAGAAAGGCAGACTCGAACCCGTATCGCGAAGGAGGAAAATAACGGGAAAAAAAACGTGACGTCTTTGCTGTTACGACCGCTGCCAATCCGGAAGTGATGTAGGTGTAAATTAAGGCTAGACAATCGAAAAGAGGGGATGACTTTGGAAAATATCGGCGAAAAAAGCGACCCCTCCCTGTAGAAAAGTGCCCAGTTGAGTGTGAAGAAATCAATGTTTTTAGCCAATTTTTTGGTATTTGTCGTGTGAAGGGTCGAGCTTTAAAATGATACTGATCTTGTGAAAATCCGTCGCCTCTGTCGAAAGTTTTAGGCAGACATGCAAACATACATACATACATTTATATATTGGTAGCTCAAATTTTCGACCCAAACCAATTAAAAAGTTTGCCCTATCTCTGAATACCCTTTATGTAAAATTTCAAATGTTTAGACCAGAAATTGTCTGAGTAATTTGATAGAGACCGCAGAGGTCAATTTTTTTTTAAACTTTGACCCCTATTATGACCCCTTAACATTTATTGTTTTGGGCTCAAATCAAGTTATTAAGTTAGATCCATGTCCAAGGAACCTATATCTAAAAATTTCAATTGTTTATACCTAAAATTGTCGGAAGAGTTTGGTACAGTTCTCAAAGGTCAAATCGTTGAACTTTGACCCCTTAACAGCCAAATTTCTGGCTGAAAACTGATCACATAGATTTTCCCAAATATCAGTATCCTGTATATCAAATTTCGAGTCTGTAGACTGAAAATTAACAGTTATTGCGAAGGAAAATGTACACAGGCACACACACGCACGTTCACTTATATATATATATATATATATATATATATATATATATATATATATATATAAATCAATAAAAAAGGAAAATGATTATATAAAACTATATAGTAATATCAATGAGACTATGATACATCTCTGGAACACGTATGTAACAGTTTTTAAAGTTATATTTTAGCTCTCACATTCTTACTATCGAGCACTTTATATTGACTTCTTTTCAGCATATCTTGACACTATATATATAAACTTCCCTCCAGCTATTAAAAACAAAAGTGCAGTGTTTTATGCATGGTCATTAATTTTATGGTTTTTTTGATTTAAGTATCAGTTCTTTTGTTGTCTAGTGTATGAATGGTCCAGAATATCTTGCTATGGATACTATCAAAGTATCTACAGAGTGAAATGATAAATTTGTTGCTCTAAAGAAAACAACACTACAGCTTTATTTCAAAGCTTATTGAAAAAATCAATTCAGGTAACTTGATTATGTAGTAGAGCTGACATCTATTCAATATAGCTGCCTTCAATCTCAATCACCGCCTTGATACGGGTTCGGAACTGGGAGCATGCCTTTTCCACAAGCGTTAGCAGGAGTTCGGTGAATACTTGGCGGATGGTGGTGATCAGGCTGATTTTGGTGTTGTAGGAGGTCATGTTGGTGATGTTCTTGACATATGACCAAACAAAGTAGTTCAGTAGGTTCAGGTCAAGGGAGAAGAGGGCCAGTGGGAGAAGCGTACAAAGTTGTAGCACTTCTGAAGCCAAGCCTAGGTCTTTTTGGACTTGTGGGACAGTGCCGAGTCCTGCTGTTGCACCCAGAGTTTGCATTGGCCATCTGATTGCACCAGGGGATCACTACACTCTGTTATACTTAAGCGTTGACTTTCAAGCCGACTTCGAAGATGTGAGGTGGCATAATGTGGCCCTCGCTTGAAACAACAGCAAAGACCATAACCGTTGCCAGAAACTTTGTTGAGCTGTGTCCTCAAGTGTTGAACCATCCGGATTTGTATTTTGAGGGTGCTGGCAATGGTCCTGTTGTCATAACTTGGATCAGTAGGGAACATGAGTTGTACAGTGGCGCATCTCTAATCTTGCTCGTTAAACATTGTGTCACTTTCAGACATAATAGCAGGCTCCTATCGCTCTTGGTGTTTGTACACAACTGGCTAACTAGTAGATGGTTTCCAACAAAAAAAAAGTAAACCGGTTTTCATCAAATGGAAATGGAATCATGCCTTTTCTAAGGCAACAATTTTATTATTCCACCTTGTATATGATAATACACTAAGATATTTCATGTCTGTACTTATATTGTCACCTTTTATACACATCGTGATTGGTGATCTATCTGATGTTGCTAAGGTAAAGAATTTCGACTTTACCCATTTTAAAATGAATTGTTCCAAAACCAGATCGTGTTGTACCATCGAATAAACATTAGTTTTAAGTACAAAAATTGACATTTGTTTTATTAACTTGAAGAATATTTTGCTGACAAGTTTTAAGTTAAGAAGAGAAAGAATATTTATTGGTTAAAAAAAAGTAAACTGCTACAATTTTACATAAAGAAGAAATATATTTGTTTTATTTATTTAAAGAATATTTAGTTGGCAATGACAGTTATTTTTACAGAAGAAAGAATCATTATTTTTCTTCATAGTTTTCATTAGCAGCATAATCACATTGTAACATCGCTTCTCGGTTGATCACCAAAGTTAAGGAATGTTGAACATAATCAGTATTAGGCTGACCATTTGGCAATACCAAGCGCTGTATGTAGGAGAATTTTGCAAAAACTGCAAAAACGAGAATATACAGGCGACTGAGGATTGCTTGTAAATTTAAAATTTCTCAAAACTTTCTCCTTCGGAGGAAGCCAGTTGAATCTACCTAGGATGAGTGCTACTTCGGTTTGGTTAAGAGCATTCATCCTGGTAGACATTTATTTTTTCAAAAGGAATATCATTATTATTTAAAGTAAATTAAGAAACCACTATGGAATTTCTATGCTGCTAGTTTCTTTTCTCTCGTTTCAACTGGGATTTAATTTTTTGTTCTTTAGTTATTCTATTCTAATCATCTATTTTCGTCTCTGTTTGTTTCAGAATGCCCAGATATTTATAGTCGTCTCCATTGGGCAGTCTTGTGCCTTCCATTGTTTCTTGTTCACCGTTCTTCATCTCGAGCAATGCACTTTTTTACAGATAGCGTTCCATTATAAAAAATTCTACTTGTTGGTCCCCCAACAAAAGGAGAGTGAACCTGTAAAGTAACCCATGTCCATTCATCCATTCATCTGTCCGCACTTTTCTCAATAACTATGCTTTGGAATTTTTTTGAAATTTTGTACAAACATTAAACATGATATGAGTAAAAAAGTAACAGAATGGATTTTCCGAGGAAAACTTTGCCCCCCCCCCTAGGTGTGCCTTTCGGGTGAAAATGGCTAAAATCGACACTTTTGTGCTTATTAAAAAAAAAATTGATGACTTGAATTTTTATAAAACTTTTTGAAAAGTTGTAACTAACTGATTCCTATATAATTTGGTTTGTCTGTACTTCACGGTAACTTTTGGGTGTGCCCCAGGGTCTCTTTTAGGGCTAATAAAAACACTCCATTTTAGGGACTATTTTACTATATTCGTCCAAAATTTTTTGTGTATGTCTATTTAGCAGTTTTGCATAGTGCTGAACTCAAATTTAAATACATTAAGGCCTTGGGGACTTTTGGGGCTAAGTGGGGGGGGGCAAATGCTGAATTTAGTCATATTTTTATGCCTTGTTAACTGTGCACTCACGGGAATGCTTATTAGTATTCTAGCCCCATTTTCTTTTTCTTATTTACATCTCAAATTCAGAACAGAGCCGAATCAAGACAGCCATACATGCATATGGCTCTACATCTTTCTGCATGTTTATGCATAACAATAATAAATAACATGTTCACGTAACCTCTTTTAGGGATATGTTCCAATATTTATTTTGGTAGTGCTCAATGCACAGTAGAGCTTAATAATGTTAGGTAATAATGTTAAGTCAATTTCATGTCCATACGTATGTTATCACTCTCTGCTCTTTTCTAAAAAATTGAATCGCTCGATTAATAAGGATGAAATTTAAAAAATATAATAATAAAGTAAATTTTAAAATTTCATCTGAAGTTCCAGATGTAACAAACATGAAACTGTCACTAAAATACACTTTCTTCGCCTTTATGCTACAATCAAGATCAAAGTGTAGTATCTGTTCCGGCAGATGCTGCAAGCTATGACTAGCTATGACTAGCAAAGACCAGATGTGGGGGCAACCCCACATACCTGACCATTAACCAGCTCCCATTTTCCACCTCTCGGGAGCTGGTCCCCTTTTTCCCTTCCCCCTCCCTTCACTCCTCACATTAAAAATTGGCCTTGTGCCTAATTTGCTCGGTGGGGGAGCAAATAAATACCATCTGTTCTTCAGATGCTGCACTTAAGATAATTTGTACCAGTCAATGGAGGGGAAACCCTCTATACTGGGAAAATTATTATTTTTGGTAACCAGAGTGCCCCCTTTTTGCCTACTTTTAGGGGAGCTGGTTTTTACCTCACATTAAAAACGGCCTTGTGCCTAATTTGCTCAGTGGGGGAGCAAATAAATACCATCTGTTCTTCAGATGCGGCACTTCCATTTCTTGTTCTCTTTCAGTGGAGGAGAAATCCTTCACGACTGAGACAATTTTTATTTTTGTACCTTTTCTCCACGTTAAAAAACGACCCTGGTGTCTAACTCTGTCCCGTGGAGAGGCATTGTAAATAGGTACAATCAAGGTCTTGTGGCTACTTGGCATTTTGGCCAAGATCAAAGTGTAGAACGCCCAATCCCATTTTTGGGGATTGCTTGGCCTTCGAGCCAAGATCAAATCACCTTTGTGTAGTATCTGTTCCGGCAGATACTGCAAGCTATGACTAGCTATGACTAGTTATGACTAGCAAAGACCAGATGTGGGGGCAACCCCACATGTCTGACCTTTAACCAGCTCCCATTTCCCACCTCTTGGGAGCTGGTCCCCTTTTTCCCTTCCCCCTCCCTTCACTCCTCACATTAAAAATCGGCCTTGTGCCTAATTTGCTCGGTGGGGGAGCAAATAAATACCATCTGTTCCGGCAGATGCTGCAAGCAAAGACCATATGTGGGGGAAACCCCACATATAAGACCATTGCCCTTGTGGCAATCAGTTATTGGTCAATGTGGGGGGAAACCCTTCATTCCAATTGTCACTATCAAGCTCCCCTACTCCCCGGGGAGCTGGTCCCCATTTCCTCAATATCTCCACATTATAAAACGACCTTGTGCCTAATTTGCTCAGAGGGGAAGCAAATAAATACACAAGATCAAAGTGTAGTATCTGTTCTTCAGATGCTGCACTTCCATTTCTTGTTCTCTTTCAGTGGTGGAACAGTCTCTCATGACTGAGAAAATTTTTTATTTTTGTACCTTTCCTCCATGTTAAAAAACGACCCTAGTGTCTAACTCTGTTCCGTAGGGAGGCATTGTAAATAGGTACAATCAAGGTCTTGTGCTAGTTCTGTGGGGGTCTGCATTCACATCGGACGTTCATTGAATGAAAATGCATCACAAACTCTTACAAAGGTTTTAGATATATACCCTCATAACCATGTATATTCTGAAACTATATTAACCAGAGTATTTAGATAAGTATGTTTCAGGTTGAATAAAGGTGGTGCAATAATATGGTGGGGTCTGCGTTCACGCTGAATATCCATAGAATGGAAATATTTAAGCATGTCAGCCATTAACAACAGATGAAGTATACAACCGTGAAATTTCTGTAAGTCTTATTGTAAGAATAATAATATATACTTTTATATATAATAAAATGATTGCAGAAATTCCCCCCTGGACCAAAATACTATAGGTTTGCAACAACATATACCACATACAAATTTTTTATGTCTAAATTATTAACCACTATCTTATGTAGCTTAACAATGCCATTTTAGACACATTTGGTCGTTACAATAAAATCCTACATTACATCCCAAGAGCAACATCATCGCAATTGCAACATCTTTTGACAAGGTAGTTCCTATTTTTCCCTCTAACTATACAATCTTTTTACCGCCCCCCCCCCTCATCACTGGGGCTATATACACACCTTATAACTATTTTTTTTCTCCGGCATTCTTCGATACTGGTTCATACGCTCATATACATACCATTATCTTTCCAGTTACCAATTACAAAATAATAATTTCTCCCTTCAAAATTTCCGGTTTTTCTAATCGGCTGAGAACTGACAGATCCATTATTCAGGAATAAACAACTTATTTGAAAAAACGAACGTGTCAGACTTTCACAAACATGGTGTCTCTCTTTCTCTATACGAAGCAATCATTTTATAAATATTAAACCAACTACAAAAGTCTTAACCAAGCATAATCATAATTTTACGTATTAATACTCTTACCGTTACCTACAGACATAGTCACCATGAAACTGACCCCCTTAAAAAACACATCCCTGATAAAAACATAATTAACATTTACGGTTAGCATTGTTTTTTTCCTTCGATTCTCCATACCAAATGGTGAACGATACTATATTTAAAAAATTTTTTTTATTTTAGTTTGTTTTGTAATGGGTCGTTCACTTTTTGTGTGTGTGTGTGTGCGTCTGTGTTTCTGCATGTGTCTGTGTGTGCATGTTTGTGTTTTTGTGTGTGTGTTTTCCGTGTCTACATGAATTTGTTTGTGCATGTGTGCGTCAGTGTGTTTTTGCGCGTGTGTGTGTGCATTTGTGTTTTTTTGTGTGCGTGTTTTTTACACATGTGTGTGCGTGCGCGTTTCTTTGCATGTGTTTGTTTGAATGTTTGCATGTGTGTGTGTGCATGTGTGTTTTTTGGTGTGTGCTTCCATGTGTGTTTGCGTTTATGTTTGTGTGTGCATGTTTCTTTGCGTGTGTTTGTGTCCTGTGTGTGTGGTTTTTTGGTTCTGCTTCCATGTGTGTGCGTGTGTCTCTGAGATACAAATCAATCTAATACTTGCATCAACCAGACTCAGGCACGGCAACGCATGGCCAGGCGAGTACAGCTAGTTAATGATATTAGTAATAATATTAATATTATAAGAAAAATACTAGTCTTACCTTGCGTGTAATAATAATAATAATAATAATACAGTCTTACCTCTTCTATTTTCCCTTCAAAATAATTAAAAAAAACAAAACCCAGAACTATACAGTGGTACCAACATTAATATCACGTAAACTTCCAAACTTTGATTAGAAGGGTACTGAAAATAGGAATCTCAAAGAGGTATATTGCCGCTCAAATTCCATAGAAAATCACTATCAGCAAGAACACGTGATAAACGGTTGATGCGAGAGCACCAACCCTGTTGCAGTTATTTGCATAAAGGGCTCGATATCATTTAAGGTAGATATTTATAACAATAATTAACAATTAAAAGGGGTTTATATTTATCTACATGTATATATTGGGGGGGGGGAATGTTAGCTCATGGTTCATCTGTTGAACTGCAGCTGGATTGTTTCGATCTTGAAAAGTGATTTTGCAAAGCCAGTTTAGAAAATAGATAAATTCAAAATCGATCTCATTCTGCTCATCATCCCTCTCTGTACGGCTATGGGTTAAATAATATTACTACATGTGGTATATTCTCTTTTGTTTATAATAGCCTATTCCAAACTTTTCTTATTTTCTTCCTTGATTAGCTTCGGTTTTTAATAAACGGACAGAGGAAATGATGGAAACAAGGGCAATAGATAGAATATGAATATGAGTTGGGAAAGTCAAACAATATACACTAAGGGTGTTGGGTAGGAACTTAGTAAGAGATAGGTTACTTCTTGAGTTAATTGCAAATTACAGCTACTTAGAACAAATAAATTGGAAGTTTTTTTTTTTTACAAAAATAATTTTATCCCAAAACTGAGGAATGGAATATTTTAGCATGTATTTTATGTGATTGATAAAGTTATATATAAGAAAAAAGGCTTGGGGAAACAAACGTTGATTAACTCAACTTTGTTGTTCGCCTTCAAAGACTCTCGAATTGACAAATATCATTTAGATGGTAGCAACAACAACTATGATACGAATTCTGCTCCTTCTCCTTTGTCTCCTCCTCCTCCCCCTCCTCCACCTGATATTGTGTTTCCCCTCCCATTCCCGCTTTTAATGATAGCATTATCAATTTGTGAATAGAGGTTTGTGTTGCATTGGATTCTCTGCAACTATTCTCTCTTTCTCTCTCTCTCTCTCCTTTTCTCTCTTTTATCTCTGTCTCTCTCATATCGCTCTTTTTCTTATCATTCTGTATTTCACTCATCCCCGTACCTCTCTTTCTCTCATATCAAGCCCTCTCTTTTCATTCTGTCTCTCTCTTTATTCTGTCTCTCTCTCTCTCTCTCTCTCTCTCTCTGATCATTCTTTCTGATCATTCTTTCTGTCTGTCTCTCTCTCTCATCATTTTTTCTGTCTGTCTCTCTCATCATTCTTTCTGTCTGTCTCTCTCTCTCATCATTCTTTCTGTCTGTCTCTCTCTCATCATTCTTTCTGTCTGTCTGTCTGTCTGTCTCTCTCTCTCTCTCTCTCTCTCTCATTATTCTGTCTGTTTCTCTCTCTCTCATCATTCTTTCTGTTTGTCTCTCATCATTCTTTCTGTCTCTCTCTCTCATCATTCTGTCTTTCTCTCTCTCTCTCTCTCATCATTCTTTCTATTTTTTCTCTCTCTCTCATCATTCTGTTTCTCTCTCTCATCATTCTGTCTCTCTCTCTCTCTTTCTCTCATCATTCTGTCTCTCTCTTTCTCTCATCATTCTCTCTCTCTCTCTTTCTCTCATCATTCTCTCTCTCTCTCTTTCTCTCATCATTCTCTCTCTCTCTCTTTCTCTCATCATTCTCTCTCTCTCTCTTTCTCTCATCATTCTGTCTCTCTCTCTTTCTCTCATCATTCTGTCTCTCTCTCTTTTATCATTCTGTCTCTCTCTCTTTCTCTCATCATTCTGTCTTTCTCTCTCTCTCATCATTCTCTCTCTCTCATCATTCTGTCTATCTCTCTCTCTCTCTCATCATTCTGTCTATCTCTCTCTCTCATCATTCTGTCTATCTCTCTCTCTCTCATCATTCTGTCTATCTCTCTCTCTCTCTCTCTCTCTCTCTCTCTCTCTCTCTCTCATCATTCTGTCTATCTCTCTCTCTCTCTCTCTCATCATTCTGTCTATCTCTCTCTCTCTCATCATTCTGTCTATCTCTCTCTCTCTCTCTCTCTCTCTCTCATCATTCTGTCTATCTCTCTCTCTCTCATCATTCTGTCTCTCTCTCTCTCATCATTCTGTCTATCTCCCTCTCTCTCATCATTCTGTCTATCTCCCTCTCTCTCATCATTCTGTCTATCTCTCTCTCTCATCATTCTGTCTATCTCTCTCTCATCATTCTGTCTATCTCTCTCTCATCATTCTGTCTATCTCTCTCTCTCTCTCATCATTCTGTCTCTCTCTCTCATCATTCTGTCTATCTCTCTCTCTCTCATCATTCTGTCTATCTCTCTCTCTCATCATTCTGTCTATCTCTCTCTCTCTCATCATTCTGTCTATCTCTCTCTCTCTCTCATCATTCTGTCTATCTCTCTCTCTCTCTCATCATTCTGTCTGTCTGTCTCTCTCTCATCATTCTGTCTGTCTGTCTCTCTCTCTCTAATTATATAGATTTTTCTTCCTTCCTTTCCGCATCCTTTTCCTGTCAACTACGTTAATTCCGCTTCACTGCCGCCGCCATCGCTACAAGTTTCTCCTCATCTTCCACTTGTAGCTTTATTACCCAGAAAAAAATCAAATAAATAAATACATTACATTCTTGCATGAAGTAAACCCCTCCCCCTCCCCCAGCCCCCGCTCTCCTCTCAGAATCTAAATAAAATCTCACTCGAATTTTTTCCGGATTTTTTTAGCTGAATCAGAAGAGTGAATTATCCATAGTTTGAATATAAGAAATGAAAGTGTTAGATGCAACAGCGCAACACTGTGAGAGGCTTGGCATTTTCATTCTTTAACGTTCCAATTCAAGAGATATGTTATATATTTTTAATGTATCCAAGCAGCTCTAAAAAAGGGCTTTATCTGTCTCTGTCTACTTGCCTCCCCAAAAAGGGTACACTTAAATACAAGGTTGGTTATTTAATGTGGAGAAAATCAAGCTTCTGCAGTCTGGATTAAGAGAAAAATGAAAATTCTCCTTCATCGACCAAAAAGAGGCGAAGTGCAGTATCAACGCAGAATCTACACCTTGATCCTAGTCGAAAGCGCAAAACTTTCTATCAGTTAGTCTACCATGCTAAAATTTAGAATAGCATCTCCGTTGGTCTGTCGCGCATTTCCATCGGAAAGCACAAATGCACTCATCCTATATCAGACACATTCAAGCATCTCTGTACAAAGTTTTGTTCATTTCATTAGTTGAATGACGGATAAAGGCACTGATTAACAATTAGTTCTAAATGACAGTTTTCTGGAGGTTGAAGGCTCAATCCTTACTACAGGCGATAATAACTAAGATTAACTCAATAATTAACGCTTTTACCTGATAGAACAAGAACAATCTGCCAATACGGATTGAATAAAAGACTCAGAAATTTCATATAGGTTACTGAGTTCAATGTAAAGATTCCAAAGTTCTTCATTGGTCATCCCTGGACACAAAAGTTAATGCCTATCCTACTCTGGACTTCAATCATCACCACAATACCACATTTACACTAGGGGTCGTTGCCCTAAATTGATAATACATTTTGTTCCTAGTCATAAGATATGCTGTAAATTATTGTGGCATTTGTGGAACTTTTGATGTACAATATTCATAATAACATAACCATTCTTGAGTTTATTGTGTCTCGAGTGTTGGTATATTTGATGAATAGAAATGTATTTGGTGGTACTCTTATCAGGTTGACAAGAAAGTTTGTGCGGTTTTTAACTTTTAAATTCATATCTCAGCTTAGATTTATTGCTGGAAATAAACACCATCAGAATCAATACACTTTTGCCACAGCAAAACAAGTGTATTTGTACCAATAATGTAGAAATTTTGCGTTCTAGTGGCGATGAAGTTGCTGAAGGTGTTTTTGATATCACTTTGGTTTTTTGAAGCATTTCTCACACAGAAGAGTGTCGAGATGCTTGAAAAAGGAGTAGTCAGTAGGTGAGAAGTCAGAAGAGTATGGCGGATGAGGCAGAGTTTCGTAGCCCAATTCATTCAACTTCTGCAGGATCAGTTTAGCAACGTGCAGTTGAACAATATTGTGGAGGAGAATTGGTCCTTTTCTGTTGACTAATGCTAGGTATTGTTGTTGAAGTTTCTGGTGCATTCAATCCATTTGTTGACAGTACTTTTCCGCCGTAATGGTTTCGCTTGCATTGTAAAAACTAATGGATGAGGCCGGTCGCAAACTACCAAACAGCCAGTATGACCTTCTTTTGGTGCAACTATAGCTTCGAGAAGTGTTATGGAGTTTCGTTGGCATCTAACCACTGAGCTGAATGTGGATGGTTGTCGTAAAAAAACCCACTTTTCGTCGCAATTCATAACCCAGTCGAGAAACGGGTCGTTGTTATTGAGTAAAAGAAGGGAAGATAGCACTTCATAACAGCGTTTCTTTTGATTGTCGTTCAATTTGTGAAGAACCTATTTATCAATTTTTTTGTCTTTTCAATCTCTCTCAAGTGGTTTCAAATCGTTGCATACGTTACATCTAATTCAGAAGCAAACTCTCTAACAGTTGTATGTGGATTGGCTTCGACGAAGGTTCTTAATTGATTGTTGTCAACATCCGATGGCCGACCACGACACTCATCATCTTTAAAACTCTCATCACCACCGTAAAATTTCTTAAACCACCATTGTGCTGTGCATTCAGTAGTGGTTCCTGTGCCAAACACTTCATTGATATCATGAGCTGTTTCAGTGGCTTTCCGGCTTAGCTTGAACTGAAATAAAAAAAATTGTGTGCATTTGTTGTTTTTCCGTCTTGTAAGCACTGTTCTGATAATTGTTTTAAAACTATTGTAATTCAAACGATTAGATAGAGCGAAAAACGCTCTTTAAAATGATATGTAAATTTATTATAACGAAAACTTATTTGAAAATACATCATTTGAAATCAAAATTCCACAAAAACCTTCTCGTCAACCTAATAAGGTCTGAGGTTACATCGATCGAAAAGTTTGTGAAAATGACGACTATAATGAAAATAGTAGTCTGAATATAATGCAGATTATAAATCCTCATCTCAAAAATTCCAAAACAAAATATTGCATTTTTGATTTCAGAAAATATTTGATTAATAATAATAATAATAATAATAATAATAATAATAAAGCTTTTAATAATTACACACAGAATTAATTTTATATTGATACAAGAAATATGCACACACACACACGAAATGATCTCATAAAAGACGTTCTTTACACAAGTACAGACAGTAACATGTTTTATTCCTCTTTTACAACAAATCATATTTGATTAGTTTATTATTTCAATATCAAAATATCAGTCTCTTCTCGGGTTATACAATTCTGACATCTTTATATATATGTTGTATCTTTTAAGAGATAAGTTGCCCTCCGATTTCTTCATTATGAGCACTTTATGATCACCATTTTGAAATGCAGCTGTTTCCATTTTCCGGGTATGTAGTTATAACAGTATTTCGTTTCATTTCACAACTGTAGGGGATATATGCCTAACCCTTATCCCTGAGTGGCTTCCGGGCCTTGAGAGGTGGTGATCATTGTGTAAAAAAAAAAAAAAAAAAAATATGAAGTTGTCATGATGATGAGAGAAAAAGAATAACAATGTGCTAACTGAAAGAGTTTGTAATATTGATTTTTTTTTTTTTTTTTTTTTTTTTTTTCTAAATGTGAAGACGTGACAGGTGATGTCATAAATATTTGTACTTACTTGATTCCCCACGAGGACAAAGTTGGACGCAATGCGAATATACAGATCCCCCAAAAAGACGTATTCTGGATGAGAACAAAAATTTAAATTGCCTCAGTTGACAAGGATTTCTGTCTCGCAGACTGAGAACAGAAAAGATGAAACGTAGCATCACAGCAGATACTACACTTTACTCATATTTATTGGCAGAAAATATATATAAAAAAAACTTTTTTTTTTACATTAATGACAAATTAATCACAAGGCCAATCAAGTGTGAGGGGGGAAATGGATGTCATTGGTCATCTTTGTCACAAACGTTAATAAATGTCTATCCTACTCTTGACTTCAATCATCTCAGTCACCACAATACCACATTTACACTAGGGAGTCGTTGCCCCAAATTGATAATACGTGTTGTTCCTAGGCAAAATATCACAAAAGATATTCTGCAAATAATTAGCATTTGTGGAACTTATTTTTTGATGTGCAATATTCATCATAACCATTCTTGAGTTCATTATGTATACAGTGTTGGTATATATACATACTTTTACTTACCAATTCCCCATTCCCAGAAGTCTTTATCTGAATACAAAAGCTTTGATCTTTAAAACAAAAAATCATCATTGATAACATATACAAAAAATACCTAATACTTTCATATTTCATATAGTTTAGTATTCTTTTGTCTGTGATTGTATATATGCATAGACACACATGTTAAAAATGTTACAGACTTTGTTATTGTTTCAGTAATTAATTTCTACCTATCTTTGCTACAGGTTGAGTACACAAGATGGTGTAATTTTGAATAATTTAGTTTTGACGGGTGGGGGGAAGCTTTGTCCGGTCTTAAAATACGCTTAAATATGATATTTTAATTTGCCCAGATTTCGTATATATTATTATAGTCGCGATTATAAAAATTAAAAAAAAAAAAAAAGTATTAGGGTGCCATCAGCTAGAATCGAAACCGAAAGCAAAACTGTAGCATTCAAAGCTGGTGACGTTACCACTGTACCAACGTGACATGTATATTAATTGATTAAAAATAAACTAAGATGAATGTACAAAATGTACAACGATTTTTTTCAATTTTGATCCATTTTTTGACTGCTTAAAAACCATTTAAACCAGCTAAAGACCTACGTAAGAATGGTTCATAAAAATCCAATCATTTGAGGCCCCTAACGCCGCTCTGCAACTTTTGGTTTAGGAAGAGATAGAGTTTGAAAATATAGAGACAGACAGACAGACATGTAGCCTTTTATATATCAGGCATGAAAAATAATTCATACTTGTATTCTTAATATCGTCTGTGATGCAACGGATGAATGTGTTAAGTGGTAATCATTTATAAGTGAGTCTTCTAGAGGTTGAAGTTTCAATCCTCAGTACGGTAATTGCTCATACTGATGACTGGACCTTCAACCTCTAGAAGACTATCACTTATAAATGATTATCACTTAGCACTTTTATCCGTTGCACCACTTGTTTTTGCAAATGAGTTTGACACAAAAATTTGAGTTTCACAAGAGGCACATGAATAATGTCGGAGGTTACATCGACTAAAAACGTTGTTAAAATAACACTCAGAATGATAACTGTAGTCCTAATAATCCAAATAATAAAAATTATCACTCCCTCATTTCAAAAATTCCGAAACTGAATAGTTTAACTTTTGATTTATTTGATGAAATGTAGCGATATTAGATACGTGTATTTAAGAATATAATGTCAGTAATTTTATTAGTTATCTCCCTTAGTCACTCTCTACATTTTTGCATCTTGTTGTAATTGTGCTATTGTAAGGTAGCCATTTTGGAAAATTAATCGCATGGTAAATTTCCACACAGGGTTAAAAATTAGGTAGAGTGGATTTTTCTAGTTAAGATTCAAGTTTTGGTTGAGACGCCACGGGCACAGGAAGCTGGTATGCCATTGTGTCAAATTGGTAGAGATGATTGTTCTCTTTTGGGAAGGTTTGTTTTATGTGCAAACATGTATGCTTTGAAAATCTAATCCCCCCCCCCCCAACAAATTTTCAATTCGCAATTGCATCTGTTAACGTTTGTTTTTGTAAATAAAACCCATAAAAGCTGTTTCTGAAAAAGAAGACAGTGACAGAGAGGAAGAGAGGTAATTCTTGACTGTTCATATCAGCCTTGAAACCTGACCATTGAAGGAACTGTGAGAATTGAGGTGAATATGGAGATTAACAAAACACTTCTAATGGTACAGGAACGCTAGTAAAAAAAAAGAAAACAGCACACAAAACAAAGCAAAAAAAAAAACACAAAAAAAAAAACATGAATAATAGTTGTAAAAAGTAAATGGGTTTTATTGTTTCTGAAACAAGAATTTCATAATTCTGGTAGTGAAGGGTGACAAATGGTTTTAATCTTTTGTAAGTTTCCACTGTGAGATTCATGTAATAGATTACACTGTTTGGTTTTCTTCTCCAAATCTGCCAAAAGTTGTGATGGTTCAAATAATCGCACAAAAACTCTGGTTGGCTTCCCATCCCTGCTGTGCCTCACTGAAAATGCTCCTCCAATTTTAAAAACATTTTTTTTTTCCAAAATAGCAAGACATCCCCTTGTAGCTTAAAATATTCAAGTTATCTTTCTTGAGCCAGGTCCAATTAAATTTTAGAGTCCTGTCATTTTTATAGATCTGGAAGTGAAGGATGTCTAGAGAATTTTGTAGCTTTGGTAGCAAAACGTAATAGGACATTTTGTGTCTTTTGTTAGTTTCAACTTGGAGCCTAATCTTTGTAAAAAAATAAAAATAATGACCCTTAGCATGAGATATCTCGTATTTTTTATTATTATTCTATTTCTGAGATAAGGTACATGATATCTAGAAAAAATACTTATGTTACAAAATGGACTAATAAACATGATACATTATGATTTTGTTAGCTTGTTGCATTATTCTAACACAAACATGACCTGCTTTGAGAATTTTATAGCTCTTGTAGTGAAGGCTGACAGCTTTTCTTTTCTCTTGTCAGTTTCCACTTGGAGCTTCATCTTTTTGTTTTCTAAGTCCATTTTCCCTTGGTGGGATTATGGTTGGGATTTTTAGGCCTTCCTTAATCTGGTTAGACTTCTTCATAAGCTGTATCCACAATTCTTTACCACTTGCATCTTGATTCGTCAATCCCAATTTCCTATGTCTTAGGCCACCAATTGTTTAAAATTCCTATGGATCATCTATCCCTGTTAAAACTAATTTAAAATTTTGAATACATCCTTTGCACCATGTGACCGAACCAATTTAATCTTTTACTCTGGATAATTTCCACCACATCAGCGACCTCTAACTCTTCCACTGACAAATTTATTCTTGCAATCATAAATCTGGCAGTTCATTTCACACAGACTATGGAATTGGACTTCATAGTCCATGTCTCGGATGCATACAAAAGAACAGAGCAGATACACGCAGTTTACAAATTTCTTCTGATCTTTTTATGTGTTTCTAAAATAATGCCTCAGATGATGAGAACTAACCAAAAGTATGCCAATCATAAGTTTCTCCCCCTTGGATAAAGTGCAGAAGAGTTTCTAACTTGATAGGTCCCATGCTATCTACCAATGTTTTATTGTCGTAATGTTGTATCTTTGTGCTTGTTTTGCAAGTACTTTGATAGAATGTACTAAATGAAATTATGACATTTGTCTCCTCTCAGTGTAAATACCCCCAACCAACTTAACTAGCAACAAAATCTTACGCCTTACGAGGTTAGACGTCATCATATGCTGTCTCCATAATCTTCTATTATTTGCATCTTGATTCATCAATCCCAACTGACATTGTTTAAAATTCCTACGGGGTTTACTTAATCATTATGGATCACCTATCTTTGTTTAAACTAATTTCTTTGAATTTTCAGAAGAAATCTTTTGTATCACATAACCGAACCAATTTAATCTCTACTGTGGATAATTTCTATTGTATTGATGACCTTCTATTGATAAATTTGTTGTTGCAAAGTAAATACCCCCAACGCACCTAACTAGCAACAAAATCCTCCCCCTCTTTCACTGTAGGAGACCCAAAATATCCCAAACCTTTCTATTCAGACAGCTTCTTTTGTTGGATTGCTTGCTTTTGGAATTCCCACCCTGCTTCTCTAATGTGCAGAAATTTAAATGTAATGTAAAGAAACATCTTAATTCTCAACTCCCCACTTCCGACTCCTAATCACTGTAATCCTTAAACCTATATTGTTATGCAAGAAAATTTGTCAGGTTTTGATTGCATACATAAATACTTTCGCTTATATAGATTTTTGTTTTATTACTTCTATTCAACTCAAACAATGCACATCACCAAGATATAAGAGGCTACTATGAATTAAAGGCCAAGTTTATAGAGGTATCTTAAGTGGGGAGTTGTGCAGCAAGATATTTGTTTATATTTAAATTTTTGTATGATAATACAGTCAGGGAAACAAGGAGCAGGCAAGCAGTTCAAGGAAAGGAGCTATCGGAGTAGAAAGTTTTGCAGCATCTGGGGACCGCTGTAGCAGTCCCCAGATGCTGCATACAGGAGTGGGATTTAACTAATTATCTGGTTGATCAGTTATTTATGCTGAGGGAGCACAAGTTCAGCAAGTTTATTGGAGCACATTTCATTGAAATACTTGTAAAATGAACACGGGTATGCAACATTTCCATGATAGGACAGGGGCTAGAGCTTAGTAGACAGTGTGGAAGCTATAAGATTAGAAACTCTTTTTTCAAACACTGTCTAAGAGGGAGAGATTAGTGGTTGGTGCACCAAGCCATATGTGGCAACTGTACTCTATGCATCGACGAATCGTGGCTTTGCAGGGATATAAATTTGCATCATTTGTGCAAAATAAGTTTGAAAGAAATCTGATTTAGTTCTTCAAATCCAATCGTAATCCTTTAACAATCTTATTAATCCGATTATAGAAGATATTTACTCACTTGAGCTGTCTTTTAGCTTTCATGAGTTTAGTGTTTGAATTGTACCATTGAAATAATTATGAAAGAAACTGATTCATAATCTTCAACTATTATTTGATTTGCTTTGATTTACGGCATATCAACCCTTTTTGTTGCTGTAGTTGTTTCATATGGGATCCAGTTAGTTTTTATGCTTCAAGGTTTTTTTTTATATCTCTTTTTTTGTCTTTATTACTATTCATCAAGAACAAAAGCTACTCGTGGATAATGGTTTACTGAAGTGAATAAACTGTTAGTTGAATGATGATTATCAATACTAGGAGATGATTTAAAATGATGAATGTAATAAAAAGGTTTGATTATACATGGGAATAGTTTATGACAAGGATTTGTTGATTTTGGATTTGAAGACGAACATGTTGTAGTCTGCAGGAAGTAGTTTCGTGGTAATGTGTTTCACAAATGAGAAGTTTTGGGAAAGAAACTCTGTTCATGGCAATTTCACCCGATGTTATGCACATGGGTAAAGAAAAGAAAGTTCATTTTAGTTGTGGTAGAAGATAAGTTCTTGCTGTGAGTGTTTAATGGCATATCAACCCTATAAATGTCCAACAGCGTGTCGACCTTGTAAATGTCTATCAGCATGTTAATTCTATCAATGTCATATAACATATCAACCCATTGTTTGATAAAAGCTTTTGCTTAAAGTTTTTAATATCTTTATTTGTGCCTTAGAATTGTCCAGAGAATTTCGTACAGATTGTTTGAAAGAGAGGCTGTATGCTGCTGACTTAGTACTTCCCTGTGAAACAATGGAATACCTACATTAAAAATCGACCTTTAAAATTAAAACTCTGCTCTCGTGGGGAGGCAAGTTAATAGGAACAATGGAATACCTACTTGTTATGTTAAAGACTTGGATGAAATCTATATATCTAGAAAAATGAAATTGTGTCTATGTGTGCGTACATTTCCCTACCAAACTACTCTGTCAATTTTCAGTCTACAGACTCGAGATTTGACATTAGGGGGTATTGTGATTTGGGAAAATCTTTTTAAGCAGTTTTCGGCCAGAAATTTGGCTGTCAACGGATCAAAGTTCAACCATTTGACCTTATAAAACTCTACTAAACTCCTCCGCCAATTTTGGGTCTAAACACTTGAAATTTTACATAAAGAGTATTCAGACATGCAGCAAGCTTTTTAATTAGTTTTTTTGGGAAAAAATTGACTATCAAGAGGTCAAAGTTGAAAGAGTTGACCTTTCCAGACTCTACCAAACTCCTCCACCAATTTGGAGTCTAAACACTTGAAATTTTAGATGTAGGTTACCTGGACATGAGTCAAACTGTTTAATATATATATACATATGCGCATAAAGTTATGAACCGTACATAGGGCCCGAACAAAGCTAGGTTGAATTGCTAGTGCTATAGAAAGTAAAGGTATGAAAGTGAATGTTGCCAAGACTAAAGTGATGATCAGTGGTTGGGTTAGTGTTGGAAAGTCCCCAGAAAGAGGAAGGTTCCCCCTACTAATTTTGTGAGAAAGGAGTCGGATGCAACTCAATTTTTTGCGATATGTAAGTATTAAATACACAAGAAGTACAGAAGAATTACAAGTAGGTTGAGAGATGACTAGTTTGCGTGTAAGACGATAGAGATGGATAAGAACTCAAATGTGGAGAAAGTATATTTGGATGGTGAAGCTTTGAGGTTGTTCAGAAGTTTTCTTACTTTAATGATACCATTGGAAGAGAGGGAGGATCTGGTGCTAGTGTGATTGCAAGAGTCGATGGAATAAGTTCAAGGAACTTCTGTCATTATTAACCACAAGAACGTTACCAGTATTGATCAGGAGAAGTCTATCAAGCATGCGTACTCGGTGTGATGATGTATGGAAGTGAGGACATGCATTGCATGGAGAGAAATGATATGAGAATGATATGATGGAATGATATGAGAATGATATGTTGGAATGATATAATGATATGATGAAATGATATTAGAATGATATGATGAAATGATATGAGAATGATATGTTGGAATGATATAATGATATGATGAAATGATATGTTGGAATGATATAATGATATGATGAAATGATATTAGAATGATATGATGGAATGATATGAGAATGATATGTTGGAATGATATAATGATATGATGAAATGATATGTTGGAATGATATAATGATATGATGAAATGATATTAGAATGATATGATGGAATGATATGAGAATGATATGTTGAAATGATATGAGAATGATATGTTGGAATGATATAATGATATGATGAAATGATATTAGAATGATATGAGAATGATATGATGAAATGATATGAGAATGATATGATGAAATGATATGATGAAATGATGTGATGGAATATGAGAATGATATGATGAAATGATATGATGAAATGATATGATGGAATGATATGAGAATGATATGATGAGTGATATGTTGGAATGATATGAGAATTATATGATGGAATGATATGAGAGTGATATGATGGAGTGATATGAGAATGATATGATGAAATGATATGAAAATGATATGATGAAATGATATGAGAATGATATGATTGATGTGTATTGTGAGTCTTAAAGAAGAGAGAAAGAAGCATAAATAAAACTTGGGCAAAGATAGGTTAGTTTGGAAATTAATTTCTAAAAGCCGTCCAAAACATGTCAGCAATTATTATGAATATGTACAAGATGGATGAGAGTGGTTGAAGTAGTATACTGCAGAAATGCCAAATTATCAATCCTCATCTGAAAAATTCCAATTCATCTTTCATGTTCTCTCAAATTCTATGGATCCTCCTTCAAAGAAAAAAACACGTTTATCCGTTGTGACAAGGCTCCATTTAAAGAAGAGTAGACATTTACTTTTAAATAAAGTTTCACAATTGTTATTCTGTTTCTATCTCCATAACGTTCTTGATAAACATTTGGATGAAGTATATTTTATAGTTTGATTTTTATTTCTATACAAGCACACTTACCTTACAACATAATTTTTAAAGGTTTTCTTTCCATATTGACAACATTCTTTATTTAAGGAAGACTATTTTTCCCTTTTTATTTTTTTATTAAAACAATTTTTTTTTTTTTTATCAAATTTAGTTTTCAACAGCGCGTTTCTTTTTAATCTTTTTTTTTTTTTTTTTAAATCTTGCCTCCAGTCAAAGCCGCAAGTGTTAGATCTCGTAGGCTGTTATAGGGATGGCCTTAGGTCATAAGTATCTAATCTCAGTGAAAGCCATTTTTCCACTTTCAATATCTTTCGATAACATCCCACAGAAATTCTTTATTAATCGCAACTATTAAATGGCTTTTTTTTCTTTTTAAGACATTTTTTTTTTTTCGTATTATTTGGATTACTATTCTTGTCTTGGTACTTATCACTCCATATAACCTCCGGCCGTCTTCAGGTGCATCTTTTAAAACCTGGGAACCTTCTAGTCAGATTTGAGAATCTTTGTCAGACTCAAGAGCCTGCATAAAATTTCAAGCTGAACCCATTATTTAATCCGTAGGGTTAGATTGTTCTCATTCTATCAACCAAATTCAATCTTTTTTTTTTTTATAACTAATAACCAAATATTAAAATGGCTGACTTTTTATGAAAAAACGAAAGTGCATTGACTTTAGTACTTTACGTCAGAGTTGCTCAACCCCCCCCCCCGAGACCTGGGGCTCCATGAGTGAGACTAAGGGGCCCCACAAGCCCTTTCTTAAAGGGAACCAACAGCTTTATATGGAAAAATTAAATGGTTATTGATCTTTTTTTACTGGAAAGAGATATGATACATGTGGTTGCTCTCTCTGGCTTAAGAAATCACAAAATCATTAGTTAGTGTTATAATTTGAAATTAATGTTTTTCATGTTTATTTTAGAAATTATGTTATTAGTACTCCGTGAAAAACCTTTGCCCTGCTCAGGGGATCCGTGGTGTCTTGAAGTTTGGGAAGCTCTGCTTTACGTCATTACATTTTTTTAGTTGAATAAATGTTTATTATGTCAAATTGCCTAGACCTGCAATAGAAATTGAGACTAAATTGTCAATTTGACACTAGCTGTTTCGCTTGGCAATTTATTGTTTGATTCTTATCTGTTTTATTTGCATTTGCTGCTATTTAGCTTATTGAAAAATGCCTCCATTATTTAAATCTTACTAGGTGGATAAATTATTTTTTAAAGACATAGAATCAATGTCTTTTTGCCTGTTTACCAACAAAGGTTTTGAAGATAACCATATATATTCTGAAACTACATAATTAAGGGTATTTGTGTAAGTATATTTCATTTTTATCAAAAAAGGAATACAACATTATTGTGCACTCTGTTCAAGCTTGACATTCACGAAAGAGAAGTACAAAGTTTTACTTTATTTTATTTATTGTGTCAGTTCACTCACTGGAATCAATTGTGTTACCTAAGACTGTGAATTTATTGACTCTCTCGACACCTGCAACAATTTCTTTAACTCCACTCTCATGTAAAGAGAAAATGTTGCAGGTGTCAGAAGAGTCAATAAAATCACCTAACTAGGTAACACAGTTGATCCCAGTAGGAGAACTGACACAGTTATAAAACAGTATATATTTGCCACGTGAAAAGTCTTCAGTCAGCTATCAGCAATTTTACAAAATGTGGGGATCCTATTGTATACGAAAGTGACTGCATGCAACATGCATGTCCGACCTGTGCTCATGTGTGGCTACAAAACATGATCAGAACAACATCTCTATTTCTCACAGAAAACACCTCAAAGTGTGTCCCACGTTGATGTCAGTGTCCCAAAGCTATTTAGTGGACCGCTTAAGACATGGAGGGGAGCAGTTGCTAATAATAATCTGATCCTAGTTAGCAGCATAAATAAAATGGCAGCAGATGGGAAAAATTGAAACGTCTAAGATGAGAAAAAATGAAAAATGCAAACAATAATAACTTGAAAATCATATGAATTAAAAAAATAATAAGGGGTCATAGCTTAGAGTTAAAGTAAACAAAACCCCTCATTAATTCCTAGGAAAGGGTGGATATGCTTTTAGGGGAATTAAGGACTAAATGTACGAAAATTTATTTTAATTCATGTCTCTATTCACACCCCACCCAATCAATGTTTAGTACATCCTTAAAATCCAAATCTACCAAAAACTGAATGTTATAAACTATGGTGTTATGAGCTGAATGTAAAAAGGAAATAAAATGTCTCATTTAATCCTTTTGCTTTTATGATGTAAATGCTGAACTATTTAATTTTTCTAAATAGTTTTAAAAGTTAATATTTTGTTAAAACGCATAAAAGTTTAAATCGGATATTTTACAAATTACTTATTTACTTACTAACTGTATCAACCCAGGGTTGCCCAAGAGTGTATTTATTTGCAACTCGTTTTGCTTTTTTAAACAATGCAGTCTTTTTTTATATTTTAGTTTTCTATTTTAAACAAAAGAAAGTGTGCATGAACAAATAGTCACATCCCTATATATATATATATATATATATATATATATATATATATATATATATAAGAAATAGCAGTCACATGAAAATAATTCCTACCCGGATAAAGTATTTTTTGGACGGAATTAAAGTTTTATTCTTGCTGTGACAATCCACAAGAAAAACTGACAAACCAGCATCAAATGTTTGTTTCATAGAAAGAAAGTTATTGATGACGAAAATTGACAGGCTTTACTTTGTAAATTAGATGATGAAAAAGGAAATGATGTAATGATGTTCTTTTTCTTCTTCTTTTTTCCTTTGTTTCTTTTTCTCTTTTCTTCTTCATTTCATCATTTTTTCTTCATTCATTCATTTTCATTTCATTCAGTTAATATTAATTTTTTTTTTCTTGCATTATCTCCCTCTCCTCAAAAAAAAAACAAACAAAAAAAAAACATTTGATTCGTTTCCATGGTAACGTGGAAATGCTTTGTTTCTTAATGTTTTTAGATGCGAACTTTGTTTTCTCTACAGGCGGCCATATTGTCTGTTGTTCGGGCCCATTCAGACTTTACCTTGAAACATTTTAATTCCATTCAATTTCTAAAAATTCCATTTCTAACTTGTGAAATAAAGAACGAAATTGATAACATGTGAAAAATAGATTTTTCATTCAAATTTCTGTCCGCATCATGTCTCTGTGTTATTAGCCTTGTCTTGTAAATAACTAAAAGAATACCCGTCCCAGGATAGGTACAAGTAACTCCCCGAAAAGAGTTTTGCACTACTTTTATATTCCCCTACGAAGATTCAAATCAAAATATTATAATGCTAAACCTTATGTCTAGAATCCTCATTCTAATTTTGATCAAAATCCATCATATGGTTTGAATTTTTTAAAATGTCTCAAATTTAAGGCTGAAGCTTAAAACTTCAACGAATCTTTTTTAATGTATGTCTAATGACTATGGATGAACTTTAATGCAAATCTGAAATGCATGAATTTTAAAATGGAGGATTGGATGCACCTCTATAATGTCTCCTAAAACCCTTTAAAATAGTCCAAATAAACTTAAATTTTGCATAAAACTAAACATAGCCCACATTACTCACCTTTATGTATAGCAGCTGTGTTTCAAAATTCATGATTCGCTCGTGTATGAACTATTGTTGCCATATTTGAACTGGTGCTACAACCACTTGTCTCTTCCTCTTGGACAGCGTTTCAAAAAAAGAGTCTTGGACTTAATAGGTTCTTCACTATCTATCAATTTCCAGCCTCTGTTCCATCGTCACAATTTCTCATCCCTGTGTTTGTTTCGCGAGTACTCCCATTGAATGTTTCTCATTGAACTTACTGCACTTGGATTTTTTCAACGTAAATACCTTCTCTAAACCTGACTGTAGTGATACCCAAATGCCGGAAAACTTTCTACTGTAATAACTTCTTTTCTCAGACCACTTGCCTTTGGAATTCCGTTCCTGTTTCTTGTTTATCCAGCTGTATCAAACATGTAGAAATTTAAATGTAATGTGAGCAAACATCTTTCTGCACAACTCACCACTTAGGATGCCCTGCTTTGAATCTGGGCCCCTAATGACAGTAACCCTTGCGTGTCATGGGCAAATTAAAGTTTAAAAGAAAAATTTTTTTTTTTTTAAATTGACTTCCAAAACCAACCTTTCTCTGTCCAGGCCTTTATTTATCCCTCTTTCTCTCAAATCCATCCCTATTCTTTCCTCCCTGTTTTCTTTGAGTTTCCTCCATGATCTGACCCTGCCACCTCAACTGTTCTACATCTACTAACCCAAGAATTTTCCTCATAAATGTTCTTGTGGAACTTTTACAGACTTTTAGCAGAATCTGTGGGTTCCAGGGAAACTTTGTTTTTTGAAGGCTAAAACGGCTTCAGAAAAATTAAAATTCGTGAAATTTGACTTTAAAAAAGGCCAATCTGGCAACCCCAGACAATGACACGAGAGTGACTTCCCTTTGGTGTAGCCCCGTTTTCAAATATCATTATAAGTACTATAACTTTAGCAGAACCTGTGGGTTCCAGGGAAACTTTGTTGAGACATGTTGGCTTAGATAAACACAGACAAAATTATTAGCCATGTCACCAACAACAACCCTGAGCACCATATGTTTACATGTTAAGAATCGCTGAAGCATGGAACATTCTTCTTATATCAGTTATTGGCTGCTGAGACATTGTATCCTTTAAAACCCTTGTGATTCCTGAAATTCACCTAAACTAATGTCTCCTCTTCCATACACATGTGCAAATCTATAGCATGACTCCTAACATTGTTTATTTCCCTGACAATTGTACATTGTCCTATGTAGTATATACATTTGATGAGCAATGGTTTGATTATTATCTATATAATATTCTGATGAGCAAAGGTTTGATTATTATCTATATAATATTTTGCTTGTTCCTCTCTTAGTTAGTCCATACGTTACGCTTTGAAAAAAGCCAAATACAATTTTTGAAGACCAAAACTACTTCAAAAAAGTACAAATTTGTGAAATTTGGCTTTAAAAAGGGCCAATCTGGCAACCCCAGACAAGAATACGAGAGTAACTTCCCTTTGATGTAGCCTCGTTTCTGTATATCATTATAAGAATAATATATGATAGCTGTTGTAATGGAAAAAGAAACTCATAATTTCGACGTGCAGTGGTTCTTCGTCAAAGAAAGAAGCCATCGAAATGTCACATGAAACAAGGGAACAATTGAAAGAAACGGGGCAACAGAAAGAACATTGCCTGCAAAGAGGTGTGAGACTGAAGGAGTAAATAAAAGATTGTCTTTTACAATGTGATTTTATTATTTGCATTGAATGGTGTAGTGCAATATTATTTTCTGACTATTTATTAGTACTTATTAATTTATCTCATTGGGTCAGTTCTATATTTAAAATACAATGGAAATGTTAATTAACTCATTTTCTGTGTGTTATTTTTTTCTGTCAAAAAAAAAAAAAAAAATTTTTTTTTGCGCTATCCAGAAAAATATCAGCATTATTAAAACATTTGTTGGTTAAATATATTTCTCATTCTGTGGAATTTCCACGAATCCTGATAGTAGTAGTTGTTGTTGTAATAATAAGAAGAAGAACAACAACAACTACTACTACTACCCCTAATCCCCCATATGCATGTATATCATGGCCCCTACACTTTTTACTTCCTTGACAATTGTACATTATCCTATGTACTACACAGGTACTTGTGATGAGCTGTAGAACTCCTCCTGAGTACTCTACACAATGAGTACATTATCATAAACAGAATCCCTGATCATAAATTAATATCTAACACAGACTACTATAAATTAATTGTGTCGTTTTTTTTTGTTTTTGTTTTTTGTTCCTAGCCAAAATTGAGACTTTTTGTGACTTTATTACTGGCCACATTAAAAAAAAAAAAAAGCAAAAAAAAGCTATGAATCAACACGTTTGTCAGTAAATAACATTTTGCCAAATTATTTTATGATTTCTTGGATAGAATATACATTATCTTATCTACTATACATGTAGTGAATCTGGCCACTGTATAGAATGATTTCATTATCATTTTTCCTCACTAGAAGTTCTCACACAGGTCATCATCAGAGATTACTCACTGACAAAAACCAGTGATGTTCCCTTGAGTCTGGATGACAAGTCTCCTCAGATTTCCAGTACTCTCCATCTCTTTTGATAACCTTTCCAAATGAATTTGTCGTATCACAACTGCTGCTTGCTTATGACTGTTCGCTGGCAATGGCCATTGGTCTTTACTAGAATTTGGGTGGCAACAAGTCTCTCCAAAGTCCCAGTCTTATTTGCACTTATCCAGTTGAAGTCTTGTTAGTGCTGTCTCAACTCGGCTTTTCCATCTACCTTAATCTTTTGCAACTATTTAGTGTGGCACCAACGCTACCATTTTTTTTTTGGGGGGGGGGCATAATTAACTTACAATTTTGCAGTTTCAGCTTTTTTGGTTCCATGTGATATTCCTCTATCTTTTTTTTTTTACTTTTATTGCAGTTTCCATATGGCTGGTTAGCGTTTCTAGCTCATGTATTTAATTTATAAATTTCCAATGTTCAGGGCTTTCCTTAAGATTTAAGCTGTTTTCAGCATTATCATTTTTTGTATAGTCTGTCTTCCCTTTGATTCCGATTTCTCCTTGTCTTTTTTCATAATTCTTAGGACTGTTTCTAGTGCTCGTACAATTATTGGCATTATATTGATTTTCTTCATGTTCCTTTCAGTTCTCTGGCAAGTTCTGTGTTTCTTTGTTTTTCGGTCTCTTTGATTTTCACCCTGTGGTCTGCTAAGGCATGTTAATTATTATGCCATTTGGTCTCCTTGTTTGGATGGAATTACGTTTGTGTCTTCATGTCCCAATGGATTTCATGGTTTTTGTTTTCGAGTACTGTCCTCCGGTTTGTGCCTATACCATTTTTTTTTCATATTCGAAGTGCAGCCATTTACAAAGTTCTAGTGTACTGCTCCCCCTACCCCCACACTTTTTGTCTGTTCTTGTATTCTTCTGGGTAAGTTGGCTGCATTCATTTATGTGATTATCGTTTCATCTCTTTGTCTGCAGTCTATCTTTAATGTTTACCTGTGTTTTAACTATTTTAGCTTTAATGTGCTTAGTTCTAATTGCGTTGTTTTGTGCATCTGTCAGTAGAGATTTCATAGTAGTCTTAACTTTTGGATGGTTTTAGTTGTATTTCTTTTATCTCTTGAACATCAGATAATGTAAGCTTTACCTTAACGCTTTCGCCGTTCCTAACAAGCAAGCCTTTTGCAGAATTAGAAAAGAAATTGTCTTGTCAATCTGTTTAAGCCTTCCTGCCCAAAATGTGTTTATTAGCAATTTTGAAATCGACATAAGTATCTATCAAATTAGTTACATCTATAATTATAAATAATTATTTTTTATACCTACAAACATTAGGGTTTCATGTTTTCACAATCATCAGCACAGGAAGTGACGATTGCTGTTGGTCGAAGAATTTGAACTCTTCAACAAAGCCACCTTTGACTCTGCTAGTAAAGAACTAGACCACTTGGCCACTGTCAGCTGCCACAGAATAAAACGAAATTTTTAAAATTAATAAAGCTTAACATTAATTCAAACAATCTATAGTGATCAAGTGACATCCATGACTGCTTGCCAAGGTGAGAAATCAAAGAGGATATGTAATACTTATACGGTTGGCGAGTTAGTTGTATAGCCACACTTATACGTATTTATAAGACAAAACAAGCGTTTGTCTGTAAACATAAATATTTAATTATTAAATTATAATCCGTTTTTTTTTGTTTTTTGTTTTTTTTATTTATTTTTTTTTTTTAAGATAGATATGTGTACATGTTTATATATTGTATGTTCCATTTTGGAACACACTTGCTAGATGTACATTGACGATTTTGAAATCGCCATAACTATATATAAAGTTAGGTATGTGTATACGTTTATATATTTGCATGTTTATCATTACTTATCCTCCTTGTGTTCTGAGGAGGATCGGTCAGTTCAGCTTTATAATTGATAATAATGTGTTTATCCTTGGCATTTTGGCTAAGAACAACGTGTAATATCGGCTCAGAACAAACTGGAAAACAGTGGACAGTACATTATTTAGAAAGTGTTGGGACGGTCTTACTAACCAAATTTTTTATTATTTATCCCCCCCCCCACTCCCCGATTCTCTTTAATGAAATTATTGTATATAGACATATTTATTTTAATGAGCAATAGCATTTTTAACCATGACGGCTCCTGGAGTAAATGTTAAGTTAAGAGTAAGATAGAATTTTTTTAGTTACTAACGACACTCATTCCCCTCTCCACACGCACACGTTTTTGAATGGCCTTGTGTTTAATTTGTTTAAAATGTAAATGTTTTTTTATGTATTCTGCAAATAAATATTTCAAAGTGTAGTATCTGTTCTGATGCTAGACTTAATCTATTCAGTCCTCGATCAACGAAGTAGAAGTCATCCTAGATTGAGGCAATTTTTTATCTTGTTCTAATCCAGAGTGCCTTTTTTTTTCTTCTTTTTTTTTTTTTTTTTTGAGGGGCTAGATTTCTCCCATATTAAAAACAGAACCTGCGTCTAGCTTTGCCCTCGTGGCGAGACAAATAAATAGAAACTATGTCTATTACACTTTGACGAACAAAAATAAACTTCTATCAACTGTGTTCCAAAATCCATAATGATCGATGGATTAGTTTAGGAGTGAATCCTGAACATAGAAATATATAAACATATGCACATACCTAACTTTATAGAGATACTTATGAGGATTTCAAAATCCCCAAGAAACCGATTATTATCAATACATAGAATTTTGATGAGTTGTAGAGTATCTGGACACAATTGAGGGCCCCCAGAATCCTACAGTACCAAGTTATGAAAATATGGTGTTTGGTATTGCATGATGGGGGGGGGGGGCTAAATTGTACACAATGATTTCATTATTATTATGATCATCCATAATCAGTAATAATGCGAAGATGGTTAAAATGATCTATTATTAATTATATTCGTGGTGTTCCCATTACATTTTTAAACTATATAGATTTCCTTTTTTTATTAGTCTTTTTGAAGCGTTTATGACTGACAGCGACACGCTACCTTTTTGATTGGAAGATATCATAAATGGTTCAATACGTTTTATGACCTCATTATAAAATGGGATCACATGCCGGCAAAAAAAAAAAAACAAAACAAAAACAAAACAAAAAAACAAACAAACAGAACAAACGAAACTTCAACAGCTGTGCAAAGAACTAACAAGTTGCAACGATAGATAGGCTTTCAATAATTTCATCCAAAATTGACGTGAATAATAATAACAATGATAATAATGATAATAAAAAATAATAACAATGATAATAATGATAATAAAAAATAATAACAATGATAATAATGATAATAAAAAATAATAACAATGATAATAATGATAATAAAAAATAATAACAATGATAATAATGATAATAAAAAATAATAACAATGATAATAATGATAATAAAAAATAATAACAATGATAATAAAATGATGGAAAAGTTAGATAATTTACTTTTGTTTTATGCCACAGTTATTCAACAAAATTGATTACATTGGGGGGGGGTATAAAGCCGAGTAGAGTTTTATTTTTACACTATCCCTTTTTTGTTTTTTGCTTTTTCTTATCTTTTGATATCAAATAGTTTTTGACAAAATCTTTATATTTATAAAAAAAATTATGCAACCATTTCTCAGGTTTCTCATGTCTTTAACTGATAATTTACAAATCTATATAATACGCTAAATCATTTCGTGTTCATATGTACGTTATCACTTTTCACACGCATATAAAAAAAAAAAGAATGAGCACATCCGATCAGCAATTAATCAATAATATGATGTCATTAAGGTAAAAAAAAATTGATTTTATCCATTTTAAAATGAATTGTCTTGAAATCAAATTGTGTTGTTCTGTCAACTAGAACAGAACAATTTTAAATAATTTTTTTACAAAGTGACATTCATTTTATGAATTTGAAAATTTAACTGATGGATAAATGGCACATTGAATAGAGGTGTCGAGTCTGTACGGTTCCAGTTGAGCATTGTCTGAAAATAGGCGTTTCCATCTTACCCAAGCAGGCCAGAGGATTAGTTGACCAAAACATGATGAAACAACAACTATGGAAGGCAGTAATTACTCAGGATAAGTTACAAGACTCAGCATTCGTATCCCATCATGGTTAATCACTTGAAGAAGGCCAGAGGACAAGTTGGCCGAAACGTGGTGAAACAACAACTATGAAGATAAGGATAACTGTCTACAACAAAAATGAATGCTCAAATTATGACGCCTCATCTCAAAGGAATCCAAAAAAATAATAATAATAATAAAAATAATTAAATTATTACATTTTAAATAAATAAAAGACACATTAATTTTATTTATTTAAAGAATATTTAACTGCGAACAGTTCTTTCTACAGAAGAAAGTTATATTTTTTTCTTAATAGTATTGACCTTAACAGACATTATTTTACATGGAAATATAATTTTTATTGGTTAATTATACTGATTTATGTAGAAAGCAGCATGGAATTTCCTTGAGGAAGTATTTCTTATCAGGAGATCCCAATGGTTTGGGAATGACCTTCATCATCTTCCAACTGACCTTATTAATAAGGCAATAGCTCCAACACTGTTACTCGACTGGTGCAAGAAGAGTGATGGTCAACTGAGGACGTGGCTTAAAACGGTCAAAGCTGATTTGAAAGTTATGGCCGGCTCTTGCGTCTTCGGTGCACGATGATAGAATCACGAAAGGCCGAAGTATACTAAAGAGTTAACAGTGGACAAACCTGGATGGATTGCCTTGATTGTGGTGAATTCATTGGAGCTGGCTCAATCCACCCCAGGTGAATGCCATCACGAGAACAAGTAAATACAAGCTAATTGAAGCCCATTTCATTTAAATATGTGTCAAACAAGTACAGATATGCAACATTGCAGGGAGAGGGCTAGGATGGAAACTTGGTATGAGACCAGCTGAATCAAAACAGAAGTCTAATTAAACACAAACAGTCCATCGGCTTAAAACCCATCCATTTGAGACCTGCAGAAACTAACTGACTTCCTCTGTCTGTCTTGTTGGAATATAATATAGACTAGACTTTTTAGCCTGTTAAAAACTGGGCAAAAGTTAACCCACTGACTTGAAATAAGCGCTTTATGAGAAACGTTTAGAATAAATATTGTATTGTATTGACTAGTCCCTATTGATCCCTACTTGTATATCGAACAAATACCATAATATTTAGTTCGCTACACATATATCATAATAAAGTTCCATGCAAAATTTTTATCTATATCAGCCCAGTAATTTCAAAGAAAAAGTGAAATGGACAGATGCACAGACTAAGAACTATGATATAGATATTAGTGTCATTTGTGTCATTTATGGTAGACCACACAGCCAACTCCTTAAAAATCATTAGCTGTTTTATCATTGGACATAAAGACTTATGGGGGAGTGGGGTGGGGGGGTTTCATAACTTTTAAAAAGTCTCAAGTGCTTTGCAATAAAACCTTGAATCCAAAAAGACATTTCAAAAAGTCAGCCAATTCCTTTCTCGTAGCTAATTATTTTCTATTTGCAACTTTACCCTGTCCACATGTTTATAATATTATTCAATAATATTATCTCTTCTCTATATAAATAAAATGAACTCATTTTTTCCCGTGGGATTTTGACCTTAATAGGATTAAAAATCAAGATATTTCATGCAAATACATTATGCACAAACGGCAGAACAATATCTGAGGTTTGTTATAGGCTTATTAGTTCTCAAATTCCTCGATAATCTTAGATTTCTATACTTTTTCTGCTGAGAAGTCACGGCCAAAATCGGTTAAGATCAATGGAAGTGGTAAAATATTTTCTCTCTTAAAAATTCCTCCTCCCCCTGCCACCACTTAACACCGTTTGGCGATCGTTCACAAGGAACAGTTGAGAAGAGAACACCAGTTTGGCTTCGTAGTTCTATCATGTTAAGTTATTTAAAATCACTAAACTAAGCTGCAGTGCTCTGTGGCGTAGTGGTTAGGGTGCTGGACAATTCACATTATATTTTCACGTTCGCGCCGACCTACCACAGTGGTTTTTTTTTTTTTTTTTTTTTCCTAAACAACTGGAATGGACTTTTCTTGGTGGCCGAACTGTTAACGTTGCAGATGTTCTTTTTTTTTTTTTTTTTCACACTTTATTTTCCTACTTTTACTCATGACTCCGGGTTTGATCCTTCCTACTTACCTACCATAACATTTTTTAAAACTCCCCCCGTCCCGGAAACAAACACTCGGGCAACGCCGGGTACCCCCGCTAGTAATTATATAATATATATACAATATATATATAATATTATATCATAATTCAATAAATTCTCTCAAACTTTGTTCATCAATGATTTGTGTATGATTAATTAAGTACAGAGTTTTCGATTCATTTGAGAAATGGTTTGCAATAATGAAACACAATTCTGGCTACAAATGTTACTAATTGTTCAGATTACTATTTCTAATCGCGGTTATTTTCATAACATTTCACTCAATAAAACCTATGACCTTCTGCAAAGATAGTTTTCATTTTAATTTGGATGTCTTTATATTGAACTCGGAAACTAGACAGAATTTCAAACTGAACCTTTTATTTAATATATATGTGTAAAGTATTCTCGCTCCAGTAGTCAAGGTCCTGGATATGACCTTAAACTATATCCGATGGTGAGGCCTTTGGGGAGTGTGGAGCCACCCCTTAATTGCCATTGCTCCCAGGTCCACTCTGACCTGGAGTGGTAGTACCTGTCAGGGTTCCAACTATGGGTTAAATAGAAACCGACTTGAAAAAAAAACAAAACAAATATATTCTATTAAAAACCTTTTCTTCAAAATCATTGGATTTGGCATTACATGACCTAAAAAAGGTTGATATGCCGTAAAACAAAAACAACCAACCAATCCAGTAGCCAAGAATCAGTAGATTATTTTTTTTCTGTCAGTAAAGACTAGATAGATTATTCTCATAGACTATTCTCGTTTTGTCAGCCAAAACTGAATAGATTATTCTCGTTCTGTCAGTCAGGACCAGGTAGATTATTCTCGTTTTGTTTGCCCAGACCAGGTAGATTATTCTCATTCTCTCAGTCAAGATTAGGTTGAAGTGTTAATTTTTACCTTATGTTCGAAATGTGTTGTATGTGTTTCATTATATGTCAATCCAGTAAATCCTTGCTGTGTTTATATAATAGTGCTCAACAACAACTAGAGCTCTATATTTAATATAGTTTATTTTTATTTTTTTATTTATTTATACAAACATTCTAGTTACACATTTATAGATATGGTTTCATTTCAACTGGACATTAGCTGAACTTTCTCAGGCTAATTTTTTAGTGGAGAATTTAACATAGAGAAGCTCAGGTGATTTCCAGCTGAAACATGTCTGCAAATGTGTAGCGAAGATGTTTGCATCAATAAAAATTTCTTGACAAGAGTCTACTGCTCAAACTCTTCAGTAATGAATTTGGTAGTCAGTACTCAACTGTCTGACCAATTCAGCTTCAAATAAATAAACAAAAAAGGATATTAAAACACAGTTGTATATAAAAGGTGGAATGTTCCATTATGCTCAGATAGGTAAGTTCATTCTCAGAGTTCTGATTGGCTGCTAGTTCATGAGTGGATAATCTATTATGAGGTTTCTTGCTTTAATTTAACAATATTTGCAAATTAAATATTGGAGCATGCAAAAATTCACAATTCTTTCTGCAATCCATATACAGCATAATCACATTGACGCGATTGTTCTCGTTAGGTGATCTAAGTTAAGTAACCTTGAACTTGGTCAGTACCACATGGGTATCTGGGAATATCAGACGCTATATATGTAGGACAACATCAACACCTCTCTGCAAGAACTGCAAAAAAATAACGTTGTCTTCTTTCTTAATAGGGGTAGGCATGTGACTGGGGACTGCTTGTGAATTTGATATTCCCTAGACACTGGATCTTTCAGAGGAAGCCAGTTCAACTCGCCTGGGATGAATGCCACTGTATATATATATATATATATATATATATGTGTGTGTGTGGTAAATGACAATTTTATTCTTCACTCAGGCTAACATTCACAGACAACATGAATTGGAATAAATACATATATTACCGTTTAAAGAGGTGTATTTATTATTACTATTTATTATTACTATTTATTAATTACTAGCATTTACTGTTACGGGTCTGTGTGTTCTTATCAATGTTCTTACATATATGTGGGGGTGTGTGTGTTCTTGCGTATAAACGTGTCCTTATGTGCAGTTCACTGTTATTTGGGTGTGTGTTTGCTATTCTTCTAAAGTCTTACAGTTTGTTCTTGCCTTGGGGAGTTTTTGAGATGTGTATGTGCAAACAATATAATACGAACGTACCTGGTTTGCCTTAACCAGCGCATGACATCTTCTTGGTCGCTGGTCTTCCAATCTTACTGGGGAGTGGTGCTGCAGACAGATTCATGAATGGACAACAAGATGGAATTGAAACTTCAATCTTTTTTATTCAAGGCAAGCCTACCATCTCAGACTCCTGATCGTCGGGAGAGAAACCCAAATCTACCATCTGCTTTCCTCTGCTGCCTAACCCAAAAACCGACGTTTCCATGTGGTCGTCAACTGAAAGGGCCTATGACCATAATTCCATGTCACCCCTTAATTTTCGGTACATTCTAATCTAGGCCGTTCAAGGTCACTTGAGTTTGACGCCTGGCAAACCCAACCTTTTTTGACCCTGGTTAACTCGCTGATGGGAACCCAAAATATGTTTATATATCTTTCTATTTCTAAAACTACCTATATAGCAATTAAACTGGGATTCCCAATACTACACATAGAAGATACTGCTAAGTCTGTTGCAAAAGTGGTCTCCCTTCCCCCATGCTAGACTAGAAAACTTCACACCTGTCAGTATCCCTATAAGGCTATCGTATGTCCATGGATAGAATATTGTTGTCATATTCGGCTGGTGCACCAACCACTAATCATTTTCTTTTTGACAGCGTGCCAAAAAGAGTTTCAAACTAATAAGTCTAACATTGTCTACCAAGTCTCAACCTCTGTTGCATCCCTGTGCTTGTTTTATAAGCACTTTCACAAAATGTACTCCAATGAACTTACTCCATTTGTATCCCCTTCAACGTAATTACCGCCTGACCAACCTGACTAGACCTCTTTTCTGTCTACTAGGGACTTCTAAATCTTAAGCTATCTTGACGGCATCACTTGAGTGTTCAACATATCTATATTGACAAAAACTAGTAATAAACTAATTATACTTATGTAAACTAATATTATAGTTGGGCTGTCGGCGGCTAAATTGGTACCCCATCCGGCAGTCTTGTTCTCGTCTTATGTTATTCTCACAAGTCGTGCAACAAATAAAAGTGATAAGTGATAACCAGTTTGGAGTGATGGTCCTCTGATGGTTCAATTTAACAGTACGGGCAATACGAAGAATAAAATTAAGAATAATTTAAGACTTTTATCTGGTCATGGCTGACCAAACAAGAACAAGTTATCCATGGATTAAAAAAGGGCTACATTCAAAATTTCATTAAAAAAATGAAAAGATTAAAGCATACAAGTCAATAACATCAGAACAAATTATTTTCATGTTGATGGCCCAATACATAAAAATAGCCGACATCATTGAAATTGTAATGCCCTGTTATATATGAAGTTCCATGCTGTAATTATGACTCATTTGAGATTTAGTTTTTTATGTCTATAGATTAACAGCTGATAATCTTGAATGCTCTTGCAATATAGTTCAAGTAATATATATTCCAGGAGAGGGGGGGAGAAGGTTAGTTGGTTTTCTCTGGTTTGTAGACAAATGGCCCATGCAATGAATACACATGGACACTCACATAAATGGTAGGAAATTATCAAATAAATCTTCAGATATTTTTTAAAAAAACTTATAATGAGCACAAAATATCCTTGATGGATACTTTGTGTGAATGTAAACTTTGGATAAGACATTCAGGGCCTGAACATAAAAGTTAAAAATTCAATGTGATGGCAAGAGACCGTCATTAAATTTATGCAGATTTTGCCTTTTTGACTTCGTTTATTTGACAATTTGTCACTGTCGACTTATGCCAGTAAAATCTTAAAGAATGATTCATAAAACTTGATTTGTCTTATTCGCATACCCCAGAGAGCTTCACCACTTGCTTGTGTTGTGTAATCGGAGGTTTATATCGGATGCACATAATACAGTAAATGATAATGAGATTTATATACTGTTTACACACGATGATGACGACTGTGACGATTGTTGGGGACTTCATATTATTAATACGGAACTGGGAGAGACATTTATACAGTGCTTTTAACTCATCAGAGGGAAGATACATTATTGATACAAAGTTCGTTTACAAGATAGACAAAACATATTTACCTTTTCCTTTTTGTAATGACGACACAAAGACAAACAGGTTACAAATATATTCTTTTATTCATACCAGCTGGTGATGATGATAGTCAGGGATTCAAGCCTTACGATTACATTGTCCTAACTCCCCATTCCTCTTGCCTCCAAGAAGGCGTCAGCTCCCAGTCTGACTGACTCGACTTTGACTAAGTCGCTCTCTGACTGTCTGGCTCTGACTCTGACTGTCTCCTAACTTCGCACCCTGTCTCAATATATTGGAAATCTCCTTTCTTGATGACGTCAGAGGCGTGGTCAAACATTGTGATTCCCTCACATTTCAAATTATACGTGTGCTTTCCACATGCATCCACACACTTCTGGTAACAAAGAAATTCCTAAATTAATTGCTTCATTTATAACCTGTTCATGTCAAAATCTAACCTATTTGTTAATCATTATTTTCAACTTTGTATTGTCCATTGTTTTAACTGACATTTTTAATATCCAGATATTTTTCAAAGAATGAACAATCGCTGCATTCCTAAATTGAATATCTCTATTATCTTTTAACTCCTGCTTACTGGGTTCGATTCTAACCTTTTCCAAATATAATTTTCAAACTTATCTAGTTTGCTCTTTTACTTACTGTTTTACATCTGTCCCTTTTTGCATCTGTCCCTTTTTGCATCTGTCCCTTTTTACATCTGTCCCATTTTACATCTGTCCCATTTTACATCTGTCCCTTTTTACATCTGTCCCTTTTTACATCTGTCCCTTTTTGCATCTGTCCCTTTTTACATCTGTCCCATTTTACATCTGTCCCTTTTTACATCTGTCCCTTTTTACATCTGTCCCTTTTTGCATCTGTCCTTTTTTACATCTGTCCCTTTCTGCATAACACTTGAAAAAAAAATGTTGCCACTTATCAGCCAATCTTTCAACTGTCAGGAGGGATACACCAGTCTTATCTTTTATCTGGTCAACTCATCTCTTTGGTGGTCACTCTCTTGATCTTTCTTGAATGGAATCTTCTTGATATGATTTGTTTTACATAGTTGAAGTCTGATAGTCGGGGAACATGTTTAAATCACTTTAATCACTTTTTTTTTTTTTTAACCCTGTTCTTGATGAAACTCTTAATATTAAGTCTCTTTCTGATATCTGCAGTTTATAACTTACGATTTGGCTCTACTCATGTATTGAGCACCATTGAACCAAATACTGAAAATCGGTGCATAAAATATTATATATCCTTATAACGTTTTATCTGGATGCATGAAATAATAGTAATAATATACAGTGGCAGCTATAATGTTCAGAATGGCATAATTTTTGTCAGAAAAAATAGGTATAACTTTTATCTAAGTTTTTTTAGATTCTATAATTTTCACAGACAATAAATACGATATTAATTGATATTTTGTGAAATTTTGGTGTTATTTGAGATGTTAATAAAAAAGTATTGAATGATTTAATGATTTGCTGCAAAACCCAAAATGATCAGAACGACTGGAAAAAATGAACAAAATACTAAAATGCAACAGAAAATACAGAAATTATTATTGTGTAGCCCTTAAGCTTCAATGACACTCTGACATCTTCAGCTGCACAAAGAAATTAATCTATTGATATCTTGCCGAGTGATCTTATTCCATTCTTCCTGAAGGGCATTCTATAATTACTCTGTTGTTTTTGAATTTCTGGCTTTAGAACGTTCTCATAGTCTACCACACATTATCAATAGAATTAAGATTGGGATTTTGAGGAGACCAATCCATAACAGTAACATTTTCTGCCTTGAGGAAGTTCATGACTATCTTAGCCTTGTGACATGGGGCATTGTCCTGCATGAATATGGTAGGTTGCTTACTTGAATTTCTTAGCACAAGCAAGACACGATCTTTTACAAGTTGTTTATAAACTCCCGCATTTACCTTTTCTTGTAATTGCACCAAAGGGCCCACATCATCTACAGAAATCATCCCCCAAACCATGACCTTTTCTTCCACGGAATTTAACACTAGCCTTAAGCCACAGGCGACAATTTTTTTTTTTTTTTTTTTTACATGATAGTCACAACTTATCAAGGCCCGGAAGCCACTCGGGGATAAGGGTTATTGCGTGTACAGTAATCAATGGGATAATATTGTAGTAATCGTTAGTAATGGAGATTTGATAAAGTGTCTTACTTAAGGGGGAGAGGGTTATCATGAATTTGTTTATGTTGGACTTGAAGACATCCAAGTTGTTGTCAGGTGGGAAACAGGCATGCGGAAGAGAGTTCCACAGGCGTGCACTTCTAAGAAAGAAGCTTTGTTCATGGAATCTACGTTTTGATTTAGGCACAGATAAAGAATGGGGAAAATTATTGACAGTGGTTTCAGCTAGATTCTTCACCTATTTTCGACAAACGTACGTCTCCCCCATCTGAGCCAATTAAAAACTTATATTCATCAATGAAATGCACTGTTTGCTATTTTTATTGAGATCATGACACATGGTTATTTGCAAAAGCAAGATGACACTTCTTATTCTTGGAAGTTACAGGTGCTCTAGCTAAAAGTTGTTGTTCAACTAAATGAGGAGACACAGTCTTCTTATATAAAAGTTTTCCCAGTTGAATGCTCATTTCCCGAGAAACAGCAGCAGTAGTTTTGAATCGTCCTTTTTAACAAACTTTACCATAACATGATCTCTCTTGGTTATTATTCTTGGTCTACCTGTAGATGTTTTTTTTGCTTCAGACGAACCAGAATCATTGTAAACCTGAAGAATACCGCAAACACGTTTTAACTTGTTTCTAATCTCTGCAATTGCACCAATACTTAGATTATCCTTCATTCGAAGCCTTATATGGCACTCGGAGAAGAGTTAATAAAATTCAGAATCCTTTCCGCAATCCAAAAATGTTTGGTGTATATAAATTTTAGTTTATCTCTGATTTGTTCACCAAGTTGCAATCATAAATGTTCAACAGTCTTTGTTTTATCACCCTTCAATAGTCAGCACACCTGGATATGAGATACAAACTGGTCAGTGACTTGAATGCACCTCTTTTCTTTACATTTCCACGATTTTGGCTGTGATGGCCATCTTCAGTTCAAGAATAATCTAGAAAATCTTTTTTGATAAACATTCTTGGGCATAAAGGTCCGATTAATCTGAAACTTATTGAGGATCACACCTACTGATGAGACGATTACCCAAGTGTCCTTGTATGTCAATGGATAGTGATAAAGCAAAGACTGTTGGAGATTCATGACTGAAACTTGGTAGACAAGTCAAGCATAGGCTGGTGTTTATTTGTAGCAAATATAGTTGGATTACAGAAAGGATTGTGATTTTTATTAACGATTCCATAGGTGACCTTGGGGAGCGGGTGTTCTTAATCTTCAATGGTGCCTAATACATTTTTACTGTTTATCCACCATAATTACGAGCAATGTTGTTTTTTTTTTTTTTTTTTTTTTTTTTTTTTTGCAAAAGTTTTACTCATTTTAAGCAAATCTGCATGTGTGCTTGCAGGAAAGTTTTTATTTGTTTATTGTACCGTGTTATCTGAGATCGAACCCTCTTAGCCAGTTGAGTGAATGAATCCTATCTGCCATTGAAACAAATACTGATGAACATGTACATTTTTTTTTTCTTATATACTAAAACTCAGGCCAAAAGCCACTCAAATACAAGGGTTAGTGAGATTTTCAGTTTGACGATGGAACAATACTATGAAAGAATTAAAAAACTATGATTAATTCATAGGACCGTATGACAGGTACTTGTTAACATTAAATTTGAAAACGTTCATGCTGTAGTTTTTTGGGAAACATTCCTGCAGTAACGTGTTCCATAGAGGAGAAAGTAGAAAGATGTAAAAACGGATGGAGGGGGGGGGGCAGGAGGTAAATAGTGGGATTGAGCCAAGTGCATGAGGGGAAGAGTTGAAGATCAGAGAAGCAAGTAATATATATTGCAAAATTCAGTTAAAAACATTTGACATATTTTAATTAGGGCGGTCCATAGAGTAAATGTGGTATTGTGGTGATTGCTGAATTGAAAATAATGGGCAAATGGTGGAAGACTGAAAGGAACAATACTTGGACGAAATAGGTCAAAATGCATTTATATAAGAGTAGATGGCGATAGACCCCTCCACAAACACACACTAATCTCACATTTTTGATGGCCTTGTGTCTCATTTGCAAATAAAGTAAATTTTTTAAAAATTTCATGTGAGAATACATAATTCAAAGTTTATTATCTGTTTTGTTCAGTCTCAGGAAAAGGTGAGGGAGGGGGAAGTATTGTTGACTGCCTTAGGCGTCCTCATCGGGAAATTTTGACAGCCAATCCCTAATTTTACACCTGTTCAAAATATGCCCTTTTTTCTGATAACAAATTGACCTTGTATCAAACTTTGCCTCTGTGCGTGGCAAAAATTTGAATTGAATGCATTTTCTTTCTTCAGATCTCAACAAGATTTGCCATGGGATTGGAACTGCAAATTTTCTTAGTTTCATTTCAACGTTCAAAACTTTTGAGTTTTTTGTCAAATTTTTGAAGAATGCGAAAAGCAAATTTGATAAACAACAGAAAATCGATTTTAAATCATGAAAAATGATTTTCATTTTTTTTCTTTTCATTTTAAATTCAATTTTATTTTATCAAATTTTATTTTGTAATTTGCATTTTTCTCTTTCTTTCTCGCTCTCTCTTTTATTAATTCTTTTTCTCCCTCTTGATAATGTTTTCTCTCTTTTTTAAGAACGCTTTCTTCATATATACAAAGTGCATAAGGTATTTTAGGACATACGCTATTGTCACGATAACAGGAATATTATTTGACTTCATATTTTCTCGTAATATTTGGATTCTTCGGACTACTGTTCTCATCTTGAGTGCGATTTTCATAACGTTTCGGTTGGTGTAACCTTCAACCTTCTTCAGGTGTATCTTGTTGAACTCAGGGATGTTTCTGTCAAACTCAAGAATTCGAATAGAATTTTTAATGGAACCCTTTATTTACATCAGGGGGTAGCATGTTCTTGTTCCGTCCGCAAAAACCCATGGCGCAGTGGTTAGAGTACTTGGAAAAATCAATTGTAAAAGTGACCTTCTCTTGAAGGTTGAAGGTTCAATTCTTAGTGTGGGCGACTGAAAAATACAATTGTGAATTATTTAGGACCTCTATCCAGTCATGGCTGACAGAACAAGAGCATGCTACTCCTGTGAAGTAAATAAAGGGTTCCATTCAAAATTCCATCCAAATTCGCAAGTTCCACAAAATACACTTGAAGAAGGTCGGAGGTTACATCAACGGAAATGTTGTGAAAAATCACACTGAAGATGAGAACAGTAGTCCGATGAATCCAAATAATACGAATAAATAATCCTCATCTCAAAAATTCAGAAACGTCATTCAATATTTTCTATCTTTCATAATTATCACTAGCAACCAATATAATTTCACAACAAATGGAGGGGCATATAGATATTGTGACTATAAAGTATTGATATAGCAGTTTAGAAATGGAACCTTTTTTAAAAGCTGCTTCATATTTTGTTCATTGCAAATTTTGCAAGAGGTTAAAGACTTGAGATGGAAAGCTATCACCACGTTTAAAATGTAAGCGACATTTTAGACACACTAGAAAACCTGGATTTATTTTGCACGTACAGCATACCGTTGGTGGTAATTCTAGAAGATGTATGTGGTCGATTGCAAAAGAATACCATGTGTAGAAAGAAGCAAGTTGCAATGTTGTCCACAAAGACATCATATACACAATTTTATGCGATGAGTAAAATTTTGAGTAGTCAAGGTGGTGCCCAGGATCTCTATTGGGTGGGTTAGGGTTAGTTGTGCTTATTGAGTGAAACAACGAAGTTCGTTTAAGAAAATATTTTTGTCTAAATAAGTAAATCAATGAGGATAAAACAGTAGATCTATATTGTTCACTGAGTTGTTCATCAGGGTTCACTGAGTAGATTTGTTAAAATGATGATGACAAAACTCCTATTGACAAAGGGCTGTAAAAATAAAATGTCCAGTATTTTAGGACATACATGAAAACAGAAATATTATTTGACTTCAAATTTTCTTGTATTTTTGTTCTTGGAATCATTTGATAAGTTGGCCAAACTGTAGCGAGACAACAACTAGGGAGGGCAGTAATTACTAAGGGTTAATTCTCTCACACCATGGAAAACATCTCCTATATTAATTAATACATATAATCAGTTAATAGATTACATAACAAAAATACTAATTTCATTTCAGTTACACATCCATATTTGAATTTTAGTAGACATATTTGTTCCATAAAGAATATGAATTGCATCATATCTTTTTAAATATGACGGTTATATGATGTTATAAAATAAAAAGTTGCTCTCTTTCGCAACGCTATGCCCCCCCCCCGTTTTTCTTGAATTTCCAATAAATTTTTCCGTTTCTGAAATGGAACAGTCATACATTTCATTACATCAAAAATATATTTTCAAATATTCGTACTGATGTTTTTTTCTTAATTTAATTCATCCAGAGGAAGTTTACTTATTAGATAAAACTTTGATGAACACATAACATGGTTTGTTCCTTTTTCATTTCTCTATTTCGTCGGAATACTATTTCCATTATTCTCATCATATATATATATATATATATATATATATATATATATATATATATATATATATATATATATATTATACTAGCATTTCAGCACGGCGTTGCCCAGGTGTTTGGGGGTGTATGTTGAGCAAAAAAAAAAAAGCGGTCAATTTTTTTAACTTTGACCCTGATTATGACCCCTTAACATTTATTGTTTTGGGCTCAAATCAAGTTATTAAGTTAGATCCATGTCCAAGAAACCTATATCTAAAATTTCAAGTGTTTAGACCCAAAATTGTCAGAGAAGTTTGATAGAGTTCTCAAAGGTCAAATCGTTGAACTTTGACCCCTTAACAGTAAAATTTCCAGCTGAAAACCTATCACAACGATTTTCCCAAATCTCAGTACCCTGCATATCAAATTACGAGTCTGTAGACTTAAAATTGACAGTTATTGTGTAGGGAAATGTACACAGACAGACACATAGACACGTTCATTTTTATAGATATATAGATGATTATTATTATTATTATTAATTAAAATGATATTTAAATATACAGGGTGGAGCAATAAATGTCGCCTTAAAGAAAACAGCTTTATTTTAAAATATTTATTGACAGACTCAATTCAGGTAACTTGATTATGTAGTAGACATGACATCTATTCCATGTAGCCGCCTTCAGTCTCAATCACTGCCTTGATACGGATTCGGAAGTGGGAGCATGCCTTTTCTACAAGGGTCAGTGGGAGATTGGCAGATGGCGGCAATCAGGCTGGCTTTGGTATTGTGAGAGGTCATGTTGGTGATGTTCTCGGCATAGGACTAAACAAAGTAGTTCAGCGAGTTCAGGTTGGAGGAGGTGGCGGCCAGTGTCGTAGCATTCCTTCTGAAGCCAAGTCTGGGTCTCTTTGGACTTGTAGGCCAGCGCCGAGTCCTGCTGCTACACTCAGTCTGCCAGTGGCCACCTGATTACACTAGGGGATCACCACACTCTTCACTACATGCAGGTACACTTTAGTGTTGACTTCCAGGCCGACATAAGATGTGAGGTGGCATGATGTGGCCCTCAGTTTAAACCACACTAAAGACCATAACCGTGGCCAGAAACTTTTTCATCACCCTGGACATGTTCCTGTTATTCATGGCAATCCAGTGATGCATTTTGAGGGTGCTGGCAATGGTCCTGTTGTCATAACTTGGATTGGTAAAGAGCATGAGTTGTACAGCAATGCATCTCTGATCTTGCTCGTTGGACATTGTGTCACTTTCAGACATGATATAAGGCTCTTATCGCTCTTGAGATTTGTACACAAGAGGCCAACTAGGAGATGGTCAGCAAAAAGAAAAAAAAAAAAAACCGGTTTTCATCAAACAGAAATAGAATCATGTCGTCTTTTCTATGGCGACAATTTTATCGTTCCACTCTGTATAAGAAAATAACATAAAGTTCCTTTAGATAGCTCAATAGTGCAATTTATTTTGTCCGTGTTGATGAGTTACCCAGCTAATATAATGATAATTGAGAACTATTATATATATATATATTATATCAGCAATGGGCCGAAACAGTTGTATGTAAATATTGCTGATAAAACTCTATTTTTTTTTTAAATGAACAATAAAATGTGTGTCTATTCCTGGTAAAGCGCTACAATATATATATATATATATATATATATATATATATATATATATATATATATATATATATATATATATATATTGTAGTCATCAACATACAGTCCTGTTTCGTTGTATCACAATTCATCAGTGCCGCTAGACTAGCACTTCTCCCAAGCCGAGGATTGAACCTATAACCATCGCGTTGATAGTCAGCAGTTCTACCGATCGACCTATGGGAGCAGTGCTCGCAAATAATCTCGCCAAATGTCTATTTTAAACAAACATTCGTCCACCACTTTTACAGTGCTCAACCCGCTTATTTATAAACAAACAGCGAGCATATATATATATATATATATATATATATATATATATATATATATATATATATATATATCTTCAAAAAAGCATTGAGCAATCTTAGAAGTCGATAATAAAAATATAAAACATTAATTTCCTTTACTTCAAAATAAATAAGGAAATAGTGTAGGTATAATAAGCCTGACTACTGATCAAGCAGTCGGATTTCAAATCGCATAGGACAAAAATTAGACACGTCTAAACATGCTGAAGCGACGTGATACTGCGAAACAGCTATCTGGATGATTATATATAACAGAATACCAAGCCCTTTATTTTCTCGTTTATTCTCCTTTTCTCTCGATCTTTAAATAATCTCTCACTTTCTCTTCATAATAATCTCTCTCCCTCTTTCTCTCTCCCTTTCTCCGCATAATAATCTCGCTTTATCTCCCTAAATAACAAATTCTGTCCCGCTCTTTCTCTTCAGAATTCTATTTGTGTTTTCATAATTCTCTCTCTCTCTCTCTCTCTCTCTCTCTCTCTCTCTCTCTCTCTCCATAAAATCTTCCTCTCTTTCTCTCAGTAATTATCTCTCCCTCTCTCTCTCTCTCTCTCTCTCTCTCTCTTCATAATTCTATTTCTCTCTGTCCCTCTCTCTCTTTATCACATATTTGATTTTGGATTACATAAAACATTATTATTATTATTTACTATATTTTTCGATTTCTGGTTAATATTACGCTTGAAAATATGGATGATAACAAGAAGAGAGGTGGGGGATAATCTGATTGCTGATGAAACGGCCATTGTTTTGTTGTTTAGTTTTTTTTTGTTTTTTGTTTTTTTAGCTACCCACTCAGTCGACTTGTTTCTTTCAATTGCGATTCTAAATGGCACTCTACTTCTTACCCGCAGAACACATGGCACCCCCTCCCCGTCAGGCCCACCCACCCCACCTACTTATAGACCACAATGGATTTACAGATCTACAGGTTTGAATAGCGTCTGGGGATGAAGGAGGGGGGGAGAAAGAAGGTGGGGGAGGGGCGATGAAATAAACGCTTGCAGAGAAATGGGGAGGGAGGTATGAGGCAATGAAGTCAGGCATAGCGCTTGAGCGGCGTTCGTTGCACACTGTTGTTCAGTTCAGTTGAAAGAAGCAGCAGCAGCAGCAGCGAGTGAGCTCAGTGTTCAACTGAGCTCTTCCAACTTGAGCGCTGGTTAGTAGAGATGTTGATCCAGGAGAGATTTCACGTGTTTATCGCGTCAATATGACTTTCATAAATTACGCACTGAATTATTAAAGTTACTATTAATAGAATATTTATCGAAATCAAAAATTTAATCGCTTAAAATAAATCGAAATTAAAAGAAACACTATTAAAAAAAATAATTCAATTACGAAATTACATCCTCCCCCCCCCCATAATGCATTTGGGGTTCTACGTAAACAAGTCATCCATTTGAATATTAATAGTTTTTTTTTAAATCAAGGAATTACTTTGTGACCCTTTAAATTTTTAAAAGAATTTGGTAGCATTTGTACTGTCGAATATAAAGCCATTTATACTAGTTTTAAAATTCTTAGCAAATCCTTATTTTATTAAGAGATTGAAATTTTTCAAAGCTATTTACACGCAATCATTTTACATAGAATAAAACACTACGTTAACAAAATTAATTATAGTTTTAGAACTATCTGGTTCAATTAATAATTTAATGACCAAACAATAAATTGGAATTCCTTTCCGGGTTTCTGCTTCCTCTACTGTACTAACATGCAGAAGTTCAAGTTTAATGTGAACAGACATCTTGCTGCTCAACTTCCTACGCAGTATCCTTTCAACTTATGTTCCTGATAGTAGCCCCCCACCCACATCAAAGTGGCATTGTGCCTTGTTTGAGGTGAAAATGTAATAATAAAAAAAAATCCATAATAATTAAATTTAACTTTTAAAATTTTACTTAAAAGAAACACAAAATTTGGTTAAAAAATACAAAAAGAAAAAAACAAAGAGAAACAACTGACATTTCGATTATTTGACGCCTATTCTTATTTTTGTTTTTGTTTTTACAAAAGCAACAAAAATCGAACTATGTAATCTCCGACCGTCTTCAGTTTCATCTTTTTTTCTTTTTTAACTTGGGAACCTTCTAGTCGAATATTGGAACATGGACCCTTACTAAGGGTAGATTGTTTTCATTCTGTCAGCCATGATCGGGTAGAAGTGTTAACTTTGTTATTCTTTGTTATTATCGCCCAGAGTAAGGATTGAACCCTCAACCTTGAAAAGGTACAGAACTGATTAACCGCTACAAAATAGGTAGTAGTCTGAATAATCCAAATTATCGATCTCAAAATTCTGAAACGTGACAAGCAACTTGTTAAAAAAAAAAATCCCTGGCAACGCCGGATAGAATACAAATAGTTTATTATTTTATAGTTGCAATGTATTTATTTATGTATTTTTTTTATCTCTTCATCCTTTCATACATTGGTTGAGTTGCGAAAATATCCGCCTTGCAACAAGTGATCTTGGAATCAATATGAATAAGAGTCATGGAATTTTACAACCTGATGCTATTACTGAAATGGGAAACAGCGATCAAACATCAAGTGATATTATTAGCAGTCAGTTTCCAGTGTGGAAACTAAACAAACCCCCGTTTTACAGTCGATGCTTTCTGTACTGCTTTTACAAGAATACAGCGACTATGAATGTTTATAAAAATAGACGAGAGAGAGAGAGAGAGAGAGAGAGAGAGAGAGAGAGAGAGAGAGAGAGAGAGAGAGAGGTAAAATAGGTTTAGCGATGTTGTTTAGTGGCATATCAACCCATTTTTGAAGCATTTAATGTCGAATTCAGTCATTTTTGATAAATGTTTTATGCCTCAAGTTCTTGGCATCTTCAAATCTGTATTCATGGTGTTTGGTTTGGTTGTTTTGTTTGACGGCATATCAACCCTTTTCTGCTAATTTAATAGTGAATCCAGTCATTTTGGTAAGGATTTTTTTTTTTTTTTGCTTAAAGTTGTTAATATCTTCTATATATTTATTCATGATCTTTGGTTGGGTTCTTTGGTTTGTAAGCATATCAACCCTTTTGTGACTATCTAATATTGAATCCGGACATTTTGATAAAAGATTTTATAATTTGTGTGTTTTAATATCTTCAAATGTCTATTCGTGATGTCTGATTTGATCGTTTCATTTTACGGCATATCAACCCTTTGTGATTAATAGTCTGTAAAACATAGATTGTATTCAACCAATATGCGAAACTATGATAGGTACTATCAGTCTTGCTAAGAGTGGACTTAGCAACTAAGGCATGACTCCACTCTCCAAAGCTCCTAAATTGATTTGTTTTAAAGTAATACTCAGGAATAAAGATTTGGTGCTACCAGATCAGGCTGTCTGAAGATATTGGCTTCTTGAATTAAATGCACCAAACAGTGATGTTGTTCATATTATTTGGATTAATCTTGAGTGTTATTTTCACAACTCGGGAAATCTCTGCAAAGACCCATGTCTTAGTGGATAAAGTACTTGGTAAAATTCATGTGTAAGTTACACTCTTCTTGCGCTTGATTATTCAAACTTCAGTGCAGGCAACGCTCAAAATGCAATTCTGAATTACTTAGAACTTCTATTCTGTCAAGACTGTTTGAACAAGAGCATGTTTCCCTCCCCCCCATGAATTAAATAAAGGGCTCCATCCAAAATTTTGTACAGTTCACCAGAAATATTTGGAATATTATGTGATATATTTGAATACGGTCAAAGGTTACATCAACAAAAATGTGAAAATAACTCTTAAGAACACTCCCATAAAAGAAGTTGCTAGTCTTTCTCTACTCTATTGCTATTTTCATGATAGATGCTCAACTGAGCTCCACTCAAAACTACTGTAAATGATTTTCCTTCCTTCCCCTGTTTACTTACAATTAAATGACACTTCATTAACAAAGCTTCTTTCCAAAGAACTAGTTGCCTATGGAACATAATACCATGAAGCTTGTTCCCAGCTGGTAAATAGCTTCATAGTATTGTGTTACGGCATGGTCTTGAAAACAGACCAATCTTAACAAATTTTTGTAAAGTCATCCTCTTTTGACAGGCATTACCAACTCATTAACTCTTATCCTTGAGTCATCTTTAGGCTTTGTACATTAATATATAAAAAATACATTAGTACATAAAAAAAATAGTATAACCAAGGGAGAACCAGAATTATCTCTTCCCTGGCAGTCATGTGATTTTGCTGACTTCCGTTTTACTGAGGTCACCTTTTGATCCTTAGCTGTGACTCAATTTTTTTCATTCAAATAGCAGCTAAAACTGTGCTGAATAAACCATTTTGCCAGTGTATATTATGTGCATTCCACTATTGATTAGCTGGAAAACACGACTCATCTGAATGATGCAAAATTAAATCAAGATGGCGACCGAATTTGACCTGATGTCATGTAATTTTGATTATTCACATAATGTTAACACATTACAAGCATATTTTTTCAAGTATCATGTATAATAATAAATGGATTTTAACTCCAAATGATTTCTCATTTATTAATATTAAAAAAAAACATGAAAGTATTTTAATGCCCATACAGAATTATTTCTGCGTTCTGTTGTTTGATTTTTAACGCTTATCCAAAACTCCATAGCTTCTATTTATTGTCACTGGCAACTAATTGCCCCGATTTTGTGTTGTCTAGTATTCATTTACAATTTGTTTTGCATTTGTTAATTCCTTCCAGAAAATATCTTGTTCGGTTAAGAATTATTTTAAAGTAATTGCCACCTTTAGAAAATAAAACCAGAAAAGAACCATAACTCTGTATTTATCCATACAGTAATTTCCTTTGTATTGGAACAAGGATATTTTGAATAAGAAAACGGCATTTTTTTTATATATATATTTTTTACCCAATGAAAGAAGTAACGCTGTATGGAAAAATACAGAGTTATGTCCCCCTTTTAAAGATTGCAGACAAAAATCATTCTTACCTAGACAAATTGTTTTCTGGAAGGAAGTGAATGGAATTACATTTTATTCTTTTAAACGACATGCTGTAAGAATCTGCAAGAAAAATTGATGCACTGGAATCAAATATTGATTTTGCAGGAAGAAAGCTATCAATGACAAAAACGTGAGAAACCAACTAGCTGTGCTTTATATATTAAATGTTCTTGCAACAAGGCAATTATTCCTCTTTTGTTGCTTTCACTCAATTTCAAAGAATCAACATCTTGAAAAATTGTTATTTTTTTTGTTGTTCAAGGTCAACTTTATTCTACCATTTAAACAACTATTGTTCTCAAATTCTGTTGATGATATAATTATTTTTTGTTGATGATATAATTATTTTTTGTTGATGATATAATTATTTTTTGTTGATGATAAAATTATTTTTTGTTGATGATAAAATTATTTTTTGTTGATGATATAATTTTTTTTTTTTGATGATATAATTATTTTTTGTTGATGATAAAATTATTTTTGTTATAAAAATTAATTTTACTTTTGTTTCTTCTAACAACTTGTGTTCAATTCATTACAAATTCAAACAAGGTTAATCTATATATAAATAAATTGGTAGATGTATGTATGTATGTATGTATGTATGTGTGAGTGTGTTTGTGTGAAAATATTTAACTAATAAACTATTAAACTACTGGTCACATAACACTGAAATTAACAGGAAATAGTAATCATACACCGAGAATGGTTTATAACGAGTAAAATCTTTGTTTGGATGGATGAATAACGCGTACAGAAATATGTCGGCAAGTTGAAATACGAAATATTCATTTCAACTTGCTGACATATTTCTATTAGTTTTATGCATGCACAGATTTATTTATAGTTTGAAGTGGTTTAATTTTATATCTTCTTTGATGGGTCAAACGGTATGGAACGCGTCTGGAGCACTAAATGTTTTCGTTTTGATTCTAGCTGGCACCTAAGTCATTGATGGTACTTAAGTTATTTATTTATTTATTTATTACTTTTGGAATCCCTACTATATATTAGGTACAATATAATATTCAATAGAGAATTGGCTCTTTAGTAATAAATACAAAATAGGCATGAATTAAAATATATTTTAAGTGTGTTTTACGACCAGGCAACGACGTCTCTCCGCTAGTATATTGATATAATACTGTCTATGGCATTGAAAATAAACTAAAAAACAAAACAAAAACTGATTTCGTATTCTTCAAATTATTCGGACTATTATTTTTATCTTGATTTTGGTCAGTATCAAATATTTGGGAATAAGTGATGCTGTATGTGTCTTTGCTTAGCTTGAGCTTGGTCAGTACTAAATGAGTTGCTCATTTTAGTACTGACCAACGGGCAATGCCAGGTAGGTACAGCTAGTATATTAATATACTTAAAGGGACACCTAGAATCTTTTAAAAGATCTCTCGGTTGGAATGTCTGGGATAATGGGTAAATATCTGGCATTTAGTAGGATGCCCTACCCTCTGCTAGAACAAAAAAATGAGAAAATTAAAATAAAGCAGAACACAAAGGCGATACAGCTATTATGGATTTCTGTAATATCACTAAGTTAAACAACGTTGAGTAACTATTTTAGTACTGACCAGGTTCAACGGGATTTAAGGCTTGCAAACAAAAATTTAAAACTAAAAGTATTTCACTGGATCCCAGGCAACGCCGGGTGGATAAACCTAGTATACCATAAAACAGCCAAACCAAACTTGCTGTTTATTAATAAAAAGAATGAAATTTATTCCAAAATTGTTAATTATCAGTTAGTTTAGGAGTGAATCCTCTATATATGAACTTAGCAAACTTTATAAAGAGAGAAATATATAGAATAGAGAAGTTCATAATATTACGACACATGTCAAAATACTGGGCACAAAAAAAATTGCAATGGTGAAAACCAAAAAGAAATCTTACATTACTTAAGTTATGGGCTTCAAAAATTGTTGCTTTTTAAAACTTGGGTTATCATTTATGCAATTCTAGTGGCCTTGGACTTTCAACGTACTCTCTATTTATAAAGTTTGTTATCTTAGTGATAGCATCACAGCACAGGGTGAAGAAGATGATTGAATGCAAAGAGAAGAGTGGATGAAGTAAGTTTAGGGCACTTTTACTAGCAGAGCATTACCAGTCGACCAAATGAAGAATCTATCAGGCATGTGTATGTAGTGTGAAGATGTATAGAAGTGAAACCTGACCTGTGATGGAGAGAAGTGATATGAGAATGATATGATGGATGTGTAATCCGAGTCTTAAACACGAGCTTAGATCTGATGACCTCAGAGGAAGATTGAATTTGGACGGTGCAGAACACAAGACATTGATGGTATCGCCACATTTACAGAATGGAGAGAGAGAGTTCTTGAGTTAGTAGATTTTTTTTTTTTAATTTTTTTTTTTTACATGGGAGTCACCACTTATCAAGGCTCAGAGGCCACTCGAGGATAAGGGTTAAAGAGTTTACAGTAGTCAATGGGACAATATCATAGTAATCGTTAGTAGTGTAGATTTGGTAACTTGGATTACTTAAGAGGAACGGCTAATCAAGAACTTGTTTATGTTGGACTTGAAGATGACCATATTGTAATCAGCTGGAAAGCAGACAAATGGAAGACAGTTCCACAGGTGTGCCGTTTTAAGAAAGAAGCTTTGTTCATGAAATCTACGTTTAGGTTTAGGCACAGATGGGGAAACTATTGATGGTGTTTTCAGCTAGACGAGTGAAAGTTTGGCAAGAGGGGGGACCATAGATTGGAGCTCAGACGAGCACTTGCCATGAAAATAACAATAAAGCAGAGATAGGCTCGCAACGTCTCTTCTGTGGGAAAGAGGTTGCAGGGAAGAGAAAAGGGCATCCTCTACTAGGCTACAAAGTCTATTTTGAACTCTGTCAAGATAGAATAAGGTCTTCCTAGCAGCAGTACTCCATCCTTGGATGTAAAACAGTTGAAGTAACAAATTTAGTTTCCATGGAAGGAAAATATGGGAAGACGCGATAAAAATAATCCTGAAAGAAAGAGGGATAATTAAAGATCTGGCGAGAGAGATGCCGGTTTGGAAATCAATTTCTTAAAGCTGTCAAAATCATACTAGCATGTTAAGCAGACATAAATCCAATGTGATGATGATGCTGACATTTATTACCACAATAACAGTGACATTAAGATCCCTTTTTTATTTTTCATATACAAATTCCAAAAACTAATTTGCATATTAATTTACAAAATCACACTTCATTAATTCACTATTTGCTATTAGTGTTTTCTAATTCAATAACCTTTTTCGCTTTATTATTACACATAAGAGTTCTATTTACCAATACTTTTTACATTGTAGATAGAAATTTTGCATTTTGTATGAAAATTTTTTTTTTTTTTATTGACTATTTTCTATTCAACTTACTTCTTTCTGCAGTTCTAGTACCCTTGCAATTTCAAATTATAATTGCTCACATTTGATGTTGAAACCGCCTGCTGCTGTTTGGGTGGCATGTTGAGTGCTGATAGTAGCCACAAACACGTTATTACTGCTCACCATTGCATTGCTTGGATAAGGTTCAGGAAGCTCTTGCCAATGTTTACATCTAGGCATATTTCTTTCAGCATGTGTTTGCTCTGCCATCTTGCATGCCAGCGAGACATGAGCTCCAAACACATCTGATCTGCAACTTTTCGCTATCATGATCAAGTGAAAGTGCTAATAATTCCGACAATATTTAAAAACTTTAAATATGTTACATGACAGTGAGCCTTGAGTTCGAAATAATACTTCTGATCCTGGTAGGTTTCTAGGGAATTTCAAATTCACAAGCAGTCCTCAGTTGAAACCATGTCCCAATCAGGGGAGATGATAACGTTGTTTTATTGCAGTTTCTTTTTTTTTTTTTTTTCTTTTTTTTTTTTTTTTTTTTTTTTTTGCAAGGCGGTTTCACCGTCCTCCTACATCACTGATTAGGCTCATCCAAGCTTAACTTCAATGATCTAACAAACTCCTGATCATGACACGTCGTCGTCATGATCAGAAAGTGGATTTGCAGCTGCAAACTAGAAAAAAAGATCCCATCAATCCTACTACATCAGAAATTTAAGATTGGTGAAATTATGGATGCCTTATGTGCCCAGTGTCGCATTTGAGTCAGCAGTGTACATGTGCCACTTCTTTTATCAACTCCATAATATATCTGGATATCCTATATACTATTGAGTGTGGTAGCCTGAGAAAGACGTGGCTCAACTTTATAAAAAGCAATATGATTACATGTAATCCTTTAATATAAGACCACATGGAGATCAGGTGTGTGATGTTGCCTTGTGTTGACCACCTTGAAATTCAAGGCACTTTCAGCATCCTAAATATCAACATTGGATGAAGGAGATTATTGTACAAGTCATATTTCCATCTATATATGTTTGACTAAAATTCAGAAACTGACAAAGATATGCTTATTAGCTTTACCTATTCTGATTTAGTATCACCCCACGTGGGTTATGGTAAAAACAAATATTGTAATAGCGATTCGTTTGGGGGACCATATAAGTGCATGCTTGGGAGGAGGAAATCAGACAAAAAAAAAAGCAAAAACGTTTTCATTACTATTGCTAAATGTTTGAAAAAAATAAGACTGAAATTAGGTCAAATAGTCAGTCAGCTTAGATGAGTTTTTTTTATTTATTTTTTAACCTATTGCAATATGAGAGAGAGAGAGAGAGAGAGAGAGAGAGAGACAGAGACAGAGAGAGAGACAGATAGAAATAGATAAAACAAGACAGAAAAAGACCAGCAACGGCTCATTTATCTCTTGTAATGGCATCCTTTGTCAAGTTCAAATCCAATAACTTTGGAGAAAGGTATGAACCAACAATTACCCTTTCCCCTTAACAATGGGCATATTAATAGCAATTTGTGTTCATCTGATTGTATGTAATGAATAGCTTGCAATTGGTTTTGTTTCAGCATTAAATAAAACCCTAAAGAGTTGATATGCCTTAAAACAGATATGTCAAATCATACTAATTTTACAATATAGGGTGTTCCAGAAGTCTTGGACAAATTTCAAGACTTTATATCTACTGAACTATATATGTTAAATGAAAGTGACATGATTGGCAAGCTAGGTTTATCAATTTTAATATTGATGATGTATATATATATATATAATCGGCATGCTTTTTATATCTATACTCCTATAAATTTGGGGTCTTTTGTATATTGATATTCACATTAAAACGCTTTTTTCTATTAGTATTTGAAATCTTATGAAATATCGTATTTAAGTGTATTTTATGACCGGGGAATGCCAGGCGGTCTGCTAGTCCTTAATAAGCCTTTCAGATATTTAATGTCCGGTGTTCACAACTAGTGAGATAACCTGTATAACCAATAAAAGTTTGCGTTTTATTTTTTTTAATTTTCATATGTAGTGAAGTAATTATTTTCTGCAAGACTTATGATCAGTCCTGTATACTGAAGTCTCAAAAAAGAAAAAAAAAAAGTCACTTCTGTTGGTATGCTTGAATATTTAGAATAATTATTCGTTTCGGTAAAACCGTCTAATAACATTAAGTGCATTGCACCATTTCAGAATTGTTTGATCCAAATTCTGTTGAATAATAATCATAAGGAATCTTTTTGATTCACTTTGGATGAATAGAAAGCTGAAGCTTTTAAGGGATTTAGAAATTTTGCAGGAATTACAAGCATTTTTTTTTTCTCATCTAAAAGCCCTGTCTATTAATTTATTATATGCAAAAAGCTAGCCGGTCTCCATTATAATTAGAATAGGCTGAAATAGAAAGGTTGAATCCAAAGGTGAATTAGCAGACGACATAAAACTTTTACATAAAAATATCTTTTATTAGTCTGTGCTGAAAAAAGGAATTAAAACAATCTTCATAAAGTATGCCATGCGACCAGATGCTGTACTGACTCCAACTTTTCGAGCCAGAAATGGAATCGTGTGGATGCTGGAAGAAGTTGTGTAACAATGTTTATCTCTACGTCAAAGCTTGTGATTGCATCTGTGGCTGAGCTATGACTCCTTTGGTACACCTTTCCATTTACATCAAAGAAAAATAGTAAAAAAGACAATTGGAATATGCGACTCATCATCATTATCTTCCTCATCAGCATCAGTTTAATTATCATGTTTGCATGCTGGGCATGTAGTAGATGCTCTCCCGCTCTCTTTCTCTATAATCCTTATTGTTTATAACAGACTGGCTATAGCCACAGTGTAAGTAGTATTACTACTAATGGTGATATTTCCTTTTGTTAATAATGAACTATTCCGATTGATTCAGATTATTTTGACCATTCGAACTACTGTTATCTTGAATGTTATTTCCACAACATCCACATCGATGTAACCCCGACCTTTGTCAGGTCTATTTTGTTGAACTTGGGAATCTGCACAGAATTTCGAATGGAACCCTTTATTTCATCCTCAGGGATAGCATGCTCTCATTTTGTCAGCCATTACTGGTTAGAAGTCCCAAGTAATTTTCAATTGTATTTTGAGTGTCACTAGCATTGAAGATTGAACCATCAACCTCCAAAAGAGTGTAACTTACAATTTAATTTTCTCAAGTAACAGATACACCTGAAGGTCGGAGGTTACATCAACGGAAACGTTGGGTGAATGACATTCAAGATGACAATAATAATAATCTAAATAATCAAAAATTCAGAAACATCATATTCCAGTTGAATTTTATAGTTAGTTTCCTTATTTTTGACTGTTTAGGTGTGAAAGAGAGAGATGGATGAGTGATAGAAAAACTGTATAAAATAAAAGTGGGAAGGCGTAACGAAATAGTGAAAGAGGATAATAGGCAGAAATTTAGTAAAAGATGACATGTTGAATAAAGTGCAAATAGATTTTTTTTATGAGTCATTCCCAAAATTAAGGAAGATTAACTTTTGTTTTGTGTCCTTAAAGTATTACGAAGAAAAGGCCTTAGGGAAACAAACGCTGATTAACTTCAGCAAAATGTGGAATTCATGAATTTGGATCCAAAGCCACTGAAGTGAACAGAATTGATTTTAATTAGTTTATTTTATTTTATTTATTTATTTTTTGTATGTACCTGTGTCAATGCATGCGAGTGGGGTCAGCCTATGAATTTACTATTCCTTAAATATTTTCTTCTTTGGGGAAGTCAGTTCAACTTGTCTAGATTGAATACTACCGCTGCATTACATGCACTCTTGTGTAGATTGAATGAATTTCAAATTTGAAATGTTGCTTTCAGTTTTAAATGCCTAAAGTTGTTTCTCGAGTTTAAAATTCCAAAAGTTGTTTCTCGAGTTTTAAATTCCAAAAGTTGTTTCTCGAGTTTTAAATTCTAAAAGTTGCTTCTGGGTTTTAAATTCTTTTAGTTTTTAGACTTTTTTTCGTGAGAGTCTATTTGCTCCTATAATTACTGAAATGATAGAGACTTTTGTAAGATTCCAATTTCTTTTAATATCGTACATAAGACCTTAATATTTCGTTACTCTCTCTCTCTCTCTCTCTCTCTCTGTTGGGGACACTAACTTCTACTAAGGTTGCTGCTTTCTCCCTCTTGTCTTGTATTACTGTCTCAAGCTTAATAGCCCGTTTTCTATGTACATAGCTGAAGGAATTGCATAGTCATAGTGGATGCTGCATGACGTATTTCCAACTTTTCTTTCTGGTATATATTCCCAGGAGTTGCTGCTACATTCGATATTCAACTTTTTACAGGTGGTTCAGTGAAGATATTTACACATACAATACAACGCAACACAATGGTATTAAGGTAAAGTTGGTTATCCCCTACATTTTCAGTTTTATAAACATACGTTTCTTAATCGATTAGGTTTTGTTGTTAGAAACGAAAGTTTTACTTCTGATCGATTTCTCAGATTTTTAATATTTAATCCTGAATAATATTTGATGTTTATTAATCATGAATAAAGGAAGTGAGATGATTTTTCACTCCCTATGTCATATGTATGTTTACACCACCCACCAACACCGGAAAGACAATTTAATAGGATAAAGTATCTATAAGGCCACGGAAGATAGACCCGTGGAGGGAAAGAGTCAATTTGGTCCAGACAACTTGCCCTGATGATCTGTTAATGACTGTTTCAGTATTACTCTCCCTTCTCTTACTTTCTTATGAAGGCCATCTTGTATTTATTTTCACCTACAAAGCAATAAAATAAAATTAGACTAAACAAAAAACTTTACGAATAATTGGTGTATTTATCTTTAGATACCCCCTTTTTTATTACTAGTAGGCTTACCTGGCATAACCTATTTCTGTTAAAAACATCTATCTCTTTACCCATCTCTATCTTTCTATCCCCAACTTCCTCTTTCTCCTCCACTTAGCCTTTTCTTCTCTAGCTCGATATAGGCGCACATAGACAATTCCCTTTTATATAATAGACTAGTGGGGAGGAGGCGGGTTAAAAAAACACACACAAAAAAACGGAACTTTGGTGCTATCATCCAGAAACGAAACCAAAATCAAAATTTTGTAAGCAAAAAATAAAGAAAAGATTAAAAAATGCTGTGTGCTGGGCGCAAACTTGCATAACTCATAAGTGAACACGTTATTAATTGGACTATGACAACACAGATATTATGACGTTGCAAATTTAGCTTTTTAAAATGAAACAACAAATCGACCGTTTACGCATACGTGATTTGCAAACAGCGTTGACACGAAGAGTTTTACCTTCAAACAAAATGACATTTCTACATGAAATAATTTTTTTTCTCATTTTTTTTTATGTGTCTGAGAGATCGCTCTTTCTAACGGTACCACGTTCTGTGCCATTTCGATGTGGATGATAAAAGTTTTTAGTGGACTAACAAACACACACACAGACGACTTATATTTATAAAATAGATTCCTTGAGTAATTAATCTGCATTTTCTTTCTAAATCAGTACGTAATAACACTGGAGAAAAAAAACAACCCCTACTGACGGAATCTGGTTTAGTTGCCCCCCCCTCCCCCGAGATAATGAATAATTTTTTTTCTAATTTTTAGATATTATTTATGTGGGGCAACGCTGATTCAGAATTTATGAACTTTGTGGTTCTTTGTTTTGTAGTTTTTTTACTTTTAGTTAGACATACAAAGGCATATACACAGATACCAAGGCCCGTTATATAATAGATCTTTTATTTCTATTTTAAAAGAGAAGTTGAGTTGGACCCATTAGGTTTAATGTAAGAAATCTCAAATTAACAAAACATCCTGACGATCAAATGAGTAGAAATCGCAAAGGGGCATCACATACGCCATCTGCGCTTTGGAAAATTGTCTCGCATAGTTACAGAACAATATAACCTTTTTATCATGTTACTCACCTGCTGTTTTATGATTGTAACGTTTTTTTTTGTTTTTTTTTTGTTTTTGTTTTTTACACAGTGATCACCACTTATCAAGGCCCGGAAGCCACTCAGGGATAAGGGTTATTGAAAGTACATTACGTTAGTGTGGAGATTTGATGAAGTGTTTACTTAAGGGGGCGGTTCATTAGGAATTTGTTAACATTGGACTTGAACATATCCAAGTTGTAGTCTGGTGGGAAGCAGGCAGACGGAACAGAGTTCCACAAGCGTGCACTTCTAAGAAAGAAGCTTTGTTCATGGAATCCGCGTTTTGATTTAGGCACAGATATAGAGTGAGGGAAATTTTTCACAGTTGGAGTCTGCTTGGATATTGAATTACTGTGTGCATTTTTTTTTTTTTTTTTCATATCATTTAAAAGCCAATATAGATGAAGATGTTGTAATTGGAGGAATCTTGTTTTCGGAAGTTTCCAAAGAAATTTTGAAAGTTCTTTTAAAAGCTTTTGTGAAGCATTTCCGGCGGCGTCATATGGGCATTTGTTCCAACTGATTTGATGGCATCTTCACTCTAAGATATTTTTTTAAAGATATTTTGTATCCCTATATGTCAACAAATAAACATACGAAAGATAGAAACATTTATACATTTTTCTACTGAGGATCGTGGGGAGGGGGGGCGTGCAATGGTTAACAAGTATAAGAAATAAACAAGGTAAGAGAAACCAAAGAAGACCCGGAAAATATGAACTCCAACACATTCTGTATATGTTAGTTGGGCTCTGGGTGCGTCTGTGACACAATCACGGAAAACGACCCTAAAAGTATTAACGTCCGCATCTTAGTCTTTTGTTGAGCCCATGTCCGACAGTTGATGTGATCATATCTCAGTCTGCTCCGAGCTACAATCTGCATTCAACTGTTTCTCCAACTGGAAACTGTTGTCAACTGTCGCAAACTCCAGACTGTTCGTAAACTATTGCAAAATTCAGTGTGACTCTTAAAACTGTCCGTGAACTAATTCTAAATATATCAACCTGTATGCCCGATCTTTTGTTTCGACCACCTGCCACACCTTGATTAACAATCCTATTTCAAATGGCCTTTGTGTGCCTTGGTGAACAAGTTCTACATTTTCTTTCTACTAAAGTCACTTCCTGTAACCTTTGTTCTACTGATAAACTTATTTCTTCTTTTTGATATAGTTTTTCCTCTTTATTTTTTCAATTCATATCACTTTTAGGAGGGACGTTGATAGTATCGTACATTGAGATATGGATATTTAAAGTTCTTAAATTTGGGATTATATTCCACTTTATCTGCTTTCAGTGAGCCCTCAACCATCATGGACCATACAATTAGCATTTCCTCTCTATATTTTTCTTTTTTTTCTCTTCCCCCTTTGTTTCCTCTTTCGTTTCTTCTTCTGCCTTTTTCTCTCTTAATTATTTATGTAATCCATCTTCTCCCACTACTTCTCTTATCATTTTCCCTTTATTTACATGATTCGCCCTTCCTCCCACCTTCTAAATCATTCATGTACAGGTGAAATATACACGGTAACAAGCAAACAACGTCCAGAGATTTTACTACAGAGTAAATCTCAAAAGATACGCGACTTGTCCATCAAGTTTCATTCATAAATACCCAACAGTATTTGTTTTATCGTCATTTAATTATATGCAGGGACACTTTAATGCAAATAAACTTTTGTCTTTGCTTAATGGAAGAGGAGATTGCTTAGGAGTCGAAATCAATCATTTGAGTTACCGACTCCACAGCTGTGTTATTACTGACTCTATTGCTGTTGAAAAGCGCTACCATTGTTCTCTCTTTTTCCGAAGACATAGTCTTGGAGTTTCACTTGGATATATTTCAATCGTAACAAAAATTTAGTCAAATGTATACTAAATATTTGCTTGGTAATTAGATCCGCAACCATTTGTGGGGGAAATGGTTCATATAAGTTTCCAGTTGCCAAACAAAGGATTTTAGTCTCAGATATTACAGTTTTCTTTGCAGACTTGAATACTTGATTCTTTATTTGATGGAAGCTTTTTAAATTTCTTAGATATACGGAAATTTCTCTCTCTCTCTCTCTCTCTCCTTTCTTCCCCCTTTTTTCTCCTTTCTTTTCTCTCTGGCTTTCTCTCTCTTTTTCTCCCTCCTGCTTTCTCTCTCTCCCTCTCTTTTGCTTCCTCCTTTTTTCTTTCCTTCTCTCTCTCTTCCTCTCTCCATTCCTCTCTCTCCCTCTCCCTTCTTCCCTTACTCCCTCTCTCCAACCTGTTCTCTTTTTCTCTCCCTCTCTCTTTTTTTCTCTCTGCCTCCCTCTCTTTCTCTCTGTGTGCATCTCTCCGCTTCTCTCTGTCTTTCCCTCCTCTCTCTTAATTTATTTCTGTCTTTCAGACGCTTGTCGGTCTCACGTTGTATTTTAGATGCAAAATTTCTAATAAATGAAAATATTTCCTTTCAGCTGTGTCATACAATATGTTACCCAAAGACATAAGGTCGATTGGTATGTTTTATAACTATTTATAGAAAGTTACGTATCGTAGCTTTTGCTTAGTCTTAAGAGAATGGATATCTCCTGAAAGAGCACCACCTGCGCATATGTGTTTGTGAAGCAAGAGTTGCGTAATCTCCAAGTACATATCTCCTGAGTAGGCACTGCTTGATTCCAGTGGCAAGGAAAAGTGCAAAGCGACTGAAAACAATGTTGAGATAAGCAGAGAGCACACATAGAAACTACCCATTTCAGTACTGACCGTGCTTAATGTTAATTGCTTAATGTTAATTGCTTAATGTTAATTGCTTAATGTTTCTTTTTTTTTTTTTACTCATGTTGACCCCTTACAAAGCATATCGCTACTTGGACGTGAGGTGCTACAATTTGGGGCCACGTCTAGGAAAGATTAAGAAGATATTTGTTTGTGTTACATTTAAACTTTTGCATATCAGTACAGTCAGGGAAGCAGGCAGCAGGAAGGGAATTCCAAAGTCTAGCTGTTCGAGGGAAGAAACTATTAGAATAGAAAGCTCTCTGTGTGGCATTTAGGGACATCAACAGTGAAAGGGTGAGATCTTATTGCTAAGCAGGTTTGTCGGAGATATGTACGTCGAGGAGGGTACAAGTGAAACGAGTTCATCAGAACACGTTCCATTAAAATATTTGCAAAACAGTGATGCAACATTACAGTGATGGGACAGGGGCTGGAGCTTAGTTGATAAAGCGGAACTGATTAGATTGACAACTCTTTTTTTTGGACCCTGTCTAAGAGGGAGAGGCTAGTGGTAGATGCACCAGCAATACTGCATGCATGGAGTATTGTATATATGTTTATATATATATATTTATGTTTATATATTGTATATATGTTTATCTAAATGAATGCAAAAGTTGGACATATTTCTTGCGCTAAGGTTAAAATCGAAAGGCTCTCTTTTTTAATACTGCTTATGTATATGCTGCATCGGTTACAAGATAAACTAATTTGCATATTAGTTTTGTTGAAAGAGGACACTTTATTAATTAACTATTATTTGTTTGTTTTTTTTCAAATTCAATAATTGTTTTGATTTTAATATTAAAAATAGTTCTGTTTCGCCATTTTGTTTTATTTCTTGGACAATATATTTAACAACTGTGTTCAAATATTCCTCTATTTAGAGGGTCTGACTTGACGTTTCACGCGTTCCGATATATTTTAAGGATAAAAAGCAAATTGATTTCTTCCTTCTTTTCCTTTCTTTACGGTCACAAATGTATATCGATAATAATGAATACACGAGAAAGATTCTTTTTCGTGCCTACAAAAATAGTTATAAATGAAATATTTATTTTTAACTTATATTTCAAATACCAGTTATTGTATGTATATATATATATATATATATATATATATATATTGTTTGGATTCATCGGACTACTGTTCTTATCTTAAGTGTGATTTTTGCAACGTTTCGGTCGATGTAACCTCCAACCTTCTTCAGGTGTATCTTGTCAAACTCGGGAATTATGTATTACTTACGATCTCTATCCAGCCATGGCTGATGGAACAAGAGCATGCTACCCCCATGAAGTAAGTAAAGGGTTCCACTCGAAATTCTGTCAAAATTCCTGAGTTCGATAAAAACATTCCAGACATTCGACAAGATACACCTGAAGAAGGTCGGAGGTTACATTGACCGAAATGTTGTGAAAAATCACACTCAAGATGAGAACAGTAATCCAATGAATCCAAATAATATGAATTATCAATCCTCATCTCAAAACTTCAGAAACTATATATATACACACACACGCACGGTTCTAATAAAATTCATACACTTTTTAAATGATCATAAAACCAATATTTATTATAATAAAGAAAAGTTGCATTCTTCAAAATACTGTGAACAAATATGGAAACCAGTTAATTATCGAAAGTGTCAAAATTGGTGGCCATTGTGGTCCATGCATAGCTGATGACATTTACTGATTGAATCCAAAACGTTCCTAATAAGTTCAATTGATATGTCAGCGCATTCTCTTTCAATGACCGCTTTTATTATAGCTGGTTTTGTGGTGTAAACCTCGTGTTTAATGTGCCCCCATAAATGAAAATCTACGGGGTCAAATCTGGCGAGCTTGGTACTACTTCTTCATCTGTTTGGCAGGTGACCATCAAGATAGGCTCTTACGTTACAATGATAGTGATGAGATGCTCCAGCTTGCTAGAAAATCTCTCAATAACTTCTCTTGTTTTGTCGGGCCGATGGATGACCCTGGTCCCCCAGAACGGTTCTTATGGACATCTCCAACAGTTCCTTCTTCCACAAATTTATCTCGCAAACCAGTCATTGTGAGTCTTGCTGATGCATCTTGTTGAAACTTCATTCTAAAACGTTTTTGGACTTCATTTATCTTCTCAGTCTTCCAGTAGTAGTTTAGAATGAATTTTTTTTCTTCAAAGTTTAGTCTTGCTTTAGTCATTATTCACACATGACCAACATGTTTATTTATAATAAATGTTGGTCATTTAAAAAGTGTATACATTTTATTGGGACACTTTGAATATATATATATATATATATATATATATATATATATATATATATATATATATATATATATATATATATATATATATATTAGTGTTGGGATGATTAATCAGTAATCGGAAAAATCGGAGCTTTTTGGGGTATCAGAATCGGAAAAATTGTGCCTATTTTTCGATGCCAAAAACAATTCCTTTAATTATCTTTTTTTATATTTGATTTTATTTAAAACAAAATCTTCCACTGCTTATGCTACAAGTGAAACTAAAATCTACAGATACCCCGCCCCACAAGTTTGTTTTTACATTAGAGAAAATATATGCACATTTGACATTTATTTTGACAGTAATCAGGGGGGAAAATAACTTTATAATTAAATATTTAAAGATTTAAAAAGAATAGGAATCTGTAATTGTATCAGAATCGGAAATTTAGTTCGGAATTGGTAATTGTATTGGAATTGAAAAATTTTGGAATCGTCCCATCACTAATATATATATATATATATATATATATATATATTTGAAACTTTGGAAAATTCATCAATATAGAAGAAGCTCTTGACTCTCCATTTAAAGTCTTTTTTGTACATCCTTATTTATTTTGAGATAATTTGCCCTGATTTCTGAATGTTTTTTTCAAAGGAGGATTTTGATGTGCATCTGACTTTTTATGAACATCTGATTTTTTATTTTAAGTTTTGACTTGTGTTATCTGTATATTGCCATTAACGATTATGAAGGATTGTTTACATGCATGTTATGAAGTTTGCATCTGCCAACTATTATATCTCTGAAGATAGGGTTGTTCATATGATAACTTGGATTTTGTTCAAGTATGCTGTGAACTTTCTCGAGAAACATTTTCTTTGCTTCAAAATTGACATTAAATTATAACTATGAGCTGTTCAAATGTATGTATGTATGTATGCCTCGCAAAAACTTTTGACAGAAGTGATGAATCCTGACAAGATCAGTATCATTTTGAAGATCGATATCTCGGACGACAAATATCGAAAAATTGGCCAAAAATATTAATTCCTTGACCCTAAACTTGGTCATTTTGAACAAGGAGGGGTCAATTTTTTTCGCCGACATTTTAGCAAGTCATCGTCATCGTTGAATTGACTTTGGTTAATTTGAACGCTTTTGACTTCCGGTTGCATCGTGGAGACATCGGCTAAGACGTCAGGTTTTCTTTCACTTTCTTTTCCGCCTTCGCGTCATGGGTTCGAGTCTACCTGCCTACTACCACTTTTTTTAACACCTTTTTTCACCCTGGCTGCTTACTGTTGTTTTGATTCCCTCCCCACCCTACTACCATTTTTTTTTTTTTTTTAACACTTCACTCCACATTCACGAGTTTGAGTCTGCCAGCCTACTACCACTAATTTTCTTTCTCCACACACCCCTCCAAACACCCGGGCAACCCAGGTTAGTTAATAAATATTTTTCAAATTTCATTATTTTTATTTTTAGTACATTAAACAATTTTTAGTGGCCATAATATAGACAAAATCTCCCATTGGAAAAATTCATATATTTCAGATTTGCATTAAATTTGATCGCTAGTCACCCGACACCAATTAAGTAAACTTCCCTGAATTTGATTTTCTCCTGCTCCCTTAAGCTTAAGCTGTATGTTAAAACATCCTCATTAAGTAACGAATTTTGTTTTTTCTATTCATCAGTTTCAACCTTTCATAATCTATTCCAATTCTTTAACCTTATCCTTGAGTTGCTTTTGGCTTTGATAAGTGGTGATGCATCATTAGAAAAGAAATAAAATGAACTCTTTGTCATCCGTCCTATGCAATGAAACAAGTTAGATTGAAGGCAGACATTCTCGATCCGTGAATCCAATGAATGGAAACGCTGAAAACCTTTAAGAGTTGGATGAACTGGCAATCTCTCGATAGATCACCCATTACCCATATTAATCATCTGCGATAAAAAGTGTGCATTTGTCACAGAGCCAACTTTTATCAGGTGACCATTTGGCTAATGCACAACACTCACTTAAATTTTCAATTGCTAACATCATGGAACGAAGCTGTCGTACGAGTATGAGGGTCTTTTGCAGCATTTTAATCAATACATTTCCAGTCTGCACACAAAAAAAAATCACACACCATCAAGATTATCATTATCATATTAAAAAAATGGAGTATCCATGTAATAAACATAATGGTGACCCCCCCCCCTCAAAAAAAAAATGCGTGTTTTGTGTTGACATTTACTCTCTTCCCCCCTTTTTTTCTCCATCTCTCTCATCCTCTCTTTCTCCCCCTCTTTTTTTTTTTTTCTCTCTCTCTCTCTCTTCAAAAAAGAGTTTTCAAAAAAAAAAAAAAAATTGTTCTGGACTCAATTAGCTTAATTGCAAAAAGAAAGGCTTCTTCTTAGGTCACATCTCCTCTGAAACTTTCATTGATGTCACATTTCAGCTTCCACAGGGTGATCACTGGAAAAGCAGGAGGTTTGAGGTTGTAAATTGTATTATTTAAATTTTATTTTCTTTAAATTTTATCTTTCAACTTTGATAGCCATATTATGAATAAAGGCAGCAGAAAACAACTTTCAGATTTCAAAAGTGAAAATCCGAGTCTTTGGAACTGATAAAATATCTAACTTTTTTACTTTATTACTTTATTTTTATTTTTTTATTGGGCAAAGCATTAGTTTGATAATGTTATTTCAACTTTAAACCAGGAAAAAGGAACAGGTAAAAAAAAAAAAAAAAAAAAAAAAGCCAATTTCCTGCTTTTGTAAAAAAACAAATTATTGTTTACTAAATTTTCTGCTAATCTAGAAACCACCCTGTATATGAAAAAAAAAAAAAAATGATTGAATTTTAGAGTATAGTGGTCAATGCAAAAATATACACAAATTTGATTATTTGTTAGAAAACGTGAAGCTCCATAAAATATGTTGGTTTTGCATCGTTCATTGTGTAAAAAGGGGGAAAAACTTTCTTGGATGAAATGTGAACCTGAAATATATTTTCTCAAAACATAAATTAAGCAGTGTTAGGTATTATATTCTTAATATTCATAAATGACCTCCCTGATAAAATTGTCTCTGAGATGGGTATATTTGCTGATGACACCACGCTCTATAACAGGTACGAGGGGGAAACTAAGGAAATGGCAGAAACACTATAGGAAGACGTCCAATCTGTTGTGGAATGGAGACAAAAATGGATGTATAGAGTACTATTGTCACATTTGAACTGGTGCATCTGCTACTAGTCTCTCACTCCTGGACAGGGTTAAAAAAGTCCTGAACTGTCATCCAAACTTTAGTCTCTGTGCCATCGACGAGATGTTGCATCTCTCTGCCTGTTTTACAAGTATTTTAATGGTGAATGCTCTGACGAACTACAAGCACTTGTACCCTCTCGACGTAAATATCCCCAACAAACCGGACAGGCAACTAAATCCTACCCCTACACAGTAGAGATCCCTAGGTGTAAGAAAGCCTTTTATTTTAAGTTTCTTCCCCAGAACTGCTAGACCTTGGAACTCCCTTCCGGGATTCTGCTTTTTCAACTGTACTGACATGCAGAAGTTCAAGTCTAATGTGAAAAGACATCTTGCTGCCCACCTCCCTTCATAATATCCCTGCAACTTATGTCCCAGATAGTAGCCCCCTACTTGAAAGTGGCACTATGCCTTGTTTGGAGTAAAAATTGAATTAAAAAAAAAAATTAATGTAAGTGGTTGGCTTTTGTTAACCAATCAACAATGTTTTTTAAGTGAAATAAAACTCCTGTATTTTGTCATTCAGGAGTAGGCTATTGGCAGTATAGCAATGTTGTGTTGAGCAGTGGATTATGAAGTCAGTCTTTCAGTGGCATGCATTTTTTACCTGCAATTTATTGGTGTATCACATGTTAATATGACCAGATTCTTCTGAGGTGTTTTCTACTGGATGAATTTCTTTCAAGTTTATCAAAGTATTTTGTTGAAGTCTTTTGCTGCAGTGTCGTTCATTTTTTTTTTCTGAAGAAAAAAGTTCCATGTGGGTTTTAGATGGTTATTTATAGGTTGCTATGGTACAGAAAAGACTTTTCTTTTTTGTTAAAATCCAAAAATTAAAATTCAACATATATTATTAATATTACTGAAGAAAATAAACTATTTGCATTATTTGAGCTACTATTCTTATCTTGGATATGATTTTTACAACATGTCGGCTGATGTAACCTCCGACCTTCTTCTTGTGCATCTTTTCAAACTTGTGAAATCTTTGTTACACTCTGAAACTGATATGGAATTTCGAACTGAACCCTTTTTCTAATATACAAGGTTAGATTGTTTCTGTTTAATCCAGATGGATTTGTGCCATAATAATGAAAGGCTTTATTTTTATTTTTTTTGTTTATTAACAATCAGTTCTACAGTTTATGGCTGAATTCATCATGGATAAAATGATGGATTCAGTTCAAAGATTTTCAAGTTAAGAAAAAAAAAAATGCACCCAAAGAAAGTTTGAGATTGCAGTTCGAATAATTCAAATAATACAAATTATTTTCATTTAAAAAAAATTCCAAACATAAGTGAGTTACCTCTGTTGGTCTCGCTGTCCTAGGATGCAATTTATAATAAAGCCTGATACTAAAAGCAAGTGCAACTTTTCTCTAGTACAATTTTATGTGGAATGTACAAATTTAACCATATTCAACCATCAATTTGACTTAAAGCACTAAATCGATTACTGAACTATTTTTGCCCGTTTTTAATGGGTTAACAAGTCTAGTATATATATATATATATATATATATATATATATATATATACGATATAAGTTTTAAAATGAAAAGGAAGAAACAAAATGCTTAATGATTCGTTTGTTCAGTGGGTTTTATTCAAACGACTGTTTTCAAATGTAAAATATATCCCTTCAGCTTCCAGATAGTGTCAGGTATTCGGAATAGAAATATGGATCGTTTTGCCACCTTTTTTTTTTTTGCAGTTATTCCATTCGTAAATTAGTTATGCGCTGTTTTTTTTTTTATACCTAAGTATAACTGCAAAAAAAGGTGACAAAGCGATCCATATTTTTAACCTGAATACCCGACACTAACTGGAAGCTGAAGGGATATATTTTACATTTGAAAACAGTCGTTTGAATAAAATCCACTGAACAAACGAATCATTAAGCATTTTGTTTCTTCCTTTTTATTTTAAAATTCATATGTATGTATGCGTGTATATACATATTATATACGTGTGTGTGTGCATATATTATGTGTGTGTGTGTGTATCTATCTCTACTTTGATATCAAAAGCACGTTGTGTGTGTGAGTTTGTTCCTTATGGACTCTGAGGCGATGTTTTTCTGAGATTTCACATAAATGTACTTCATGTGTCTGGGAGTGTTCTTAGATAGGTTTTGTTTGTATCAGAATGCTTTTGATAAATATTGGTAAAAAAGAAAAAAGAATCTAATTAAAAAAGAACTGTCCGACTTTGACCAAAGTTAACACCCATATACAGCAATCATAAGTGCATCTGAGAAGTTTTATCACCGCACAAGCAGAAGGGACCAGCGTATAAATTCAACATTAGATTCTTTGATGGGACAGAGGGGGCACATTTAAGATGAATGTTTCTGTTTAGAGCACAATTGAACTATGATGTTTGACTTTTGCATTTTTCACTTTAATTCAAACCATTATATAAAAATGATTTTATAAAATCAACAGTAGGTTCTCTACAGTGCAATGCAGACTACAATGTATTATAGACTAAATCACTGGAGAGGCATGTGAAGCTTCCTCTCCAGTGCACTGCAGTGGGTCCCCGTCTAGAGCAGGCAATCGATCAATTTGATTGAAAAATAGGCGGTTTCACTGATTTTGATGACAATAAAAATATGGGAGTGTCAAATATTCATTGATCCTCATTTAATCACAGGTAATGTCGGGTCTCCCGGCTAGTTATATATATATATATATATATATATATATATATATATATATATATATATATCTCAAACCCATATCATAATACTTAGTTATGGTCCATACAATATTTAGCCAGATTGGCCTAGTAGTTTCTCAGAAAAAGTGGAACGGACCAACAGATATACCAAGAGGAATATATATATATATATATATATATATATATATATATATATATATATATATATATATATATATATATATATATATATATATATACACCAATCCTTATTTAAGAAACTCAATGTAATTAAACGGAGGTGAAAAGACCTAAAAACTCAATGACGTTTCGCCCATTTAGTGCAGGCGTTTTCACGAGTAAAAATGTAAAATGCTCACTGACGAGAAGATTAATTAAGAGTATATATAGAGAGGGAGGCGGAGGAGGGGCAGTATATTATACATATTTACATGTGTATATACAATATGTGCTAAAAAAAAAATAAAAAAAATTTACCGGTGTCTAAATTATTTTCATTGATAATTATTTTACATAATTGCGGAGAAAATTGTCAGTGAGCATTTTACATTTTTACTCTTGAAAAAACCTGCACTAAACGGGTGAAATGTAGAGTTGTTATTTCTTTTCACCTCTGTTTTATACATTCATATATATATAAGTAGTTAATAAAACATATTAAAAAACACTTTGAAAAAGAGTTAAAAACATATTTAATTTTAAAAAGAAACACTACATAAGTGGATAGTCCTTAATCCACGGAGTTTCGAAGAAATACTTTCCTAATATACTTTAGTTTTGCCATCTTGGATCATTTCGGTAAACTTAACTTTAATTCTTATTTCATTTATATATATATATATATATATATATATATATATATATATATATAGAGAGAGAGAGAGAGAGAGAGATATTTGTTGTTGCAATAAAAATAATATATATATATATATACACACACTAAGTTATGAAAATATATACGCAGAATATTCTGTGTAGCTTAATTGCCATATATGTTTTCATAACTTACTACCTACCCCTACTTATGTATTGAGCACTGTTGAAGTAAATACTGAAAAGTTACGCATAAAATTATATCTTTGTATATTAATTTATGTGAGTAAATGAAGTAATTATATATAAACATCTACTAAATCCCTAAAACAATTTTTCATGGTAAACAATTTATGATCCCTACAATAATATTTAAACTAACGTAAATTCTTGGAAACAAACTGTTCTTTAGTCATAATCTCTTGGAAAGTCGGATGGCCTTTGACAACTAAATATTTTCGTTTACTAGCCAGATAGAAAAGTTACTAGCCAAACCCACATGGTTTTTGGAATATGACATCTTTGTTCTGTGATGTACACCATAAATATTTTTCTGGTGTTTTATTTTTTAAAATATCCTTTGTTAAAAAAAAGAATATATTGTTCTATTAATTTGACTTTGCTTGTTTTATTAAAAAAAAAAAAAAAAAAAAAAACGGGTAGAGGGGGTTGGAAAGACATTTTTCACTCAGTAATGAACTTTGAAAGATTGTCGGTGAAAAAAAAAACACAATCACCAAAAGGTGAGCATGTTATGTTTTCTAGTCACCACTTTGAAAAATCACTCGCAATGTAAATACTTGGAATAGAATTTATTTTTCAAAACACAAAGCCACCTCTGATATCTGTAGGGAAAGCATGGTAATTCCGACTAGTAGTTCTAAATACTGCTGATATAGGAGGTAAACGAAATTAATCTATGATCATTTATATATGTTCCAAGAATTTAATAACAATTTAAATGTGTGTACGATCGTTCCAGAGACGACATCAAGTTTATTAATAAACAATCTCCTCAGCAGAAGGGAGTGGTGGTTAAAAGAAAGTTCACATTTAAATAGCAGCATCATTACCCGCCCCAAGACAAGTAAAATTAATTGCTGGACCAGAATAGTTTTGCACCAATTTTCATGTCCATTTCCGAAGATAAAAGCTAACATGTAATGATGCAAAACCTTATGTCTAGAATTCTTATTCCAATGTTGATCAAAATCCATTACATAATTTTAATTCTAGAAAATGTCTAAAAATTTAAGGCTTAGACCTAAAATGTAATTGAAATTCATGGAATCTTGATTAAATTGGCATCTCCTGGCGATGGATCAAATTCAATGCAAGAGAGCATCTCTCTCTCTAGATAATGGACAAACAAAAACGTTCCTTTAATTCAGATCTGCCCTAAAAGAAGTTGTGTAATGTTGTAAAATTGAAAAGCCATTCTCACAAGTTGAGGCATGTGACGAAATGATTAGTCGCTGCGTTAATTTGAATGCGGGGCAGATTGGTGGTGGTGATGGTGGTGGCGGCGGGCATTTCCATTGGAAACAAAGTTGTTTGCTGTTGATGTTATCTTTCCGATCGACTCCATCCCTGTTGTCAAGAAGAGCAGATTGTTGCTTCAGCGATGGCCAAATATTGATCCGACAAGCTTACGTCGTCCACCGCAGACATACTGTACCACTGTGACCATTATTTCTCCATTTTTAAAACTTGGACTAAAATAGCAGTAAGAGTAAAAGTTTGTCGCCATTGTTGTTGTTGTCCGTGGCGTATAAACATCCGTTGCCGGTGGAAATCATCGGAGGAATTGGTATTTCTTCACCCACTTTACGTCTTGGAAAATGTCTGCCCGTTGATGCTGCATTGATTATCTTATTATTTTTTATCCTAAACTCCTTTTGTTTTCTTATCATGTTTATGCAATCGGATAAACAAATACTTCTTTAATCTCCCTTTAATAAACTAATCTTCCATGTAAAATTTAATGAGACATTTCAATACATGAATTTATGTACAATAAATGTCTATCTATCTATCTATCTAACTATCTCTCTCTCTCTCTCTCTCTCTCTCTCTCTCTATATATATATATATATATATATATATATATATATATATATATATATATATATATATATATATATATATATATATATATACACAGGGTGGCCACAAAGTCACGCACCAATGTTAATATTTATTTTTTATTAATATAATTTTTTAATTTTTTTAACTTTTTTTTTTATTAACATTGGTGCGTGACTTTGTGGCCACCCTATATATATATATATATATTAATGTCAGGACGATTAATCAGAATCTGGTATCGGAAAAATATGTGCGATTCTTTTTTTCTTTTTCTTAACTTAATTTTCCATTGCTAATAGTAACAGTGAAATAAGTATTTATTGATTTTAAAATAATATTAAACTTAAAATCTACGGATCAACCTTCACAAATGCATTTTTACATTTTATGCGTGTTTTTACGGTAATTCCGAAAATTAAAAAAAGAAAAATAACACTTCTATAGTTTAAATTTTTTTTAATTTATTTCTTTATCTTTTGAATTTTCACCTCAAACAAGGCACAGTGCCACTTTGATGTAGGGGCATAAATTGCAGAGATACTATGTAGGGAGTTGAGGAGCAAGATGTTTATTTACAATACACTTGAACTCCTGCATGTCAGTACAGTCAGGGAAGCAGGAACCAGGAAGGGGATTCCAAATTCTTGCAGTTCTGAGGAAGAAACTATTGGAGTAGAAGGGTTTCTGGCATCTGAGGATCTCTAATGCGTAGAGGGTGGGATTTTGCTGCTTGTTGGGGGGTATTTATGTTAAGAGGGTAAAAGGCTTGTTTGTTGGAGAATCTACCATTAAAATACTTCTAAACAGCAGAGGGATACAACAATTCGTCGATGGGACAGAGGCTGAAGCCTAGCTGACAGTTCGAGACCTATTAGGTTGGTGACTCTCTTTTGAACCCTGTCCAAGAGTGAGAGACTAGTAGCAGATGCTCCAACCCAAATGTGACATAAAAAGAATCGAAATCAGGGAAAATATTGAAATCGTCTCATAACTAGTGTGTATGTGTGTGTAATTCTTTTTTACTAAAGAGTCACCACTTATCAAGACCCAAAGACCACTCGAGGATAAGTGTGAATGAGTTTCTCAGGTGGACAATGAGACAACACTAATGAATTTGTATGTGTGTATATTTATTTGTATATATGTGTATGTTTGTATTTGTGTATGCGCTTATATATGTATTTGTGTGATTATACGAAAATATGCATGTATATTTATACATATATGTATATATATGAGTGTTTTGTATATATATATATATATATATATATATATATCTTAATATGAACGTATGAACGGGTGTATATATGCATATGTGTGTTCCTATTTGTGAGCATATAAATCTATGATGCTGATCTTTTTTTTACCACTTATCAAGGCCCGGAAGCCACTCGAGGATAAGGGTTATTGTGTGTGCAGTACGTTAGTGTTGGAGATTTGATAAAGTGCCTTACTTAAGGAGGCGGTTCATCAGGAATTTGTTTACATTGGACTTGAAGACATCCAGGTTGTAGTCAGGTGGGAAACAGGCAACCGGAACAGAGTTCCACAGGTGTGCACTTCTAAGAAAGAAGCTTTGTTCATGGAATCTTCGTTTTGATTTTGGAACAGATAAGGAGTGGGGAAAATTTTTGACAGTGGTTTCAGCTAGGCGGGTGTTTATCATGAAAGATTGGCGAGGGGGGACCAGAGATTGGAGTTCAGACGAGCACCTGCCATGGTAGTAAGGATAAAACAAAGACAGGCTCGCCACGTCTCTTCTGTGGGAGAGAGGTTGCAGGGAAGAGAAAAGGGCATCACCCACTAGGCCATGAAGCCTATTTTGTACTCTGTCAAGGCAGGATAGGCTGTTTTTAGCAGCTCCTGCCCCGATGTGGTAGCAGTACTCCATCCTTGGATGTACTTGGCTTTTATACAGATAGAGAATTGCATCAGGTGTGAGATATCTTCTGGAGTGGTAGAAGGATCCTACCATTTTTCCAGTGACCTTGGCAACTGACTTGATGTACGTATTCCATTTCAGATCAGGAGTAAAGGTCAAACCCAGAAGCTTATCAAAACATGGAGCTTCTCCTAGACGAGAGCCATCCATTTCAATTGATGCTAGATGGGGATCAGAGCATTGATGATGTAAAGATAGGAGCTTGGTTTTAGATGCATTAAAAGTAACCAGCCACCGCCTCCCCTACTGTACTACGTGCTCAAGATCAGAGGAGAGAGAATCTGAGAGAACTTTGTCATTTACAGCCTTTGATGTGTTGCCATAGATGGTCGGGTCATCAGCATAGATGCCAATGAATGATTTAAATATGTATTTTGGAAGATCATTGATGTATATCAGGAAGAGAATTGGGCCCAGGATGGACCCCTGAGGGACTCTAGCATTAATATTGAGGGCCTCTGATTTCTGCCCATCAACCACTACTCTTATGAACCTATCGGAGAGAAATGATTTTATGATCGAGAAAACATTTCCAGTTATACCGTAGCTGGAAATCTTGTGAAGTTAGGCCCTTATGCCATACCTTATCAAAGACCTTTGATATGTTAAGAGCAATTGCCCTAGAGAGGAAGCCTTTGTCAAGAAATTCGCTAATCCTATGAGATATAACCGTTAGCACATCTGTTGTAGATCTGGCAGAACGGAAACCATATTGCATGTCACTAAGAAGGTTATTTCTGCTGAGGTGGTTGACTACTTCTCTATTTAATATGGATTCCAGCAGCTTACTTATGACACACAGGAGACTTATTGGTCTCTACTGAGAGGGAGATGACTTATCACTTGAATTCTTAAATACAGGGCATACTGATGAGGTTTTCCAGGGTGTTGGGAAGCACTTCTCTTTAAGCAATGCTTAAAGAGTTTTGTAAGTATGGGGGCAAGTTCTAGTTGAAGCTTTTTTAGCACAATGATTGGAATGCCGTCAGGGCCAGTTGCTTTACTGGAATCAAGGTTCTTGATTAGCTTAAATTACATGCATATATATATATATATATACACACACACACACGACTACTTAATTTTATCACATAAATTAATATATGAAAATATAATTTTATGCGTAAATGTGTAAATTTTCAGTATTTACTTCAACAGTGCTCAATACATAGGTAGAGCTAGGTAGTAAGTTATAAAAATACATATGGTAATTAAGCCTGACGAATTCTCATGAGAATGAGATGTGGAATATTCTGTGTAGCTTAATTGCCACGTATATTTTTATATCTTATATATATATATATATATATATATATATATATATATATATATATATATATAATGCAATGTATGTCTGTGTGTTCCCTATAGAAAGATAGGGTAGAGAATCTACATAAAATCCAAAATATATTATGTAAAATTTACTGAGAAAGACAATGGAAGTGTTTCAGAATCTCTAAGGGAACTATGAGAGCATAATCCGAATATGTTTTATTTTTATGAAATTTAAATCATATGGAATTTACATCCGTGCAACATATGTTCTTAGCTCTCACTAGTCGGGTTTCACTTCCATACATCATCATCTCAAAAATGTCTTCCCTTGGTTTACAGCGCTATATCTCCACTAATTAATGACAAAATTTCCTTACACCTCACTTGTGCTATCAGACTAGCACCTGCTCCTCCCTCTGCTCTAATAGTATCACTAAGGTGACAAAACCTCTGCACAGCTTCAATAACCTTGCCACACAAATATACTTTATCCAAATTTAAGTTCTTATACATCTCTATCGTCTTACACTTCTTGGACATAAACTGATTATCTCCTCCGAACCCACTAATTCCACTACACTTCTTGTGAACCTAATACTTACAGGTACCATAAAAAATTGAGTTGCATCCGACCCCCTTTCTACAAACTGAGCAGGAGAACTTTTCTCTTTCTAGGATTTTTTTCCAATACTTTCACTCTCAAAACTTCCTGTAGTATTACTCCATAACATGATGTTTAAATTATATAATTTTTTTAAATACCAAATGAATATGATTGAAGAATATATTACTTGTATGGATCGAACTATTGTGCTCGTCTTGAGTGTACAATTTTTCGGTCGGTTTGGCTTTCGAGCGTTCTCAGACATGTTGGTTGTTTTGAAAAGAAATAGAAAAGTTATGTACGAAATTATAGCCATAAAACAGAGACTAACTCAAAGAATACGAAAATATCTACGGAGCCAGTAACTTTTGTCTTTTGTTTTCCAAGCAACAATCAACATGCCTGAGGACAGTCTGAAACGTTGCACAAATAATACTCAAGATGAGAACAATAATCCGATTAATACAAACAGTCAGCCATCATCTCAAAAAATTCAGAAATGTAATGATTGAAGGAATCTGACAAAATATCTTGATTCAGCTTCAATGGGGTTTGTGTCATTATTTCTAATAGACTGTTGCTATGTTTATCGAGTATTCCACTAACTGGTAAAAGATTCGTTAGGTTAGAGTTAAACGTTTTTAAAACTTCATAAATGAGAATCAGAGCCTGAATTGTGCTGCATTTCGACTAGCGATTCTACAGAATTGGAAATGTTGTTGTTCGTCTTTTTTGAGCAAATCTTTTATTTGCTTTCACACGTTGTTATTTATTTTCTTTAGACTTAAAATCTTTTATTTTTTTTTATTTTTTATTATTTTTCATAGTTGTTTTTAGCGAACGAACATGTAATGCTTCTCAGTGCCTTAACATCATCCGTGAAATGGCAGACGCATCGTGCCTAATTCGCTTTTGAAAATGTGAGCATCAGGTAACAACTGTGAAGAATTCTCAAATGATAATCGATTTCATTCACTTTCGTAATTCTTTCCTTGCCGCTGTTCACCATTTTTAGCTTATTTTTCTTTTACGCCATTTTGAAATATTCCATACATTTTTTTTCCTTTCTTTTTTTTTTTAATATTAATGATTCAACCTGTTGGATACGATCACTGTTCAAGAGACAATTCAGCTGTTTGTATTTCCAAACAACAAAGCCTGCTTGAAAAGTAACTGAAAATGCTCAGTACAAGAATTGCAGAACCATATATAAAATTAATGCTACAAATCAAAAGTGAGAAAACACAATCCCCCCCGCCCCCCCCCAAAAAAAAACATCTATGGTGATGTTAATAAAATTAACAATCTTTCCTGTAATTCAACCGAATTTGATACAAATAAACTTCAATCTACCAAGTTACTGCCATGAATTTCTAACACTTTGCTTCATTGGCTTCATACTCACCGGATTATAAGCACTCAGATGTTCATCTGTGAAATTACCTCAAAGATAATAACTATCAAGACAATCCTCAGACTAATTCTGAACTGAAGATGGACACCACAGTCCAAAATCAAAGCAGTGCCAAGAGAAAGGTGTATAAGAATTATTGGAAATTTGGCATTTTATGTGTGTGTGAAATGGCACTAACTCTATCTGGGTTTAACCGGCTTCCTCCAAAGGAGGAAGTTCCATAAGAGTATGAAATTCACGAGCGGTCCCCAGTCTGTTAGGAGAGATTATGGCATTAGGTTTTTGCAACTCTTACAGGGAAGTGTCGACGTCCTCCTACATACAGCGTTTGGGAATTCTAAATTGGTCACCCATTTATGTCATGATCAAACTCAACATTGCTTAACTTTGGTAATCCAGATGTGCTTTCAAGACATAGGTGCACATTTTGGGCATATTGAACGGCAATAAAAACAACAATAAACACACTGGTATTATGTGTATTTTATCTCCATTTTGATCTGGGGCTATATAGATTTTGATCTGGTGCTATAGTCATTTTAGTCTGACGCAATATCCATTTTATAGCCATTTTAATCTAGTACTATATTCATTTGGACCTGGTGTTATCCCCATTTTATAGCAATTTTGATTTATTACTTTATCCATTTTGATCTGCCTCTATATTCATTTTATATTCATTTTGGTCTACCATTATATCTCTTTTTATCTGGTATTATATCCATTTTCTATCCATTTTGATCTGGTGCTATATCCAGTTTATATCCATTTTGATCTGGTGCTATATCATTTTATATCTATTTTGATCTGGTGCTGATTTCTTAAACTGCTAATGATATCAAATAGAAATGCAAACACCTTTTACTGCTTTATTAAGAATATTTCCACACAAATCAATGAAAACCTTTAAAAAAAAATTTTTTAAGAAAAGGTAAATTTCCGTTCGTTTTGCCGTTGTTGGTGTTCAAGGCTAATTCTGCATCGTTTAGGATTCATTCAATTAAAGTTTTAAAAAATGCACATTGATTTTATTAGCCTTAAAAAATTGTTTTTAATTAACTTTTTTAAAAAATGAAATTGAATAAAACTTTAAAAAGTGAAATTTATTAGCAAGATAAGATTCGTTTTTTTTTTTTTTCATACCAAGAATTAGTTTCATGTTAAAATGCCAATATCAGAATATTTCTGCACTCAGTGTTCTGTGAAATGTCAGGATTTTATGAAAGATATTTTTTTAAAAGATTTGATGAACGTACGTTCCTCGTCCTTGGTAAAATGTATTTAAAGGTGAATCGCATTTCAAATGTTCATGATGCAATGCAATTCCCGTGCGCAGAATAGCAAACTCTTTAAAACATCCGTTTTGCCTTTTCGGTAAAGTAAAATTGTATGAATCAACATGAAATTTTGACCGGATTGCTTCTGTTGTTGCTTACATTGGTTTACCACATGAAGGTTGCCAACATTCATAAGTGAAAGTGGTGCTTTTTAAATTTTTCTTTTCTGTTTAACATTACAAATGATCCATGTTTTTGATATTTTGAATTATTTGGATTATTTTCATCTCGACTTTAGTTTTCACGACGTTTTGGTTGATGTAACCTCCGATCTTCTTCAGCTGTATCTTGTTGAACTCATAAATCTTTCTGTTGAACTCCAAAATCTGCATGGAATTTTGAACAGAATGCTTTATTTAATCCACGGTAGTTGCATACTCTCGATTTATCAGCCAAAACTGGGTAAAATTACTAAGTAATTTTCAATTGTATTTTGAATGTCGCCTGAGGATTGAACCTTCAACCTCTAGAAGAGTATAACTTACAACTGAATTTTGTAGTGAACAATTTTGACATTTGATCAGATAAAATATATGGTTAAGAACATGTTGTAAGGATGGATTCCAAAGACAAGTTCTTGTTTCGGAATTTTTTTAGATAAGGATTGATAATTTTGATTATTCGGACTACTGTTCTCATCTCGGATATTATTCTCAAAACATTTTAGCTGATGTAGTTTGTTTGTCCTGTTAGCTAAGGACAGATAAAAGTTTCAAGTAATTTGTAATTGTATCCTTAGTGTCGACCATACCAGAGTGATAGGAATTGTACTAAAGCATGACTGCTCTCTCTTATGCCAGGTTCAGATAAAAGAGAGAGATTTTATCAGCTTATCCTCTAGGTGTCTCTGGTAATTTTCTGTCTGGCATAACATCCTGATATGTCATTTTAATGTAAATATTTTCAATTCTAATGAAATTTTCCATTGCTCTAACCTTTTTCTTACGCCTATCCTTATGTAGAGAAAATCGTTTCTTCATTATATCGCACCCCTCCCCAAAAACTGTTTCGTTTCTCTCTCTTTCTCTCTCGAGCCAGAAAAAAAGAGAAAGAATTGATTAGCTTATCTGCTACATACCACTACCTACACAATATTGTGACACATCGCTCTAATTCTAAACTTGTCACTTTATGGAATTTTCCACTTATTTTTCTTTAATCTAGCCTTACATGGAACAATACCGCTTTGACATTATTTTTACACACCCATCTCTAATTTGCTACACTAGGTAGTAAATGAAATGGATACATTAAAACCTATTTTGCACATCTGTCAGCTATATTTTGCAATAGTAATTATTAGAAATTACTTTTTTACCAATTGCTCAAATATCTTGTTCATCGCCTCCACCCCCTATTCTTCTACTTACCTTTTTTTATCTTCCCTCCTCCCCTTTTATTTTCTCTTTGTCTTATTTAGTTATGCAAAGAAAAATGTTTCCTAAATAAATGCGAAATTTCTTGTCATTTATCACAAATACATTATTGGTCCCCAACAAAAGGAGGGTGAACCTGTAAATTCACCCTTGTTCGTTCCTCTGTCCGCACTTTTCTCAATAACTACGCCTTGGAATTTAAAAAAAAATTTTGCACAAACATTAAACATGATATGAGTAAAAAAATAACAGAACGGATTTTCCAGGAAAACTCCAGTCCCCCCCCCTCCCCCTGGGGTGCCTTTCGGGTTAAAAAGGCTAAAATTGACACTTTTGTGCTTAGTAAAAAAAAAAAAGTTAATGCCTTGGATTTTTATAAAATTTTCTGTTTTAAAAGTTGTAACTAACTGATTTCTATATAATTTTGTTTGTATATTTTGCGATAATTCTTTGGTGTGCCCTAGGGGCTCTTTTAGGGCTAATAAAAACACTTTATTTTGGGGACTATTTTACCATATTTGTCCAAAATTTTCTGTGTATGTCTATTTAGCAATTTTGCATGGTGCTGAACTCAAATTTAAATATGTTAAGGCCTTGGGACTTTTGGGGCTAAATATGGTGGGGACAAATGATGAACTTAGTCATTTCTTTTTTTGCATGGTACAGAACTCAAATTCACATATGTTAAGGCCTAAAACTGCACCGTTTGTTCATTTTCACAAGGATTTGACGTCCCCTGGGGACTTTTGGGGCGAAATGGGGGAGGAGGGCAAATGCTGAACTTAGTCATTTTTTTATGCCTCGTTCACTGTGCACACACAGAGGGCCATGCATGCTTCAGTTGTTATCATAGAAACGTCTCCCACACAAATCAATAACACAGCATTGTAATTTGAAATACTGTATGCATAGTAGAGACGAATAGCCAAAACATAGCTCTTTATATGCTTAATTTGCTTAACTATTAAAAAGTTCAGACTAAATTAATGTTTGGTGTTATTCATTTGTAATTTTATTGTCTTTTTTTTTCATATATATATATATATATATTAAAAAAATTTTAGTCATTCAATGAATTTAAAAATTTATGATATGAAATGTTTGAATTTCAAATCAAAAGATTTTTATTATTCTATGTAAGACAAAGAATACATTTGAAATATTATAACTCCTTGTCCTATAGGATTTCGATATCTAAATGTTAAATAACTCCTATAGGATTTCGATGTCTAAATGTTAAATAACTCCTTGTCCTATAGGATTTCGATGGATAAATGTTAATTCTCTATTTATATGAATAAATATTAATTTAAATGAATACATTCTAAACTGTTTTCTCGTCTTTAGGACAATGAAATTAAATGTTTATTATTTAAAATTTGGCAAAGCCAACTAATATCAGACATAGCACTGTTTATAAATTTCCTAATCGTACTTGGCCTAAGGGGTCATAAGTACCCTAGTATATTCTGCAATAACATTGTCTTGGTAATTATATTGAAAATGTCTTTTCTCTGGAATCCATTTCATTATGTTTATACCAATTCTTCAAATGGCTTATTATCTATCACCAAGGAGGGAGGGTTACCAATGTCGATTTCGTTCAATTGAAATAGATTCTGTATATATATATATATTTTTACTCTTCTACTAGCCTCTTTTAGCTTTACCCTTCCCCCTTTTCTTCCTGATCATCCCCCACCTCATTGTCTTCCCTGAAAAGGAACCAACTTAAATGATGGCACCTACATTCTCAGACAAAGTAGGCAGAACAACAATTGCTTTGTTATATGGTGAATGTGATCAAGTGATCTTGCTTCTAGATTTGAGATCAGAGTGACATTTATTGGCAGATTTGAAAAACAAAATAAGCAAAAAGTAAAAAAAAAAAAAAAAATCAAATTGAATAAATTTTTTTTGTTTTTCATCTAGCTGTTCTTTTATTTTGCCATTGCAAGCTGCAACATTTTCACTGATGTTTGGTGAGCATCCAATGTCCAAACTTGTTTTAGCCAACTTTGCAAAGAACTAGAATGATCCATGGAAGTTCCATGGTGGTTTTCTTCGATTAAATTAATTTTTGTTTATTTTTTGAAAGATCCAACTTCTATGAAATGTAAAACCGTTAGGCAATCGTTTCGTTTTATAGTAAATAGTAAAATTAAAAGAATACCCGTCCCAGGATGAGGGTAAATTAGTTCTCCAAACAGAACCGTTTTACGCCATTGTTATGTGTTCTTATGGGGATTAAAATAAAACTTTAAAGCTACTAAATCTTATGTCTAGAATCCTTATTCCAATTTTGATCAAAATCCATTGCATGATTTTGATTCGAGAAAATGTTTGAAATTTAATCCTCCAGAGAAACTGAAATTTGAAGAATATTTATTAATCAATGTCTATTATTTATTAAAGTTTTACAAAAATCGGAGGCATCTGAATTCTTCACAAATAGCTTCCAACTCCCTTTTCCTTCCTTTACATAAAATTAAATATAGCCATATTACAACTACTTAAGCTTAAGTAGCTGTGTTCCAAAATTCATAATAATCGGAGCAAATCCTGTATGTAGAAATATATAAACCTAAACGCATACTCAACTTTATAGAAATAGAAAATTATGTGATCTGTCAGGTCAGCCATTGAGCTTGGATTAAATTGTTTGCATCAGGAAAAGTTATCTTGCAAAGCTAGTGAAAATTAAAAAAAATAAAAATGCGAAATTCCAAATTAGTCTCTTTCTGCCCAATCACTCCTTTTCACTCTCTAGCTATATGTTAAATAGTTTTACTATTGCGGTGATATTTGCTTTTGTTTGTAAGAGACTATTTAAGTTTTATTACCTTTGTGTTAATAAACAGAGAGAGAGAGAGAGAAAGAAAGAGATGAAAACGATACTGAATAGATATCACATGAAATACGAGTGGAAGGAGGAGAGGTCAAACAGCATACAGTGAGAGAAAGATCACAAATCTCTAGTAAAATATAAACATCTAAACAAGTATTTTCTTTATCTCAGTCATCTTTTAATCAGTCAGTTTTAATACTAGGTGCCCCCTCTCCTCCCCCAAAAATAACACGAAAAGAATCGGTAATAAAATTCATAGGTAAAAATAAACTTTAATATATGCCTTACTTGTCCACCAAGTTCCAAACATGAATCTCAACAGTCTTTATTTTATCACTTTCTCATCAGTAGAAGACCTGATCCTGAATGGGTTTCATCTTCACTGGACTTTACAGCCCGCCTCTGATGCTCATGTGAGAAGTTCTCTCAAAGATAATGTCCATCAAAAACAATCCTTAGATAATTCCTGGACTGAAGAGAGTCATTGCGATACAAATGAGTGCCGCACCAAAATTAAAGTGTGCTAGGAGTATTGATAATTTTGTTTTGTATGTCATATTCGGGTGGGATTTTCATTGAACGTTTATAAAAACTGTTGGACATTTACGATTGGAACTTGGTGGACAAGTCAGGCATAACGTTCATTTCTTATCAAATATGGTTGTATTGTAGAAAGGATTGTGAATTTTATTGATGATGCCATGGATGGTATTTTTTTTTTATGTATCACAATCATTATGTATAACAATTTTTTTTTTTTTTGCAACACGTGATGTGGATACATTCATTTTTAATGGATTTCTTCAATCTGAATAGTTTGCAGTGGAAATGTTGTTTCTTAAGCATAACAGATCAATGAAAAAGCTATTTCAGGCTTAAGCATGGCAGACTAACAAAAGGGTTATTTCAAGCTTAAGCATGACAGAACAATAAAAAAAAAACATTTCAGGCTTACGTGTGACCAATGGAAATGTTATTTAAAACCTAAGCCTAATAGACTAACGAAAAAGCTACACACACTGAGCATATGTATTAGACTAGTAATTTGATTCCATAGATGGCATTTTTTAGGGGCTGGGGGAGTCACTCTATAATATCATTGATATTTTATCTCCAAAAAATGCAAATTCTTATGAACTTCTAAAGGATGCAGAATATTGATTTCCTATTTGAGATTCTTTGCATTCGGCTTTGTTCAATGCGGCAAGTCCAAGATTTAAGTTTTCTGCTATGATTCCATATATATATAATATGTGTGTGTGTGTGTGTGTGTGTGTATATATATGTGTGTGTGTGTATGTGTACGTATATATATCTGTGTGTGCACATATATGTGTGTATGTGTGTGTGTGTGTGTGTGTGTGTGTGTGTGTGTGTGTGTTTATTGCCAGCAACTAGTACTACTTGTGTTACTCCTTGCAATATATTCCAATAGTCTCTATCAGCTGATGGCGGACTGCCACAAATTCTGCTATCAACAATATACGACTTGTTCACTGAATATTTACTTTCAACCTCGAAAGGATAATTCCAAAAAAAAAAAAAAAAGATTTCGGTTGTAAGATAATCTATTCCGTTCTTTAATTCTTTTTCTTTTTCTATTTTTTAAATCTAAAACAAGGCATATTGCCACTTGAACGTGAGGGACTACTATTTGGGATCATGTCTAACAGGGGAGTATAAGGAGCTGAGCAGCAAGATGTCTGTTCATGTTACATTTAAACTTCAGCAGGTTAGTACAGTCAGAAGGAGGAAACAGGACGGGAATTCAACAGTGAAGAGGTGGAATTTTGTTTGTTGGGTTTCTCATTGGATATTGAAATAGGTGTGTTTGTTTGGGTAATGAATCACTACTTATAAATTAAAAGCCAACCAAGACTGTCTATTCTATTTTTTTCTCAAAAACTACTGGGCCGATCTGGCTGATAGTTGTATGGATTATTGTCATGATAAGGTGTGGTAACTAAGTATTATGGTATCGGTTTAATGCACTTGGGGATTAATAGGGATTAATATTTAATACAAAAATGAACACAAATTAAACTATATTCACCTATCAAGTTGGTATAAAGCACTTATTCATAAAGCACTTATTCATAGTCAACGGGCTATAACTTTTGCCCGTTTTTGATGAGCAAAAAGTCTAGTTCATGTTATAAATCGTCCTATACACACACACACACACACATAGATACACACACAACACATATAGATACATTGGCAAAATTGGATCATATTTATGATCCAACTTTGCCAATTCCATTCAGCATCTTTCAATCCTCTTATAAAATTCTTCATCATTTCAGCTCTCAATCCATTCATCTTGGCAATCTTTATCCTTAAGTGACTTTTAGTTTTGATTAGAACCGACTTGTTTAAAAATAAAAAGGGGGAAGAAAAAAAAAACGTCAATTGTATGTATGGTAAGGTTTCCTATGGATATGAAGTTCTTGGAAAGAAACCCGGTTCATGGAAATTCCGTTTGTTGTTCGACACACACTGAAAGAAAAAGGAAAGTTTTTTTTTTAGTGATGATAGAAGTACAGGTTCTTGCTGTAAGTATCTACAAGGAAAAACCAAACACTAATGCTCAGACGAGCCTGTACCATGAAAATAGCAATGAAGTAAAGAAAGACTAGCAACGTTCCTTCTTTGTGAAAAAAGGGTTCTAGAGGAGAGAAGGGATCTTTACCCACTAGACTGCAAAGTCAAGAAAGAGTGCTCTGTGTGACACCTTGCCAATTGTGGCATTATGATTCCATCTTATGACGTATTTAATTCTTATTCTTATGACATTTCCAATTTATCTAATACGTATTTGGGTCAAAGTTCATCTCTCACCTGTCTGTTTAAATGTATGTATGTATGTATGTTTGTATATCTGTATGTATGTTTGTATGTCAGTCTAATACTTTTGACAGAGGCGGCGGATTTTATTGAGATCGGTATCGTTTTGAAGCTCGACCCTTCGAATGACAGATATTGAAGAATTACCTAAAAAAAATTAATTCCTTCACCCTCAACTGGGCACTTTTCTACAGGGAGGGGTCGCTTTTTTTGCTGATATTTTTAAGTCATCCCCTCTTTTCGATTGTCACTTCCAGTTTGGCGATGGACGTAACAGCAAAGACGTCACGTTTTTTTTTCACATTCTTTTCCCTCTTTGCAGTACAGGTTCGAGCCTGCCTGCCTCCTACCACTTTTTTTTTTTTTTGCTCAACAAACACCTCCAAACACCCGGGCACCCAGGCTAGTGTGTATATATATATATATATATATATATATATATATATATATATATATATACTAGACTTTTTAGCCTGTTAAAAACAGCAAAAACTTATAGCTCGTTGATGTAAAATGAGTGTTTCATGATAGATTTTTAGAATACATGTGATATTGTGGTGAATTATCCCTATTAATCCCCAACTGTGCATCAAATAGATACTATAATACTTAGTTCGGTGCACCTTATCATAACAAAGATCCATGCAAGATTTCAGCTTAATCAGCGTAGTAGTTTCCAAGAAAAAATTAAACAAATGGACAGACTAAGAGAAATATATATATATATATATATATATATATATATATATATATATAGTGTAGATTACTGTTTTAAAAATAATAAGAATAAATAAAAAATGTTATATACGTCCAAATAAATTATGGCCGGCTTTCTAAGTAAATAAAAATGAGCTTTGAGGCGAAGGCACTATTTAACCATATTTATCGTTAAAAAAATCCAAAAAAAAACAACAACAAAAAATTTATATTCAGGTTTGAGATTTTCAAAAGTGGGGACTAATGAAAATAATGAGGTTGTTAGATAGTGATCAATAAAAAGAGCAAAATATTTTTTTTTATTTAAGTGTAAACAGTTACATATGGTCGCTACAAATAGCCATCTGTTTCAGTCAATGAGATTTCCTCAGGCGACCTGGAACCTCTCGATGCCACAAAGTAAAACCTTGTGGCGTCGAGAGGTTCCAGGTCGCCTGAGGAAGTCTCATTGACTGAAACAGATGGCTATTTGTAGCGACCATATGTAACTGTTTACCCTCAAATAAAATTTATACTAGCAGGTTGGGTTGGGGAAAGCAGCCTTGTCAGGGCATAAAATATGCTTAAATATATTTTAATTAATGCAAATTTCGTATTTATTATTACAGAGCTAATTCTCTATTTAATATTATATTGTACCTAATATATAGTAGTGATTTAAAGTTTTTTTTAAAAAATGACTTGAGTGTCATCAACTAGAATCGAAACTAAAATATTTATCTCTCCAGTCGCGTTTCCTACTGATGTAGTTATTGAGATAGGTAAGAAAGATTTAATATAAAATGACTTGAAGAAATTAATTGAATTTGGCTATGCGCAGAAAGAAGTAAAAATATGTCGGCAAGTTGAAATGAACAGTTTGCATTTAAACTTGCCGATATATGTCTGTACGTGTTAGTTATCCATCCAAACAAAGATTTTACTCATTATAAACCATCCTTGGTTTATGATTATTATTTCCTGCTTATTTCAGTGTTATGTGACCAGTAATTTAAGAGTTTATCGGTTAAATATTTACAAACAGACACAGACATCTACAGATATATGTATGTACATATAGTCACTGTTCATATGGATCGTTCGTTTATGTTCTTGGTTTTAATGGATATCAACATTCAACGGTTATGTCAGGAAGGAGCCTTTAAACTTGTTTTAGTGGATGACGTCGGTCTTTTGTGATGACTTCCTTTTGTGGTGTTGTCTTGTGTGCACGGACACAAACACGCAAGTGTTTTAATATTCACTCACCAGGAGTTTTCTCACAAGTCGGTATCAGTGATTGTTCACTGGCAATAACCAATATTGATCGCCTCGAGACTGAGTGATAACAAGACTCCCCACATTTCCAATACTCTCCCTTTTTTTTTTTTGATAACTGATGCAAATTATTTTATGTTATCGCAACAGCCATTTACCATTGATTTCTTGCTGACACTGATTATTGGTTTCGTTTAGAATTTGAGTATTAAAAGGCCTTCTCACAGTTCTAGTACTCTTTGCACCCTTCCAGTGACGGTCTGGTTAGTGCTTTTCCTCCTCGATTTTTCAGTCCACCATGTTTACTTTGTGTGGTTCCATAGTTTGTTATTTCTGTCAGTTTCAGTTCCCTTGGGTTCTTGTGATATTCTTACAACGTTTTTGTTTCATTTCTATTTCAATTTGCTTATGTCTGGTTAGCGTCTGTTTATTGTGTGATTGTCTGTATGGTCTTGATCTTCCTTTTGATTCCAATTTCTCCTGTCCCCCCCCCCCTCCGGCTTTTTGGAACTGTTCCTAGTACTCCTACAATTATTGGTATTGCAATGATTTTCTGCATGTTCCATATTCCTTTTAAGTCTCTTGCGAGTTCCATGAATGTGCATCATTTTTATGCTTTCATTATCGTTACTTTTTGATCTGCTGGGATGGCTAAATCTACGACTTAGTAGGTTTTGTTTTACCTTGTTGCTGACTATTATCATGTTAGGTCTCCTTGTTTGAGTTTGTCTGCACTTTAATTTCTCAGCGTATTTTATTCTTTTCATATTATTCCCCACTATAGCCTTGAGCCCCTAAGGGGCATAGGCCATCTACAACTTTTTGTAGATGCTTTTGTAGCGACTGAGTTCTTTTTACGGGGGGAGGGTGCTGGCACCATGCCAAACCTTCCCAGAAGGTACATACAGCGCCTAGTCTTCCCAAATGGTCACCCATCTGGTACTAGCCAGGCTCAACATTGCTTAACTTCGGTGATCTGGCAAGATCCGGTGTGTCAAAGTGATTGTGCTGTACATTATTATTATTCACTACTCACTAAAAGTTGTCACATAGGTCTAAGCTCTTGGTTGAGGTAGAGATCAAGCATATCTTTGATCTAGGCGACAAGCTCTTGTCCATATGCATCCCTAACGTTTGCGGCTATGGAGTACTCTATGATGCCGTTCTGTAGCTTGGTTGGTACTTTCCTAATTACTTGCCTCCCCACGGGAACAGTTAGACACAAGGTCGGTTTTTAATGTGGGGAAAATCCAGCTCCCTAAATAGGGGCACTCTGGATAGGAACAAAAATTTAAAAATTCTCAGTCGTAAAGGGTTTCTCCTCCACTAACCGAGGACAGAAAAGGTGAAGTGTAACTTCGGAACAGATGTTAGTCAAACTCTACCTTGAAGACTGGCTAATCGGTGTGGTCTAAATGTCTTGATAGTATTATAGTTCAAAGCTAAATATATCTTTCTGCATCATCTGGACATTGACCTAAGTGGATACACTAGAGTCCATGCCAATCCTTACTAACACCACTCCACACTAGCCCTGTCTCTCACCATTTATTGTTATTTTCATACTCCTCCTGCTTCAGTTACAGCTTAACTTGCGCTCAGTATTGAGAGAGACATTTAGTCAACATGAACTTGATGCCTTGTCCCCTGAGTTGTTTCTTGGTCATGCATCTAATTCTACCATACTCGAAGCAATCCACTTTGGCACGTAAGTTCAGTCTCTGAACTTCTAAGGCCACTCTGGGCCAACTGCCCGGCCATTACAACATGATGATGGCTCAAGTATGCTCAGATAGCTGCTCAATTGGCATCACTTCTATGCTTATGGATACTCTCAGGAGTTACTCTACTGGGAATCCAGTCACAAATGCATATATAAAAGCCTGTTCAGAATACCCTCTAAACAGAATGGCTAGCTTCTTCAATGTCACAAAGAAGAAATCCACTCTCGCCTGCCAATAATTTCCAGGTTTGCATACTGTATAAAGGTCCATTGCAAACTCTGTATAGTGTATCCCTTGTCAGCTCAACATTGGTCTTATTATCTTAGCTGCTGGTAGACATCCATTATGAATTTTGAAACAAAGCTGCTAGGCCTATGGAGGGTAGTATACGTTAGGGTTAGTTTAATGTAGTTATATGCAAAGATGGCAAAGAATCCTGTTAGCCGCACAGGAATGACCAACTTGGCCTGTTTGATTCCAAACAAGCGACAGGCTAACTTCACTTTCTCAACCCAGTTCACTACAGACGTGGAGCTATCAAATTTAGAAATGAGTTTTGAGTTGAATCAATCATTGTCACAAAACATAGAAAAATCGAAGTAGTGAACGTTGAAAACAGCCATATAAAAACAAAAAGCAAAAGTTTGACTCTCGAATTATTGTATTGTAACTTATTGTACTTTATCTCCCCCCCCCTCAACAATAGTACTCCCGACCCACCTGACTAGTAACAAAATCACATCCCTTCACAGTAGAGATCTATAGATGCCAGAAAACTTTCTTCTACGACACCAGCCTCTTTCCTTGAAGTGCTTGTCGTTGCAATTCTCTCCCTGCTCCCTGTTTCTCTGAACAGGACAAAAGCATGCAAAAATTTAAATATAATGTGAGCAAACGTCTTGCTACCTAGCTCTTCACTTAGGTTGCTCTCCTATAAATCTGGGCTTTATCCGAATAGCTTCCTTACTCTTGATTGGAGCTCAGTTTAATGGAAATAACAATAGAGTAGGGAGATACTAGTAAGGTTTCTTCTATGATAAAGCTGTTGTGAGGAGGAGAAAAGATCACTCCTCCCCCTTATTAGATTTTATAGTGCGTTTTGTACTCCATCAAGGCACCTCCCAAGATGTGGCAGCAATAGAACTGAAAAGATGATGATAATAATAATAATAATAATAATAATAATAATAATAATAATAAAAACCTACTCTACCACTAACCCTAAGTTTGTATCTCTACAAAGCCACAATTCATCCATACATGGGGTATTGTTGCCACATCTGGGCTGGTGAATCTACCACTAGTCTCTCCTCTGTGATAGGGTCCAAAAAAGAGTTTCCAATCTTATAAATCTCACACTATCAATCAAGCTTCAACCCCTGTCCCATCGCTGCAATGTTACATGCCTGTGCCTGTTTTACAAGTATTTTAATGGAATGTGTTCTGATGAACTCATAGCACTTGTGCCCCCCTTAACATACATATTCCCAACTAACCCAACAAGCAGCAAAATCCCACTCCTTAACTGTAAATATTCCTAGATGTCAAAAAGTTTTTTTCTTCTGACTGCTAGACTTTGGAATTCTCTCTTTGTTTCCTGCTTCCCTGACTGTACCAATATGCAGAAGTTTAAATGTAATGTGAACAAACATGTCCCTGCTCATCTCCTTATATAATGTCCCCATAGACATGCCCCTTACGTCCAAGTGGCAATATGCCTTGTTTGGGGGTGAGCAAGAGTAATGAAAAAGTCTAAGTGGAAAACTCTTCCCCTCCAAAACCTCACATAAAAACCAAACTAAATCGCTTAAGTTCAGCAAAATTTACCGAAGTTTAGGTCATCACGTCAACTGCCATTTTTATAGCTATGTGATAAGCCAAAGGAACATCGAAAACAAATTCTAAACTGAAAAAAAAAAAATATATATATATATATATATATGCAAACGGTTTTCACACGTTAAAAATATACACATCGATAGAGAAGTTAATTCAATTTCGTTTACTATAAATTATTTGTTATTTTCATTTTTTTTAGGGAGGGTGGTACGATTTCTCCATTGTTAACTATTCTGCACTTTTACTCAAATATATTATCCATAGTATTTTAATTTTAAAGCAGAAAGATATGTTTTTAGACACTGAATTCATGAGACTTTTGTTTGTTTGTTTTTTTCTGGGGGGGGGTAATCTATATATTGATACGATAGCGTGTATATTATTTTCTGTGTTACGCTTACATCCGGTCGTTTAATTGTTATGTATTTCCATTTCTTGTCATAAATAATTTTACCAAGAATTCTTCGTAAGTTTTGGTTTCGGTTTCGATTATAGATGATGGCATTTAAGTAATCAATCTTTTTTTATAAATAATTTTATCAAGAATTCTTCATTAGTTTTGGTTTCGATTTCGATTATAACTGATAGCACTCCAGTAATCTATTTCTCTTTTTTATAAATAATCTTATCAAAAATTCTTTATAAATAAATATAAATACACATATTTTTTTGATAAGTTTTTATTTTGGTTTGGATTCAAGCTAATGCACACAAGTCATATAGATGTATTTTCTTTTATTTTTGAAATCACAACTTTATAATATATAAAAATCGATAGAACATTAACTCTATAATAATATATACGAAATCTGCAAGAATTAAAATATATTTAAGTGTACTTTATGATCAAGCTTTGCCAGGCTTTCGTGCTAGCTTAGATAAATACTTTTGCAATTTTAACAAAAGAGCTACAATAATATCAGAGCGTCTCCATTTACACTGAACATCTACAGAATAACATCAATATATTACATATGAATGAGTCTCCTGTGGAATTTCCACAGGCCTTGCTAGTTATATAATAAATATATAATATATAATATATATATATAATAATATTAATAAAATTATTAAACAACTTGACATGTGTGCGTGTTTCGCACATCAACGTAACTTTAATAATTATAAAATATATTATTTTTGTCCCGAATCCCCCCCCCCGAAAAAAAAAACAAAAATAAAGACAAGTATATATTATGTATGTACTTGTGATAGAAAGAAAATATTGTATTCCAAAATCACATAAATGGATTAAGTTTTTTTTCATTTAAAAAAAACAAAAAGTCACATTTTGTGGCTAAACAAACAGCAATGCGACACCATCTTGAAAACAGGCTGAGGAACAGGGAAAATGACACTAAATAATTCCAAATTACAAGATTTTAGAAAGCCATTCTTAAAATGGGGAGGGGAGCATTAGAAAAACTCAAATTCGCATAAAAGTGATTTATTTATAAAAATAAAACTACTAAATCAATTTATGCGATTTTTGTAAACATGATATTTTTTTCTGTGACGAGTATGTACATCATATAGATTTTTTTTTTTTTTTTAATATAGAAGGAATTCTGGACAAGCACTATTGTTTTTAATATGCATTGAATATTTACTGCAATAAAAAAAAATGCAATAGCGGAAACTAAAATTATTAAAAATCCTATTTCGAGCATCATTAATATTCACTCTTCTTTTTGTTCACACACGAAATTGACACTATGTTGCCAGTTCCACCTACCCTGCCTTCGTCACGTAATCAGCAATCCTCCTCCCTTATTTATGTGGCATCATCACTATTTATGCAAAGTTGGGTACGGGTATTTGTTTATGGATCTGTAAGCGCAGGATTATCTCTTAAACTAATTAAAAGATCATTATGAATTTTGAAACAAAGCTGCTAGGCCTATGGAGGGTAGTGTAAGTTAGGGTTAGTTTATTGTAGTTATGATGGCAAAGAAATCCTTTGTGAAGCCTATGATTTTCCATGAAATTTGAAGATAATTATTAGACAATAAATACTCCGGTTTCTTTGGAATATTTTAAAGTGTTTCTAGTGACCATGATATGACACAACAGCAAATATTTCAGATTTATATTAATTTGGATCCACAGTTATTAAGCAACAATTAAGCAAGATTCTTTGAATTTATAATTCTTAAGATCTCTTAAGCCTTAGCTTTAAATTTTAGACATTTTCTCGAAATCATGTAATAGATCTATGCTTCTATAATTTTTTTTTTTTTGTCTTGATATTCACATTGAAACCCCTTTTTTCTATTTATTAGTATTTATTTGCTTTCGCACAAAAGCAAAATGTGACACAAGGTCGTTTTTAATGTTGACGAAAACCAGCTTCCCCCCAAAAAAGGCAAAAGGAGCACTCTGGTAGGGAGCAAAAATAATAATTGTCTCAGAATAGACGGTTTCCCTTTCATTACCTTAAGAGTAGCATCGTATTTGATCTTGGCCCCCTAAGGCCAAGAATAAGAAAAAAATGCAAGCTTTTTTTTCTGTTTATTTAAAAAGAAAATACAACTTTGTTATATATATGGCTCGTGGAATTACATTAATCTGCAAAAGATCAAGCTAATTTGCATATTCTTTTAAACATTCATTTTAATTTATTCCCTATCAGTTTTTCGGTTTTCTTATCGGATGATCATCTTTAGTTAACTATTACGTGTAACTATATTCATGCAGATATACTACATGATTTATACTTGCATAATATTTGCATAAAAAGGTAAACACAAACCTTTTTCTATATATATATTACTAGCATGGGTGCATGGCGTTGCCCGGGTGTTTGGAGGTGTGTGTTGAGAAAAAAAAAAAAAAAATTGGTAGTAGGAAGGCAGGTTCAAACCAGTACCGCGAAGGAGGAAAAGAACGGGGGGAAAAAATGTGACGTCTTTGCTGTTACAACCACCGCCAAACCGGAAGTGACGTAGGTTTAAATTAAAGCTAGACAATCGAAAAGAGGGGATGACTTTCGAAAATATCAGAGAAAAAAGCCATCCCTCCCTGTAGAAAAGTGCCCAGTTGAGGGTGAAGAAATTAATGTTTTTAGCCAATTTTTCGGTATTTGCCGTCTGAAGGGTCGAGCTTCAAAACGATACTGATCTTGTGAAAATCCATTGCCTCTGTCAAAAGTTTTAGGCAGACATGCAAACATACATACATACATTTATATATTGATAGCTCAAATTTTCGACCCAAACCGATTAAAATGTTTGCCGTATCTCTGAATACCCTTTATGTAAAATTTCAAATGTTTAGACCAGAAATTGTCTGGGTAATTTGCTAGAGACCACCGAGGTCAATTTTTTAAAAACTTTGACCCATATTATGACCCCTTAACATTTATTGTTTTAGGCTCAAATCAAGTTATTAAGTTAGATCCATGTCCAAGGAATCTATATCTAAAATTTCAATTATTTATACCCAAAATTGTCGGAGGAGTTTGGTAGAGTTCTCAAAGGTCAAATCGTTGAACTTTGACCCCATAACAGCCGAATTTCTGGCTGCAAACGGGTTACAAACATTTTCCCAAATCTCAGTACGCTGTATATCAAATTTCGAGTCTGTAGACTGAAAATTGACAGTTATTGCATAGGAAAATGCACACACACACACACACACACACTTTTATAGATATATAGATGTATGCGTATATATATTTATTTAAAAATTTTGTGCATTAAACTCCTCTGTCAGTTTTTGGTTTACAGACATAAAACTTAATGTATAGGGTAATTGAACCCATGCGAAACTTTATATTTGGGTTTTAGCCAGGAAAAATGGGTGCAAAAGTATGAAAAATGAAATGGAATTTGTCAACTGAAGGTCGGATAGAGGCATTACAAATATGCATGCGTAACGTAATAGCTATTGGTTCATGTTTTAATTTTTAGCCTTGAAGCAAACATGTCTTCGTAGGTCAGGCATTAATGTCAAAGTCGTAAGCTAAACATTTTGGTTTCAATTCTTAGTGGTGGCGCACAAGTCATTTTTTTTTTTTTTTTAACTTTTGAAATCATTACTATATATTGGGTCCAATATAATATACTAATAAATTCGAAATCTGCATTAATGAAAATATCATATTTAAGTGCATTTTACAACCGTGCAATACCGGGCGGCCTGCTAATTTCAAATAAAATTGAAATACTTATTCTATAATATTTACTATGATTATACCTTGATTTTAATCTTCATAAGATGGCATAAAAATGGTGTGAAACAGTTCTGCGTGGAGAATGAATTGTACCTGTTTTGGAACAGGCATTCATCTGGTTATTTATAAAAGTATGATTAAAAAAAATAATCATGCAAAAAAATTAACATTTTATTGTTTAAGCCTGAAATAGCACTTCATTGGCAAATTCACAGATTCGATGGTTGTTATGTAGAACTATTTTCCCTTATCTAATGTGGATGCAATAACATTTTTTGTACGCAGATCTTAGAAGCAATTTTATTCAGTCCCTATTAAATTCACGGTTGTCTTTTGTACCTTGCACGAATAATAATGTGCAGTGTGAAGAAGAAAATATCTATATATATATATAAATTACAGACACCATAAATAAATATATATAATTACAGACTATATATATATAAATTACAGACACTATAAATAAATATATATAATTACAGACAATATATAATATATAATTACAGACTATATATATATATATATATAATTACAGACTATATATATATATATATATATATATATATATAATTACAGACTATATATATATATAATTACAGACTATATATATATATAATTACAGACTATATATATATATATATAATTACAGACTATATATATAATTACAGACTATATATATATATATAATTACAGACTATATATATATATATATATATATAATTACAGACTATATATATATATATATATATAATTACAGACTATATATATATATAATTACAGACTATATATATATATATATATATAATTACAGACTATATATATATATAATTACAGACTATATATATATATATATAATTACAGACTATATATATATAATTACAGACTATATATATATATATATATAATTACAGACTATATATATATAATTACAGACTATATATATATATATATATAATTACAGACTATATATATATATAATTACAGACTATATATATATATAATTACAGACTATATATATATATAATTACAGACTATATATATATATAATTACAGACTATATATATATATAATTACAGACTATATATATATAATTACAGACTATATATATATAATTACAGACTATATACATATATAATTACAGACTATATATATATAATTACAGACTATATATATATATATATAATTACAGACTATATATATATATAATTACAGCCTATATATATATATAATTACAGCCTATATATATAATTACAGCCTATATATATATATATATATATTTATATACATATATATATATAATTACAGACAATATATATAATTACAGACGATATATATATATATAATTACAGACAATATATATATATATATATATATATATATATATATACATATATATATATATATATATATATATATATATATATATATATATATAATGAATTTATGTCAGTTCAATAAGGAAAAAACGAGAGGGGTTTTAGATGCTATTTTATACCTATGCATTTTGAAGCCTAATGTTTTTGTTTTTTTTTTAAATTTCTTTATATATTTTTCCTCCACCCCCACATGTTGAGCTTCTTATATCTTGACTAGCGGGGTGGCACCTGGCTTTGCCCGGGCATAAATTACGCTTAAATATGATATTTTACTAAGTCCAGATTTTGTATATATTATTATAGTCTTGATTTCAAAAGTACAAAAAGAAAGCATTTGGGTCCCGTCTGCTAGGATCGAAACCGAAAGCAAAACTGTAGCATTCAAAGCTGGTGACGTTACCACTGTACCAACGTGGCGCATATATGAACTAATTAAAAATATACTAAGTTGAATGTATAAAATGTAGAACTATTTTTTCAATTTTCACCTATTTTTGACCCCTTTAACCTATTTTAACTGGTTAAAAACCAATAAAAGTACAGTTTATAAAAAAATTCAACCATTTAAGCGCCGCTCAGCGACTTTTTGTTTCAGAAAGGGTAGTTTGAAAATATGGAGACAGACAGACATATAGTTTTTTATATATTAGATAAGTCTCTATATAAACAAGCTATCCATATTCTTTAATCTCATTTGATACGTATATACTAGCAGTCTACCTGGTGTTGCCCGGTCGTAAAATATGCATAAATATTGTATTTTAATTAATGTAAAAATTCTTTTTTATTCTGAACAAAAATACTGTAGGTATTAAACGTAACGTTAAATTCCTTTAAAAAAAAAAAAAAAGAATGAAGTAAAAAAAAAAAACTAAGAAAGAAACTGAGAAATGTGCATGCATGTATTATGATTTTTCTAAACAGTTCACTTCTTGTAAGTAAAAAAAAAAAAAATACTCCAGTCGAGATCGAAACCAAAACCTAAAGACAGTGATTCAAGTACGATAACCATTAGACCAGCTTGACACATCCTTTACAAAGTGTTTTCAAACCTACTTATTCTTAAGATAAAGAAGCTGTCCTGTTTCACAGCAGTGCATGTGCATTCGTGAAACAGTTGACAAAAAAAAAGACGATGACCCCCCCCCCAAGTACCAATTTTTCAATTTTGACCTCGTAGCAGCCCTTTTTTCCTGATAAAAAACGATTAAAGTTTCCACATGTTTAAATACCCTATATACCAAATTTCAAGTTTGTAGATTAAAAATCAATTTAGTATATTGGTTAAGAAGTGTCCTTTCATAAATACACACACATTCTCATACATACATACATACATACATATATATATATATATATATATATATATATATATATATATATATATATATATATATATATATATATATACACATATGTGTGTGTGTGTGTGTGTGTATGTGTGTATACTTTATTCAGTGGACATTTACAATTATTGCCAGTATCTGTTTCATAATGCAAAATCAATCACTTAATTATTATATCAACTAGTGAATCTATTTTGCTCTTAACTCATCAGAAGAAATAGCATCAATCAATCAATCATATATATATATATATATATATATATATATATATATATATATATATATATATATATATATATCTCAGCAGTTCTCATATAAACATAAGTACCTGAACAATTTTCCATTGCCTTTTAGGTTTGTTGTCATTTATAGCTATATTTATTTGAAGGAATCTCATTCAAATATAGGTGTCTGAATAAAAAAATTTTTTTTTAAATACCATTAATTTTTCCAGTATATTTTTATGATTAACTGACTTTGCAAATATTTTTCTTTATAGAAATCATTCAGACAAGGAATGAAGCTACTTGATGTAAGAAGCTAAAAATACTACTTAAAGGTCAAAAGCTAGCCAACGATAAGTGTTAGATGAATAGATTCCGATCTAGAAAGCAGCAATTTTTCCTCCTTTGTCAGAAACATCACTCACTCACTCAAACAATCTAGCCCTAGATCAATGAGTGACGCGACGGTCATGTATTTAAAAAAAAATTTTTTTATCTATGATGTGCACATGCATACTTCTTTTTCTATCTGTATACTTTTTCTTTCTCTCATTTTTTGTTTTATTTTACTTCAGTCGAAGTTCTCAGAAATCAAGGGGTCCACGACCTTGGGCTAACACTTGAAATCTATATGAGATACATAGATATTCGAATGTTCCATTAAAGTTCTTTATCTCTCAAACAATGAGTTAGTAAAGAAATTGAGAACATAATTTTCTTCTCCCCAATTGTCCATTTTCATACGTTGCAGTATATCTTTCATTTTGGTCTCTTGGTCTTACTGGATTCCAGGACAAGAATTTATCTAGTCTGATGGAGTATCGAGCTTCGTGCTTGTTGGTTGGTTGGTTGTTTTTGTTTTACGGCATATCAACCCTTTTCGGGTTATTTAATGCCGAATCCAAAGATTTTGAAGAAAAAATTTTTAATAGAATATATTTGTTGTTTTCAAGTCGGTTTCTATTTAACCCATAGTTGGAACCCTAACAGGTACTACCACTCCGGGTCAGAGTGGACCTGGAAGCAATGGTAATTAAAGGGTGGCTCCACACTCCCCAAAGCCCGTAAGCTGGGGCCTCACCACTGGATATAGTTTAAGGTCATATCCAGGACCCCCATTGAGGGACTTATACCCTCTGCAGGGAGGCAGTCGGTGTATTCTAATGCCCCACCGACAGGGCCGAGCTTCGTGCTGTTACTGGAGGCAACATCACTTGGAGAAGGTGCATCATTCCTTGTAAAAAGCTAATATAAGTTAGCCATAGAGAGGAGACCTTATTTGGGCAGTGAATACTGAATGTGATTTTGAATATTTGGTCATGGTTTACTTCTAGGGAAAAGTATCATCATGCTAAGTTGACCTGACAAACCTCTGTACAGAGAGGCCATTAGACACTCGAGGATAGTGTCTAGTCGGCATTCAAGTTCTCTCCAGTAGACATTCAAGTTCTCTCCTATATATATGTGTGTGTGTGTGTTTGTTTGTTTGTGTAGGGTAAACTCTGAAACTAATTAATCGTTCATTATGAACAAAGCTGTCCGACGTAAGTGTACATCATACAACCTATATTTAGTTTTATTTAGTTTTATACAATACAAAGGGGCCTGGGGTAGCTGGAAGACCTTTCGGACATTTTGATGCCTCCGATGTTTGTGAAATCTTATCAATAGATATCAGACATCAAATAATAAGTATTCCACAAATTTCAGTTTCTTGTGGAGTATTTTAAAGGGTTTTACTTTCCATTTAAAAATTCAAATATTTCAGATTTGCATGAAATGTGATCCATAGTTAATCAACACCAAATAAGCGAGATTTCCTGAATTTAGATCTCGTCTATATTGGTAGTTCTCATATCAAGGTGAACACTTCAACCACATCGTATTAGTGTTTAAATTTGTCGTCATTATGACGATGCTTATTGAAGGAATTTCATTCAAGTATAGGAGCCCGGGGGAGGGGGGGGCACGCTAATTTTGAAATATGTCTCTTTGCATAAAAGTGTAAAAAGAAATGCGTTCACAAACCAACCAACCAAGCAGCCAACTCTGCTTATCACTACCGCCTCCTCGTCATAACAACCTCTCCCCAAGAGCAGGGCGGCGTAGGCAAAAGAGAGAAAGATATTAAAAGCGATATGCAAAACCCAACTTCCCGGCACGCCATCACCCGCTCTCTTCATCCTTACGAGCCATGTCACTGCCGCTTTGCTAGTGTAACAACCTCCCTCGACTACTGTTAGCATCTCTCCTTCCTCATCCGCGTCAATATCATCCGTAGTTATTGTCGTGGACTTGCATAGCCACCAACGTCAGTGAATTAGGAGTAAAACCATTCTTGTTAATAACCTGTAACACAACTACCGACGTCCATTGTCGTCTATCGTCGTCTATCGGCAAAGACAACAATAAATAAATAAATAACAATAAATAATTAAAAAAATCTGCATTATTATAAGGATAGTTGCCAATAATTTTGAAACTCCAAAAACAAAACGCCATGAAAGTGCGGAAGAGGATAAACAGTTATTACTACTCAAAACAAAACGTGATTATACTTATGATTCATGGTACTATCCAGTAATCTTAGTATTAATAAAATTATGAGATCACTTTTCGTGTGTGTGTGTGTGTGGGGGGTGTTTCTCGCCTATACGTGACTTGCACATTTTCATTTTTTATTTTTTTACCTCATATTAATCGAACATGTATTGAGATTTAAAAAAAAAAAATTAATCGCGTACAATAAAACGAAATCTTTTTTTTTTTTTTTAATTCAAGTATGACATTAAATCCATCAGAATGTATTTCGATTTCTTTGTAAACAAATTTGGCAATTTTTACCTTTTGTTAATTGTTAAGGGGAAAAAATGAATTATTTTTTCTTTTTAATTTTACTCTAGCCACTCTTGATCAAGGTTAAAAACTACTCGAGGATAAGGATTAATTTTAATGGATAAATTGACAGTTAAATGGTAATCAATACTGTGAGAGGATTGAAAATCTCCACATATCATCCACTCAAAACAGCCAACTCGGAAAACAGCAATTCTTACCTCTTTGCCAGAAACATTGCTCATGGAATGTGAGGACTAAATGACAAAATGGGAAGGGGGGATAATAGGAAGCCATCAAAATTAACCTCAAACTGTCAACTTTCTACTCTGTGATTCTTCAAAATTTAAAAGGAATTTGGAAGTCTTTAAACTGCTGATTACAAAGTCATTCAAAATGACTTTCAAATTCTTAGCAAATCCTAGTTTGACTAAAACATTGAAGCTTTTTGCATCCAATGATTTTATAAAATGAAGTTAAAACGTTTACACCGTAACGATAATTTTTTTATAATTTTATAAATAATTTTGCTTAATTAATAAATAGAATGACCATTTATTGATGTACTTCTATCAAATTAGATATCAAGCTCTTTATTTGTTCAATATCTTATTACTCTCTCTCACGCACTCTCTGATCATAAACAAAAGGGAATATCAGCGCTAGCAGTAGTATTATTTAATTCATAACTAGAAAAAATATATATACATAGACAACAGAAAGAAGCATATTTTAAATTTTACCTTTTTATATTTGACTTTCCATCCATAGCCTTGAGTCTCTGGAGGGGCATAGGCCATCTACAACTTTGTAGATGCTTTTGTAGTGAGGAGTGTTTTTTTTTTTTTTTGGAGGGGGGGGGGGTTGCTGGTCCCACACCCAACCTTCCAGAAAGGTACATACAGTGCCTAGCCTTCCCAAATTGTCAACTATCTGGTACTGGCCAGGCTCAACGTTGCTTAACTTCGATGATCTGGCAAGAACCAGTGTGTCAATATGATTGTGCGTACATATTTGACTTTACAAACTCACTATTTCCTGATTAAAACAATTTTACCTGAGCTCAATGGATGATCCAATAGGTCACATAGTTTTTTTGTATATATGTACAAGAATACCTGTTCCAAAATGGGTAAAATTCTCAGAACAAAACAGTTTTGGACTACTTATGTCCTCATGCAAAGATTAAAATCAGGATATAATAATCCTAAACCTTATGTCTAGAATTTTTATTCTAATTTTTATCAAAATCCATTGCATAATTTTGATTGTAGAAAATATTGAAAATTAAGGTTTAAGCTTTAGTGGTCATAAGAAGAAACAGAAATTCAGATAATTTTTCTTAATTGGTGTCCAATGAATATGGATAAAATTCAATGTAAATCTGAAATATTTGAATTTTTTTAATGATAGGTTGTTCCATAAAATCCCATTAAAATACTCTATAGAAACTGAAGTTCAGAAAAAAAATTTTAATTGATTTTTAATTGATTTTTTTTTTATTAAAGTTTCACAAAAAATGTTCACACACTTTTTACTCTCTTTGCATAAAACTAAATTAAACTAAGTATAGCCCATAATAGCATACGTCACGCCTCATATCTGTTTCCCAATTTATAATGATCAGTTAATTTTAAGAGTGAATCTTTGCTGTGGTCTTAAGAGACCAGAAAAAAGACAAAACTAGGTTATTAGTGGAAACAAAATATGTTGAACAAAAAAGAAATACAACAAATAAAGAGTGTAGCTATACGTCAGTCCGACTACCATGTGTGTATGACTTGTACACCAACTGTGTTCTAACACTCAGACATATTCTCCCGGTTTTAATAGTAATTGGGCGAGTTCATTATTATCCATAGGATGGACGCCCCACACCACCTCTTTTCCAAACCATAACTCTGCAAGAGTCTAAGTTTATCATGATAAGGTCTGTAGACTTTCGTTTGGGTCGACAGACTATGTAGACCTTTACAATTATATTTACGGTCTGCATTTCTGTAGTTGTAATATCATCCAATAGTTTCTGAATTACATCCCGATTCTGTTTTGCAAGTTCAGTTTTTTTGGGTTTTTTTTTGGGGGGGGGGGTATTATTTTTTTTTTTTACTCGCATTCGCCCCAAACAATGCACATCGCCATTTGGACATAAGGGGCTACTATTTGAGGCCATACTTAGGGAAGATGAACAAGATGTTGATTTATGTTACATTCAAAATTCTACATATCAGTACAGCCAGGGAAGTAAGTAGCAGGAAAGGAATTCCAAAACCTATCTGTTCAAGGAAAGAAAGCTTTCTGGCATTTAGGGACCTCAACAATGAAGGGGTGTGATTTTGTTGCTAAACGGATTTGTCGGGGAATGTACGTCGAGAGGGCACAAGTGCAATGAATTCATCAGAACATTCCATTAAAATACTTGTAAATCAGGCACAGGGATGCAATATTGTGGCGATGGGACAGAGGTTGGAGTTTAGTTGATAAAACGGGACTTATTAGATTAGAGACTCTTCTTTAATTTGGTATACAAATTCATACAAAGAAACTGAAATGTTAGAAGCTGGTACGGTTGGATCAACTTTGTATTTGCCAAATCTAGTTGCAAGTAGGCTGATATTAGTTTTTTTGTCTTTTTCTTAATGCTTCAACCTTTTGTTTGCGTTTCAAAATAACTTCCTGTTGATGCTTCTCTGTTCGTAACATTTCTTGATATCGTTTCAAATTATATATATTTTTTTCTTTTCAGCGTCTTTCTTTTGCCGCATGCACTTTAGTTGATAAATCTTCGGTTAGTTTTCATAGCTTGATTTCACATTTTTGCTTCTTGAAATTTCTTTAACTTACTAATTTTCTGGCAAAATAGTGTTCACTGATAAACCCCAAAATTGAACAGATGCATCCAGTCTGTGCCAAATAAATTGTTGGCATTTTTTTAACACAAACATTTAAAAAATTTTAGTAGTTCTTTTTAACGTAATGTTGGCAATAATTCTTTTTTGCCAGTCACCGATCTGGTTATCTTGTTGGTTTTTGCATAGTTGGTTTATTCAGCCTTTTTCATGTATGGAGGTTTAATATGGACAAATCAGACCCAGAGTCTAATTGTAATTTGACATTTTTATTCAGGAATTTAATTTGTACATACTTTCTTATATTTGTGCCATCCTGTTTGTTTGTTCTTGTCGATTTAACCCAAGTTTTATTTCCTTTTTTTTTTTTTTCGTTCTGCAATGTGAATTCTTATTCTCAACTTTATTACAAATCCAGCAGGTTTTAAAAGTATGGGTAATCTCTAAATCAATGACGAGCTTCACAACGAAAACGGGGACGATGTGGTAATTTTTCCTGATTTTTATTATGTTTTGTCTTTGTAAGAGAAAAAAAAATCTTTCTGGTTTGACTTGCTTTTGAAGGAGTGTTGATTGTGCTTTCTGACATATCCTAACTCTTCAATATATATTTTGGGGTTTTGTTTAATACTTAAGTCTTTGGAAGTCTTCAGCTAAGTTTTATAGTATTAAATTTGATTCTCCTTCCAACTTGGTTAGAATTCTATGTTGAATTTCTGTGTCTTTCATGAATATCAGTCTTTGCATGAATATTAAGCATTTGAAGTTATTTGCGCTAAGTTAAGAAAGTGTGAAATCTTCATTGCTTATTAACAATTGATGCAAATATTAAGTAGTCTTTGTTGTCTTTTCTTATTAAATTAAGACATTTCCACCTTTTGTGAACAACTTAGAACTAAATAGTTTTTTTAGAAGTTGCTAGTTTTCCAGACTAAAATAAACTTCTCATGTTCAGTGATCCTTACTTTTCAGAGTAGTAGACAAACATTTTTAGAGTCTGCACGTTTTATATAAATCTTCATTCATTCTGAAATATGAAGTGAACGTTTTATCATACTCTGAAGAATAATTGAAATTGCCAGCACTCTAAATAGCATTTTGTGGAAAAGTATTTTCATTCTTGGTATTTTGACCTGTATTTGACTATGTTTGTAATAATAAGTCTTCAAACTTTTGATGTTGTTGCAGTAGTCTTTCTTTGGATTTTTGTTGTTCTTTTGAAGTTTTTGTAATTTTTCTTCATTTTTTAGTTGTCTTTCTTGATTTGTTTGTTGCAGATCCATTTGGTATTCAACCAATTCTAACATACTAGACTTGAAGTTTTCTTTGTTTAAAAAGTGTCTTTATAACTACGGCTTTATAAATTTCAATCTCACTAACGGGGGAAAAAATGCAAGCAATGTATAAAACCTTTTCTTTTTTTTTTTTCTTAAAGAAAAATAAATCACTTTTTTTATACTACACTTTTATAAATAAAGTTTAGGTAGGGGTACTGTTTTTTCTTCTGAAAGAGAAAGATTAGTGTATTCCTTTCTTGTTAAAAATTAACACAGTGCCAAAATAAAATCATTGATTCCTTCTTTGAGAGAAAAAAGAAGGAATTTGCTTTAACAAAAACAGAATCCAATTTACACATTTTTTAAGTCTGTTGATAAAGCCTGTTTTTTTTTTTTTTCTTTGTTTTTTAGCAATTGAGGTTGTATGGAAAATTCTTCATTGGTTTCTCTAATTTTTTTTTTTTTCTTTTGTTCTTTTGAGAAAAAATCCTTTGTAATCCTTGTTGCCTGTATTGTTGCTGCCTTTTTAAAGCTCCTGAATAAAAGTTCCTTAAGAATTCTTTGTCACCAGTGTTATGAGTGACAAAAGTCCAAGCTCCTTAATTTTTCTCATCACCAGTGTTGTGATTCTGTAAATGTCCAGAAGAAAGACACAACTTGGTAATTAGTGGAAACAAAATATGTTGAAAAGATGGAGAGTAGAAAGTGGATCTTGGGTTTACTTTCGACAGCCTTGTAATTCTCGCTTCCATTATTTTGTCCTTTTGTCCTCATATTCCATGGGCGATTTTTTCTGACGAAAGGGGGAAGAATTGCTGTTTTCTGAATCGGAATCTATCTATATAACACTTGGCTAGTTTTTTTACTTTGGAGTATTTTTTTAACTCCTTACATCAGGTGGCTTCATGCGTTGTCTGGAGAAATTTCTATTAAAAAAATAAATAAATAAATAAATACAACAAATAAAGTGTGTGGATACATTAGTCTGTCATGTGTGCATGACTCGTGCATAACTGGTGTGCTAACGTTGAGAGACATATTCATCCCGGTCTTTTAGTCAGTGGAAGAGTTCATAATTATCTGTAGGGTGGACATATCACAACATATGTATAAACAAATATATAAACGTATATATCTACCTAATTTTATTTACATAGATTCCACTAAATACAATAACCCCAAAAGGTGAAACCGTAAAAAAAAAACAGCAATAATGTGAAGCTATAAAAAATTCTTTCATTTGGTATTTTAATGTAATTCCATATGCATAACATATACATAACATTACTAAACACATAAACACATACTATATATTCTTGCTTAATTTTGTAATATAGGTATCATTTATAATATTAATCTCATCTGTTTGTTTAAATGTATGTATGTATGTTTGTATGTCTACCTAATTCTTTCGACTGATTGAAGAATTGGCTAAAAACATTAATTCGTTCACTCTCAACTGGGCACTTTTCAACAGGGAGGGGTTGCTTTTTTCACAGATATTTTTGAAAGTCATCCCCTCTTTTCGATTCACTAGCCTTAATTTAAAGCTACATCACTTTTCGTTTGGCGATTGGTACAACAGCAAAAATGTCACAAATTTTTTTTTTTTTTTTTTGCATTCTTTTCCTCCTTCGTGTACCAGTTTGAGTCTGCCTGCCTACTATCACCTTTTTTTTTTCGGCACTCAGGCGAGTCATATCTAACCTGTAAACTGTGCAATTAAGATATGTAAAGGCTAACGAAAAATTCTTCACTGTGTCATAAAGAGCAATGACTTTAAATTTGTATACGTATATATTTGTCCCGTCATACAAAAATTAGTGAGTAAAAACTCCCAGACGAATTCATTTCAAGTATTTAGAGAAACTGAGAAAGGAAATAGCAAGTCAGACACACCCATCTTCAATCTATTTCCATGATAAGACGTTTTCTTTCTTTACACTTTCTATAACGATTTGTCCGTTTTATTTTCCGTTTCTTTTTCTTTTTTTTTCTTTTAGTTTTTTGGCCTTGTATTACAATTCACAGAGATATGAAAAAGTGTCAACAAATAAAAACATAAATAAATGTTATCAAAGGCAAGATAAGTTACTCTTGTACTTATGTGGAAAAGGTTTTAGTGATATTACTCACTTTAAAACTTTTAATCGGCTCGAAAATCATATAGTGTTTATCGATATATGTAAAAAATATGGAAAGTTTGGAAAAATTAGTTAAAACTAAAATATTATACAAAATTCTGTTAGAAACCCACCAAATATATGTTACTGTGACAAATATTCAGTGGGTTTCTAACAGTATTTTGTATAATTTTTTAGTTTTGACTCATTTTTCAAAACTTCACGTATTTACTAGTCAGATCGCTGCCATTTATCTTTTTTACATG
>NC_136495.1:52845692-52863192 GCF_053919585.1 Euprymna scolopes | reverse complement strand
TGATTGTTGCTATTTCTTCTGATGAGTTAAGGGCAAAATAGATTCACTAATTGATATGATAATTAATTGATTGATTTTGTGCTACGAAACAGATACTGTCAAGAATTGTAAGTGCCAACTGAATTAAAGGAATAAATTGTAAAATGGTCCAGATCATGAACTTTGGAATATAGACTTTTGTCATTAATTCACTATATTGCTCTGTAATTACATTGAGCTTCTGAAATAAGGATTAGTATATATTATGAGGAAATAAAGTAGATTTCCACAGAAATATATATATATATATATATATATATATATATATATATATATATATATATATATATGAACACAATATTTGTTGTTTTTCATAATAATGTCTCCCTTTCATGGAAGCTAGGTATACCTCCTCAAAAAGAGACACCCTGGATTGAAGCACAAATTAAAATTGCCTTAGTCTAGAAGAATGTCTTCTTCATTGATTGAAGATAGAGAAGATGAAGTGTAGTATCAGAACATATACTACACTTTGTTTGCTCCTGACCCAAATGCCCAAAAGAGCTAGAATAGAGCATTAATGGTTACCAACCAAAAATTTTGAAGCTTGGGGGGGGGGGGCAGTTAATCATATTAAAACTATCTCCTCTTTCTCATATTTTTCAGTACTAGAACTTATACTTGAGTCTTCGGAACATACAATTAAGGAGTTGTCCTCGACCATCACCATACTTCTATACACCACAGCGACTGACGCAACAGCCCTAGTCACATGGCAGTGTACGCTTGCATAAATGTGTGTATACGAATCTTAAAGGCGGTTCGATTCTTGCTAACTACATGTATACATTTTGGTGCATCTATCTTCTATGCATAAGAGTATGTCTCCTTTTCATGGAAGATAGGTGTGTCTTCTTTGCATAACTGTGGGAAATGAAAACCTTTCGAATCGCAATGTTAAATGCAAGAACTCCTGTTCCACCTTTGGCAAAAGCATTGCTGTATCTCATTACGCATTCAGTGCCTGACAATATAAGCGTGTTGCTTTGAAAGATACATTACAAGCAAATCCTGGCAAAATTTGTTTATTTCATGTCGGTAAACTGAGTCTGCAAATAGAATCCAAGATTCGTTTCGCTGTTGGCCTTTCAAAGTATCTTGTTCAACGGCTTTTCACTCCAACCCTGGATTACACCGATCACAACAATTTTGGCACATTATTTGGCCGACCTAACATTGAACACCTTTCTTTGAAGAATCAATTGATGCTTTTTAATGCTAATCAATGCTTCTCTGATTTTTGCTTAGTTACCGAAAATAATCATAAAACAATTGGTTATAAAATAAGTGTACTTATCTTCTTACAGTGAATTTTGTTATCACTTATGTGTTAAAAAAATATAATAAAATAATGATATTATAATAATAATAATAATAATAATAACTATAATAAAAATTAAAATAATAAATACAGATAAGAAAAACAGCAAATATAGACCCTCTCGATAAACAGATGAAACAGTAAAACCATATAACAGAACACACACACGTGCAAACACGACAGCATAATAAAGGAATAAATGGGTATATTGAAATTGAAATGGTGAATAACTGATGTGTATGTGCGCATATTCACACACGCACACACACATACATATATATACTAGACTTTTAAGACCATTAAAAACGAGCAAAAGTTATAGCCCGTTGACTTAGTATAATTGCTTTATGCCAAATTGATGGTTGAATATGGTTAAATGTGTGCCCATTTTACATTAAAAACTAATCCTTATTTAATCCCTAACTGGACATCGAATGGATACCATAATATTTAGTTCGTTGCACTTTATCATAATAAAAGTCCATAAAAAATTTCAGCCAGATTGACTCAGTAGTTTCTGAGAAATAGTGGAACAGCAAACGGATAGATAAACTTAGAGAAATATCTATCTATCTATCTATCTATCTATCTATTTCTACTATTATATAAAAGGAACTTTGTCTGTGTGTGAATTCGTTTCCTATGGACTCAAAAACGGTTGGGCCGATTTTCATGAAATTTCACATTGCCAGTGCTCATGTGACTGGCAGTGTTCTTAGATAGGTTTTGTATCGGAATAGCTTTGATAAGTATCAATAATCAAAATAATCCAATAAAAGACAGAAAAGGCGATTTTGACCAAAGTTAACACCTTACATAGCCAAACATCACAAGTGCTTTTGAGAAGTTTTATTACGACAAAAGTTGAAAGGCCCAACATATAAAATAAACAGTAGGTTCTTTGATATGGCAAGGGCGTATTCGAAATCAATGTTTCTGTTTAAAGCAAAATTGCACCATGATATGTGACTTTTTCATTTTAAATTTAAGTTCAAGCCATTATCGCCATACAAGCTGTAAGGTTAGTCATATAAAATCAACAGTAGGTTTTTTGATATGACAGGGGCATGTTCGTAATGAATGTTTCTGTTTAGAGCATAATTGAAACTCTTGCATCTAAACTATGATTCAAGCCATTATATATATATATATATATATATATATATATATATATAAAAGGTAATTTTATAAAGTGAACAGTTAGTTATCTAATATGCAATATAGACTACAATGTATTGTGGACTAATTCACTGCGGAGAGGCGTGTGAAGCTTCCTCCCGATGCACCACGGTGGGTTCCCAATTAGAGCAGGCAATTAATCGATTGGATTTAAAAATGCTGATTTCACTGATTTCGATGAAAATAAAAAATATAGGAATGTGAAACATTTTTTGATAATCATTCAATCCCAGTAGCGTCGGGTTCCCGTGCTAGCAATATATATATATATATATATATATATATATATATATATATATAATGAGCAAACAGTTAATAAAATATGTTAAAAAACACTTTGAAATGAGTTAAAAACATATTTAATCTGAAAAGGAAACACTAGATAAATGGATAGTGAATTAGTCCACAATACATTGTAGTCTACATTGCATATTAGATAACTAACTGTTCACTTTATAAAATTAATCCGCGGAGCTTTTATCAAACTTTTATATCTGGCTGAGATAATTTTATAAATATTAATTCTTTAATATTTATAATTTACTTTAATTTTACCATCTTGGATCATTTTGGTAAGTTCAATTGTAATTTTCATTTTATATATATATATATATATATATATATATATATATAAAGTGATGGGACGATTCCAATACAATTACTGATTCTGTACTAAATTCCTGATTCTGATACAATTACCAATTCCGATTCTATAAATTTCTAATTATGTAACAATAGAGTTGTTATTTATTCCTGATTACCACAAAAACCAATGTTAAATGCACTGATATTTTCTCAAACATAAAAATACATTTGAGGAAGATGATCTATAGATATTAGTTTTACCGGTAGTTTAAAATCAATAAATATTTATTATTTTAATATTGCTATCAGCAGTGGAAGATTTTGTTTTTAAACAAAATCCATTAAAAAAAGAAATTTAAAAGAATCGTGTTTGGCATCGAAAAATAGGCAGAAGATTTTCAGATTCTGACACCCTCAAAAGTCCCCATTTTTCTGATTCCGATTATCGTCTCAACACTAATATATATATTAGATCTCTCTCTCTCTCTCTCTCTCTCTCTCTCTCTATATATATATATATATATATATATATATATATATATATATATATATACTAGCATTTCAGCCTGGCGTTGCCCGGGTGTTTGGAGGTGTGTGTTGAGAAAAAAAAAGTGGTAGTAGGAAGGCAGGCTCAAACCCGTACTGCTAAGGAGGAAAAGAACAGGAAAAAACCTGACATCTTTGCTGTTACGACGACCACCAAACCGGAAGTGACGTAGGTTTAAATTAAGGCTAGACAATCAAAAAGAGAAGATGACTTTCGACAATATCGGCGAAAAAAGCGACCCCTCCCTGTTGAAAAGTGTCCAGTTGAGGGTGAAGATATTAATGTTTTTAGCCAATTTTTTTATATTTGTCATCTGAAGAGTTGAGCTTCAAAACGATAATGATCTTGTGAAAATCTGCCGCCTCTGTCGAAAGTTATAGGCAGACATGCAAACATACATACATACATTTATATATTAGTAGCTCAAATTTTCGACCCAAACCGATTAAAAAGCTTGCCCTATCTCTGAATACCCTTTATGTAAAATTTCAAATGTTTAGACCAGAAATTGTGTGAGTAATTTGGTAGAGACCGCAGAGGTCAAATTTTTTTAAACTTTAGCCCCTATTATGACCTCTTAACATTTATTGTTTTAGGCTCAAATCAAGTTATTAATGTCCAAAGAACCTATATCTAAAATTTCAATTGTTTATACCCAAAATTGTCAGGAGTTTGGTAGAGTTCTCAAAGGTCAAATCGTTGAACTTTGACCCCTTAACAGCAAAATTCCTGGCCGAAAACGGATTACAAAGATTTACCACTTTTTCTGAAACGCTAGTATATATATATATATATATATATATATATATATATATATATATATATATATATATATATATATATATATATATAGTGTAACCCGGATATAAGAGACTTCGTCTCAGGTCCGGGCAGCTCTTATATCCAGATTACACTTATATCTGGGTTTCTTATATCTGGGTTACACTGTACATTAACACAGGCTTGAGATATATATATTTGATCGATGTTTGTACATTGCATATTAATCCAGTGCCATACGTTTTGTTTGTATATATAATGTAAGTGCTGAGTTTGTGACAATTTCTTGTTGATTTACACTACATCCCTTCCCAAAGGAGGAGATAATACCTGGAAAGATAACTCCGTAATCACAGAATATACTGCACTAGCTACCACCTCTAAATTAACCATTAAAAAATATTACAATTAATAGTAACAGAAGTAGAAGTATAGTTTTGGCTTCAGACAAACAGATACAAAATCTCCATTAGTAATAAATTTGTATTGCTCTTCTCAATTTGCTTGTTATTTTCACAATGTTTCAGCCGATGTAACTTCCAGCCTTCTTTAGGTATATCTTTTGGAACCTGTGTAATAAAATTTTGGAGAAACTGTACAGAATTTTGAACTGAGATTTAGTCAGATAGATTATTAATGAGGAATAGATTGTCCCCATTCCGTCAGCCATGATCAGGTAAAAGTGTTAATTATTACATTATTCTCAGTTATTATTGCATATAGTCAAGATTGAAACTTCAATCTCCAGAAGACTTACTTTGTTAACCAGTGTTGTTACCTGTTGTGTCGTATATCAATGGGAACAATTATAGTACGAATTTTGGAAGTTTTAAATTTAATCTTTTCTTAAATACACTCTTCATCAAAGATTTAAGGCCATTTGAAAATCTTAAAAAAGAAAAAAAAAAGGTTATGAAAAAAAAGGTTATGAACAAAAAAGGTTATGAAAAAAAAAAAAGCTACATTCCAAACATTTAATTCTCAGAAATTTGCATTTTTATAAAATGAGCCGTTTTACACTTGATAAAAATTATAAGACCAGGAGTATTAATTCTACGAAATTGTATGGAAAGATTCAACAACCAAATTTAATAATGAGTTCTACTTCCGCTGGTTTTGATGACTTCAAAAATTCTTTGAGGCATGCTAGAAATAAGCGTTTCCATTTCCGTTGCTCCAGCTTCTGTAGATAGCTTCACGAAATTCATTTTTTGTTGAATATTGTTTGTCATTTCGATAAACATCTCTTATCATCCATCCCCAAACATTTTCAATTGGGTTCAAGTCCGGTGAGCATGTAGGATATCTGAAGAGATGGGCCCCATTTTCTTGAAGAAAGGTCAAGGTCTGTCATTCAGCGTGAATTGCAGCATTATCCTGTCATTCCTCTCCACAAAATCGATGACCTTCCGTCATCAACAATGCTTTTTGTAGCATGCTAACATAACCAGCTGCTGTTTGACGACCCTGCACCACCTGGAGCTCCATGGTTCCTCTGTAAGAAAAAGTCTCTATCACTATGATGTGATGCTTTCGTTATGCCAATATCGTTGGAAGCCATCAGGACCATCTAGATTTAATTTTTTCTCATCAGAAACTTTTTTTTTTGTCAGATTGAAGCAAAATCTAATAATGAAAACTATTAAAAAAACAAAAACTAAATAACACTGTCATTTTTCACCACCAGAGCTACAAAATTTTTAAGTTAGTTCATCTAATACCAAAATGATACAGAAAGCTTGAAAAACCATCAAATATCACATTAAGTTTGAAATAACTTTTCTGTTAGTCTGTCACGCTTAAGCTTGAAATAGTATTTTCTTTGATCTGTCATGCCTTAAACATGAATTCGAAATAGCTTTTTTCATTGGTCTGCCATGCTTAAGCTTGAAATAGCTTTTTATCACACTTAAGTTTGAAATGATTTTTTCATTGGTCTGTCATGTTTCTAAAATAGCAGTTTCATTACAAAACATTAATCTCAAGAATAAACACATCTGCATTACATGTTGTAAAAAACTGAGGTTCCCACCCTGCAAAAATAAAAAAAATAAAAAAGCTGACACCCATGAAATCATCAGTAAAATTCAAAATCCTTTCTTTAATCCAACCACATTTGGTATGAATAAATTTCAGTCTGTCTGACTTGTCCACCAAGTTCCGGTCATCAATGTCCAACAGTTTTGTTTTATCGCCATTCAATGATAACAACACCTTCATATGATATGTAAACCTGCCAATAATTTTGATACGTTCCTCTCTTTGCACTGCTATAATTTTGAACTGTGATGTCCCTCTTCTGTTCAAGAATATTCTGGGGTATTTTTTTTTATAGATATTATCTGTAAAGGTAACCACACACATAAAAGTCTGAGGGCTTAAGATCCAATGAATGTAAGGCTCATTCAGAATAAAACCTCCTTTTAGCATCACAAGTTTTTTTTTTTTTTTTTCGTTTAGCTGATTGTTATTTTATCAACTTGGGTGAAAAGAGTTGTGTAAGAAAACAAGTTCAAAATTGTTTGAATAATGCAAATGCCATGAATGGTTCAAAAGTTATAAGAATTTAAATAAGTGAAAAATTCGTGCTTTTCATTGGACATTTTTTTGTAATAAATCTCCTTAAATAAACGTTGGCAAAAATACGAACTTCATCATTTCAAGAAATTCTGTCATTTCTCCACCATTTATTTATTTTTTTTTTTTTAACTATTATCATGAAACTTAGTTTATGTAAAATCATGTTCTCTTCTGATTATGCAGTCAAATTTTATATATCTCTTTACCTTGAATTATAAATTAAGATGTATACATTGCAAAGTTTTAAAATTGTCACATTGCAATTGATGAGATGATCACCAAGTTGTCCCCCATATCATTGAACAGCTATAAAACAGAGACTGTTGGATATTCATCATTGAAAATTGGTGGCCAGGTCAGACATACATTGAAATTTATTTGTACCAAATTTGGTTGAATTGTAGAAAGGTTTGTGGGATTTATTAACGATGCCATAACAATTGGAGGGGACTGTCACCCGTATTTGGATAATCTTGAAAATACAATTGATTAAATTTGATTACTTAATTGAATTTTTTGTGTTTTAGAGGGAAGTTTGATTTTCTTGAAGATGATGACTGTGTTATGGCGACCAAATGTGACATTACAAATTTCAATCTGCGATACAGGAAAAATTATCCCCTATTATATTTTGCTTGTTTCAATTTTGGCCGATTTTTTTTATTTTTTTTTAAATTTAATTTTATTTATTTATTTATTTTTATCTTTTTTTTTTTTAAATTTAATTTTATTTATTTATTTATTTTTATCTTTTTTTTTTTTTTCTAGTTTATATAAAAAATGACAACATTCATAAATGTGTAACATGTTTCCATTATTTTATTGCTTGGTAATTTGTAATTTTCAAAAAAGAAAGGGGAGGGAGGGGGATATAATAGATTATTATTTTTTTCCCCGTAACACTTGCGGAAATGTGTGACGTCATATCTAACCGCCTTAACACAGTTGTCATCTTCAATATAACCGGAAGTTCTATTAAAGTACTAAATCGTAAGAATTCTATTCCTTTTGTTTTCCTACCAAATCATTTCCTAAAGCGATTTTTTAAAGGTTAAAACCATTTTCGATTGATGAACTGCGTCATCTGCATTGGTCAGATGCCAATTTTATTAATGTATTTCATGTACCTATCCAGCATTGCCCGGGAGTCTTTGTTTCACTTTTTCTATTTGACATTTGAAATGCTTCCAAATTCCTTTCCTAATTTCGAAGCGTTCCCAAAGTAATTCGTTCTTTGTGCTTCAACTATTAACAAGGGATTATAATGCTTGACTTATTTATGAAGAAACTCTTGTGGCCTTAAAGGGCCGAAAAGAAATAAGACAACAAGGAGGTAGTGAACACAAGTATGTACAGATTTATAAAAGATACAGAAGTTTATGTGTTGTCAGAGACTGCTTCTGGCTTGGTTATAATGACTTGGTTATCGATTGACTTAGGAAGCCATTGTTACTCAACATATGCACTAGTTCTCTGAGAAGTCTCAAGTTACTCTGTACTGTTATTTTCAAGGTTAATTCATACTAGAATAGTCCACAAGGACCAAAGTCCTATCAGTTTAGAGCATTGGTCAACAACCAGTTTTAATGAGTTTTCCAGAAGTTGAAGGTTCAATCCTTATTAAGATGAATGGCAAAAATTAACACTTCTTTCAAGTCGTAGATGACAAAACAAGAACAATCTATCCTGTGGATTAAATAAAAGGTTCAGTTCGAAATTTTGTATGTGGTACGGAGTTTAGCATAAAGAATGCCAAGTTTAAAAAGATGGTTCCCAAGTTTGAAAAAATACAACTAAAGAAACTTAGATATTACATCGGCCAAAACATTACCAATTCTCACAGTGTTGTCTTACCGTCTATCTGACATACTCATTAACTAATATCCTTGAGTGGCTTTTTGACCTTGATTAGTGGTAACCCATTAGTACATAAAAAATAAAGATTGTATCTGTGATTATTGTTAGTTAGCAAACTGAATAGAGCATTTGCACGCAGATCACTAAGATCGTATCTCTGGATTATCTGGTCTACATAAAGTCCTCCTTGTTGTCATAACCTTAGTTATGACAACAGCATATTCTTTTCATTATTTTGACTCTTGAGTGTCTATCCGTTGATATCTTATATGCTTTTATATAGAGTGATGTGATTCTCGGTTGATTAACTGTGTCTAACTGTGTCGGATATATACTCGAGAGTCAAAACAATGAAAAGAATGTGCTGTTGTCATAGCCCTAGTCATTATATCCTGTAAGATTTTTATCCTTGACACCCAGATTAGCAAGGATCTAAGTTCTCCACTTTTGAGTAGAAGTCTTCTTCTTTTTTTAATACATAAAATTTTTAATTGGCTGAATTTTCTCTTTGCAAACTCTTTTTTTTTTTTTTTTTATTGGCTACCACTACACTGAAGATGTAAGAGATGGTACCATTCTTTTCTCAGTATTATTCCACTTACCTTTGAGCGTTTAGCAAGTGGGCATCAAGTATCATTATTTTTTTTTTTAGTCTTTGGTATGATTTAACCAAGTATTGAACCCCATTCTCTCAGACAATCAGCAAACACTGTAATCATTATGCCAAATAGGCCACCATTAAAATATATATATATATCACAGAAATATTTTCTAATTGCATGCATTCTTGTTTGTTTTATCAAAATGAAGATTAATTTCTTTTTAATTGGTTTCTGATTTGCAATTTTGCAATTGTTGCACGTATTGAAGCAGTATCCGTCTCTGTAAGTTTTTATTTTAATCTTTTTACATTTTTCTCAGCAGATTATTATCGAATTGTCACTAATTTAACAGATTATCTAAAAAAAAAAAAAAAAATCAGTATTTAACATTTTTAAGGGGTGTTTTGTTTCTAATATAACATTCTAGTAAATCGATCCTTCATTTTTGAAACGGCGACTTTTTCAATCAAATTCTGCGAATTTAGTTTTTTTGTTTTTTGTTTTTTTTTTAGCCTTTTGGACATGGGTAAACTGCTAAAAAAAAAAAAGGATAAATTCGTAAAATTTGGCCGAAAAAAGTCGCTGCTTCCAAAATAGGGGATCGATTTACCAGAATGTTGTATTAGAAACAGAGCACCCCTTAAAAATGTTAGCTGTTGAATTTTTTTTTTTTTTTGATAATCTGGTAGATTAGTGACCATTCAATAATAATCTGCTGAAAAAAAAAATGTAAAAAAGACGAAAATAAAAAAATTACTGGGGGGGGGTACCGCTTCCATACGTGCGCCATGCAATTTTCTGTCGTCTGAGAATGAATGATGGCCCTTGTATTGTCTTACTTCCACTATTATCTTTTTGCAAAGGTGGTCACTCAGTGTAAATTATTGGTGTAATAGGATTTATTTCATCCTTGAAATAAAAGGTGAGGGCAGTAAACCATATGGTATTACTGGAGGAAAACTAAATATAAAAAGAATCTTTCTTAGACAAGAGGAAAATCCAGGTTGTCCTTGATGGATGTACATCCAAGCATCATGATATTAATGTGGGAGTACATCATGAATTGATCCTTGGGCCTCTATTATTCCTGATATTTATAAACACCTCGTTGCTAACATTGTGTCCGAGATGGGTATATTTGCCGATGATACAATGCTCTATCATGAGGGAAAAACTAGTGTACACTTATGTAAAGCCATGTCAGAATCCTTAGAAAATGACCTCACAAGACAATATGAACTGGAACAAGTACATTGAGGACATTGCCAAGGCTGCTGCAAAGGTGGGTTCCCTCTACTATGCTAAAAAATTACTTGCATCTGAGAGTATTCTGTACTTCTACAAAGTAACAATTCACCCACGCATGGAATACTGTTGCCACATCTAAGCCGGTTCATCTACCACTAGTTTTCCCTCTTAGACAGGGTCCACAAAGGAGTCTTTTTTTTTTCATTTTCTTTTTTTTCAACAGGAATCACCACTTATCAAGGCCCGGAGGCCACTCGAGGATGAGGGTTAATGGGTATACATCAGTCAATGTTATTATAGCGTAGTAAACATAAGTAGTGGAATTTTGTAAATTGGATTATTTAGGGGGACAATTCATCAAGAAAGGTCCTACACTGTAAACTAAGCTCCAACTCCTGTCCCATCGCCGCAGTGTTGAATCCCTGTGTTTGTTTTACAAGTATTTTGTTGGAATGTGCTCTGATGAACTCATTGCATTTGTTCCCTCTTGCCGTATCTTCTTTGACAAACCCGTGCAGCAACAAAATCTCACCCTTCACTGTGGAAGTTCCTAGATGCTGCAAAGCCTTCTACTCTAATAGCTTCTTTTCTCAAATGCTATCATTTGAAATTATCTTCCAGTTACCTGCTTTCCTGACTGTACTGACACGAAGAAGTGTAAATGTAAGCTGACATCTCACTCATCTCCTTTAAACTGGGTCCGAAATAGTAGCCCTTTAGGTCCAAGTGGATATCTGCCTTGTTTGGGATGAACATGGCTTAAAAAAATGTAATTTAAGTGATTTGGAAAATAATCTATCTATAAAAATATTTTATATAATAACTAGGGGGGGGGGTGTACCCGGCGTTGCCCGGGTGTGGAGAGGTGGTGTGGTAAGGAACCTTGATAGGCATCCCAGGTGAAGAGATGAAAAAAAAAAAACGAATTAATAAATAAAAAAAAAGTGGCATTAGACAGGTAGGCTTCAAACCCATAAGGCGAAGGAGGAAAAGATGGTGAAAAAAAACTAACGTCTTAGCTAGTGCATCCATCGTGAAACCAGTGGTCACGAGCATTGGAATTAAGGGTAGTCAATACAATGAAGACAATGCCTTGTGAAAATGTTGACGAAAAAAGCAACCCCTCCTTGCATAAAACTACCCAGTTGAGGGTGAAGGAATTAATGTTTTGGGCCAATTTTTTTATATCTATCGTCCGGGAGACCGAGCTTTGAAACGATACTGATTTCGTCACGTTCCGACGCGTCCATCGAAAGTTTTGCGAGGCATACAAACACACACACACACACACACTTTGCCTTTTATATATTAGACTAGCAGGGATAACTGGTGTTGCCCAGGTGTGGAGAGGTTTTATGGTAAGGGTATTGATCAATAGAGCCCTGAAAAAAATGTTTCAAAATCCCCTAAAAAAAAAAAATGAAAATAGCAGTGAGTACCCATGTGAGCACAAAAAATAGTAGTAGGCTCAAACCTGTAATGATAAGAGGAAAAGAAAATGAAGAAAAAAGCGAATGGTTTAGTTGCCGTGCCCATCGCAACATAGGACCTTGCTGCTGTTTAAAATAAATTTAGTCATTGCAAAACTGTTGACAAAAAAACTTACCCCTCCTTGTAAAGAATGGCTCAGTTGACCAACACAGAATTAATGTTGTTTTTGGGCCACTTTTCAGGTATTTGCCATCCGAGAGTTTGATGTTTATTAACGATACCTATTTTGTCAGTGTTGGTTGCGTGTGTCAAAAGTTTTTGGCAGACACACAAACACGCATTTTGCCTTATATATATATATATATATATATATATATATATATATATATAGAGAGAGAGAGAGAGAGAGAGATATATATATATATATATATATATATATAGAGAGAGAGAGAGAGAGAGATAGCAGCATTATCATGTTGACACAGCGATTCTTGTTGGAGCATCGAGTTAAGTGATGCTGATGCTAGTCAGTATACACATCCAGCCATTAGAAAAAAACATGACAAAGTCACAGCACCATCTCTAGAGCTCAAAATTTGTGAATGTTTCACCTACGCCTATTGGCATAGGATAACTCAAGTCAAGATGATGTTCATTAACCTTTTCATACATAATAGCTCAAAACATTGACCTCTGTGGAGCTCAGAGGTCAAATTTAAGGGAGTCATTATTTTCCTTTACTTTTTCTGACGTAAAATGACCTTTACTCATTGTCGAAAGAGACAAAGTCAAAAGTAAGGATTTAGTATTATGAGCATGTTCATATGCTATAATCACATTGACACACGGAAGTTAAACGATGTTAAGCTGGATTAGTACCACATGGGTGACCATGTGAGAATATCAGGCGTTGTATATGTATATGTGTGGTGATCCATATGCATATCTAAGAATTAGGAAAAAAAAAAACATGACGGCATCACATCTATAGCAAATTCTGCGATTACAAACCAGCAGAGCTTTACCATTGTTGACTAAGAGAATTGCCCTTCAGTATGTGTATAACGTGTGATAATTTATGAAAGTGAAACATGGCCAATGAGGGTTGAGGACATGTGTTGCATGGAGAGAAATGATATGAGAACGATACGATGGATGTGTAATGGAGGTTTAGATCTGATGACCTCAGAGGAAGATTAAATTTGGGTAGTATAGGGAGATGGTTGCAGCAGAGTTGACTGTGATGGCCTGGAGACATTGAAAGAATGGATGAAAGTGCTTGGATTAATAGATGTAGAACAGTTGAGGTAACAGGGGCAGTTGAAAGAGCAAGGCCAAGAAAAACATGGGAGGAAGTGATACGAATGAACATGAGAGAAAAAGGGATACACAAACCTGGCCAGAGATAGGTTATTTTGGAAATCAATTTCTAAAAGCCGTTCAAAACATGTCAGCCGTTTAATTACTCGTATTGACTGTACAAGTTTTTTTTTTGTGTGTGTGGTTTTTGTTTGTTTATTCCCAGCACGATTGACTTTTATCAACTGTTTATTTCATATTGTATTGCGCATGCAGACAGTGTCAAAAAAAAAAAAAAATGAAACAGTGAGACACGCACATATTCAAATACCAATGATTAATTTAATCAACTTTTGCTTACACGTCTAAGTCTTGTTTATCGTTTCCTTCAAATATTCAAAATTGCCTTCCTCAAAACTAACGTGAAATATTCTGATGCTATGCAGCATTAGTTATTGATGTTAGTTCTGCGGCCACTTTTGCCCGACGATCGACTCGCATTGTTTGCGCTGAATATCGCATAATGAATGCATCAAAAATTCATCCCGTTTCTATGCGATGTACTTCAGTTGCAGCCATTTTGATTCATCTGATATGTGTAAGTAAAAGCCGCCACAAACATAAACGCCCATGTTTTTAGAAAGCTTTCACCAAGGAAAAGTACATAAAATTAAGTCATTACATCCAACATATAAAGTCATTTGGTCGTAATATTTTAACGTCTGACCAAAATAATCCATTTGATATCTCGATACTTGATTCGAACTAACCTATTATTATTTTTCTTTTTTTCGACCCATTGTGATTTATATGACTATATTTTATTTAACTTTATTTTTTTTTACTAAAAATACTTATTCCGGCCAAGATATATCTCTACAAAGCCACCATTTGCCCATCCACATATATAAAGTTATCTAATCGGATTTTTTAAGTTAGATCCAAATAGAAACCCATCTGACTTGTTGATAATTGATTCGAACAGAATCATACCTCAGCCCGACAGCAATAACGCCATTGTTGAACAGATTGTTGCGGACATATCCTCAACTGGTACAACCAACACCTAATCTAGCTGTGCCAGATAATATATATATAATTTCCCCAAAACCTCTGGTCTTGATGGAGGGAAGACTAAAACTTGCTGCTATGGTTTCAAATGATCTGAAATAACAGCAAAGGAAGACTTGATTCTAAATATTTCTCATATGTTATATCTCCCCTCTTTTGGAAATGGGGTACGATTATGAATATCTCCAGTATCAAATAATCCATATACATTGTGAAATTAACTTTATGTATGAAAACCAAATAAGGGAGATATAAGATATGAGAAATATTTGGAATCAAATTTCCCTTTGCTGTTATTTCATTTGAAACCATAACAGCAAGTTTTAGTCTCTCCACTATCAAGACCAGAGGTATTGGGGAAATATCAGATATTTTGTAATTCATATGCAAAACTAGGAAAACAAATGACTATGAGTGAAACATTGGTAAAGCTGAAGTATCTTTCCACCCTAAAAAATCCTTAAAAATTACCACTATTTAAGGTTATGGTAAAATTCCAAGAAATGAGTAGTTTCCAAGATATGAAGAAATTATAGTTTCAAAAAATGGCGGATCACTTTTTTATATTAATTTAACGTAAAATGAACACCCACTTTACAGCCAGGATTTTTGGGGAGGAGGGGACGTCTGTTATTTTTTTAGCGGTGGTGTTTATTTGGTAATTGTGGCCTGTTAGACCAACACAAAACCTACCTTAAATAACTTGTTTTATATAAGTTTTCAGGTGTGCTGAGAACGAATGTTGCATTTAAATATACTCGGAAAAATACTTATTTGCGGAAAATTTGAATGCAATATTCGTTTTCAGCGCACCCAAAAACCTATTTAAGTTTTTTAAGGTAGGTTTTGTGTTGGCCTACCAGGCCACAATAAACACCACCCCTAAAAAAAAAAGATAACAGCGCCCACCCCCTACAAAAAGTGGCCATAAAGTGGGTGCTCATATTACGTTGAATTAATATAGAAAAATAATCCCCCACTGTTGGAAATTATAATTTCTTCAGATCTTGGGAATTACTCTTTTCCTGGAATTTTTAATGTTATTTTCGTTTTCAGCACACTGGAAAACCTACAATAGTGGTAATTTTAAAGGATTTTTGAGGGTGGAAAGATACTGCACCTTTACCAAAACATTTTATGACTATAAAAAAAAGTGCCAAAAATAGGCTCTGGATGATGGATGATCCCCTAATGTGCGACCTTAAGGACAAATTTCACATAGTCCACTACACAATTCAGTCCATTACCTTTTCAACGAGCCATCAGTTGTTAAATTCTGATCAATAGTTGCTGAGATTTAGAACTTATGAAATTGCCAATATATATATATATATATATATATATATATATATATATATATATATATATATATATATATATATATATATATATATATATATATATTATATATATATATATTATATATATATATATATATATATATATATATTATATATATATATATATTATATATATATATATATATATATATATATATTATATATATATATATATATATATATATATATATATATATATATATATATACTAGCATAGGTAGTCGGCGTTGCTCGGGTCGACATGAAGTTCCATTTGGAACTGCTATACTAAGGATATTAATCATTTTCACCATGGGCAACGTCGATACCTCCGCAACAATTTTAAAATTAAAGGAACGGATAAAAACATGTAAATGTAATCGCACCCCCTCCCCCCCCCAAAAAAAAAAGAAAGAAAAGTACGGGATAACCTATTCACCGGATATTTCGGCAAAAGGGATACAAATAGAAGAAACTATTCTCCGGATATTGAATACTATTGTTGTCCGTGGATTGAAAAGATCTCCCCAAAAAATAAATAAATAAAAACAACTTTTGTTTCAATAAAAATAGCAACCGCAAAAAAAAAAAAATAAAAAAAAAAAAAAATAGCTACGTAGCCAGGCTTCAACGTAAATGCAGCTGAAATGAAAAAGTATTTTGCAAACTATTTTACCTACTGGACTACAATGACTTACGATTTTGTGACCTTGAAAAATAACGTTTATAAATATTAATATGTGTATGACTTGCGTCTGTTTTTTTTTTTTTTTTTTTTTCTTGTTTTTTTTGTAAAGACACTTTTTTAACTGGCTTTTTTTTTTGTAAATAAAGGTCTTTTTCGATTTGCTTTTGTTTTTTGGGGGGAGGGAAGCTTTTTGTTTCTAAAAGTGTGGCTTAAGTTTCAATTGCCGGAAAGGTAAAAAAATTTTGTATAGACGTGTCAAGAATAATAAAAACAAACGAATGAAATCTTTTCAGTTTATTCGTAAATGTTTTTTGTTTGTTTGAATATTTTCCAGGGGGAAATAACTCTAGAACCGTTTTTTTTTAAGTTGATGTCGGAAATAATAATTCCAAATAAATTAAATTAAATATATTATCAATATAATTGTTATTTAAAGTTTATTAAATGACAATTTTAAATAGAATACTTAAAACAATTCTCTCACTAGAAACATTAACTAAGATATTGCTATTTAGTAAAATCAATTCTTCTTTATGTAATATGCAAATGAGGTGACCTCTTAATTGTATATTTTGCAAGAATTATACCATATATAGAAATAAATGGAAGACTAAAGTAACGGATCTGTTGTATATATTAATCGAATTGTGAACAAACAAACTGACAGGAATACAAATTTATATATATATATATATATATATATATATATATATATACTGCATAATCACATTGACACACCGGTTCTCATCAGATTACCGAAGTTAAGCAACGTTGAACCTGGTTAGTACCAGATGGGTGGCCATTTAGGAATTCTAGGCACTGTATGTGCTCTCCGCTTATCTCAGCATTTGTTTCCAGTCGTCCTGTACATACAGTCTACTTGACACTGGTATTTAACAATGTCGACTCAGGTGTGGTGAGAGATTGCGCACCTCCTGCATCAAAACTTTCTTC
>NC_136495.1:52768192-52840692 GCF_053919585.1 Euprymna scolopes | reverse complement strand
CACTGACCTGCAGAAATCACCCTTTCCCATATACGAGGGGCGTGCAATAAGTAATGCCCCTGACCCACTTCCCATAGCAGTAGAGTAACGAAACTTGGCACAGTTATTAGTCTTTCTCTACATAGGAACCACCCAAATTTATGCATTTCTCCCATCGTTTGATACAGCTCTGGAGATCGTTTTTGTAGAACACCCCAGGTTGGTCCTCCAACCACGACGTGATTTCTGAAATCAAGACTGCATCATCTGGGAAACGCTTTCCTTTCAAAAACAACTTCAAGTCAGAGAGTGCAAGGTCAGAAGAGTAGGGAGGCTTCCGGCCATGTTTGAATTCACGATGCCAGCGTTTTACAAGGTCATATGATGGGGCATTATCACCATAAGTTTCTTTGATTTCATCAAAAGTCTCCTGTGGTGTGCGTCCTTTCAAATACAAAAACCGGATCACTGCTCAACATTCAACAGGCTCCATTTCGCACCTGACTCAGTTCAAACACCTGTAAAACAGAAACCACAATTAGTTCAGAGCTGTAATTTGCCACATAACCTGTAGAGATATAAATCATTGCACATGCAAAATTTCAGCTAGATCAGACAACTGGAAGTGGGTCAGGGGCATTACTTATTGCACGCCCCTCGTACCCTTCCTTGCACAGGTGTCAATACATGCATGAACACACAAGTCACACGGTAAGCATAAAACTTTCGTATCCCTTTTACCTTCTGTTTCATTTTAGCTGATTTCGTTGAAACTATTTATATTTAGTTGAGTTCAGCTCCATATGTGCTAGCATTGATACGCTAGTTAATTCACGTCGGTTTTGAGCACTTTTACAAAAATATTGCTTTTAAGTTCATTTTATCAATATATTTGAACTTATATATTATCCTACATTTTTTCCTGCTATGTTATTTCTATGAAAATATTTTATTTTGCGTTAGTTTTTTTTTTTTTTTTTTTTTCTTCTTAAAATACTTATCCTGGCTAGGATATACCTCTACAAAGCTACCATTCATTCATGCATAGAATATTGGGTAAAACTTGCGGAGAATTCTCTGTTTTACGGTTGTTGTAAAAATGGAATGGAAATTTAAATTTCGTTCCGTTTTAAATTCGGTACATTTTTACATTACGTTCAACTCCTCGTTCACATTCGACATGTCAATTTTTATAGGTTTTCGGGTATGCTGACAAGGTTAGGGTGTCTATTCCTTAAGCTGTTAACATGGGGAGGTTGGGGATGATTATTCTGAAAGCCGTTCTTAACATGAGGAGGTCGGGGTGTGAGCACACCAAAAACCTATAAAAGTCGACATTTCCAATGTAAACACTCAGTTGGACTTATGTAAAAAAAAAAAAAAAAAAAAAAAAAAAACTACCAAAAAGGTATATCAAATAAATTTTTCGTTTAAAAATTAAATTATTTGTTTATTTGTTAATAAAATTTTATTTTTATAAAAAAAATTTTTCGGGTTTTTTTGGGGTTTTTTTTTTTTTTATAAAAAGTACGATTGTTGATTCGTACGATGTTATTCTTTCGATTACTTTCGTTTTTGGGGGCACAATAAAAAAAAAAAAAAAATTAAAACGAACGAAATTTAAATTTCCGTTCCATTTTTACAACAACCGTAAAACAGCATTCTGCGCAAGTTTTACCGAATATTGTTGTATATCTGGGCTAGTGGGCTGCTGCACCAACCGCTAATCTCATCATCTTGGACAGTGTGCAAAAAAAAAAAAAAAAAAAAGTCTCTGGCCTAATATCTCCTGTAACTGTCTGGCAAGTTCCAGTCCCTGTCCCTCACAAAATTGCATCTCTGCTTGATTACGAGTACTTGAATAGAATATGACCCATCAGAGTTGCTGCATTAATGCCATCTCAACGTAAGTACCTCCGACCAACCCAATAGCAGAATTCTGCATCTTTACTGTAAAGGTCCTTATGTGCGTAAAGCTTTCTACTAAAATAGCTTATTTCCTAGAATTTCTAAGTTTGACAGATCATAGAAAATGCTATTTCAAACATAAGCCTCACAAACCAAAGAAAAATTTCATTTTTTAAATCACCTCTAAACTCTGGTCATTGCCTTTTTTCTGTTGTTCTTGGCCTTCGGGCCGGGATCAAAGTGTAGTATGTTCTGCAGATGCTGCAGTGCTGCACTTAAGGTAATTTGTACCAGTCAATGGAGGGGAAACCCTCTATACTGGGACAATTATTATTTTTGGTCACAACCAGAGTGCCCCCTTTTTCCCTACTTTTAGGGGAGCTGGTTTTACTCCACATTAAAAACGGCCTCGTGCCTAATTTGCTTTGGTGGGGAAGCAAATAAATGCATTAAATGTATGTTCAACAATATTGTTATAACTGACGCTGATTGTCATAAAGTTTCACCTTTGAGTTTTTTTTTAATCTTTAAGATTTGTGTGTGTGTGGGGGGGGGACAGACAGACAGAGAGAGAGACCCTCCGACCGATCTATGGAGAGAAAAAAAATCTGATTGAGACGTGAGGACGCCGTTAAAAAAAAAAAAAAGAAAAAAAAAATCATCTTCAACTTGTTTGACGTTCATCTCATTATTTTATTAAAGTGTCCAGGCAATTTAAATGCGGAAAAATTTATTCACAATCAACGACCAACCACCTCCGCAAAGACGGCTGCAAGCTAACGTTTTTATACTTAATTGGCGTCGTAAATTAAACCTGTGATTTCCAGCTTAAGTCAATAAAGAAAACACTTTAAATAATATTCGGATTAATCCACTTGGATTAGTGGCTTATCAAGCAGATTTTATGCTCATGGGAGGTCTGTCTGAAAAGTAACAGGACTCGAATCACAAATTTATTTTTATTAACTATAGATGTATATTTATTTTTATTAACTACAGATGTATATCGTTCATGGTGTTTCGGCAGTGAAAACTATTTGCATTTTTCATACTCATCTTGAGTGTTCTTATTTTATTCAGCACTTTTTTGATTCTGAATGCGCTTTTAAGGTTATAATATCTGGTTTTAAAATCATCTAAAAGGTCATATTGACACAGTACTTATTATTCAATGGCAAATACTGTGACTTTTGGTCACGCATTTATTTTATAGTGGACAAATGATGGCCTCACAGGAAGAATACATTTATACAGATGCGTGTAGAAGAGTAGGCTTTGATGGTGTGATCATGTTGAAATAATTGACGAGAGCTTTAGAGTTAGATGTAGAACAGTTGAGGTAGTAGGTCCAGTTCACAGGCGAAGGTCAAGAAAAACCGAAGGGTGATAAAAAATGGATTTGAGTGTAACGAGGGATAAATAAAGACATGAACAAGGATAATTTATTTGGGGAATCAGTTTCCTAAAATCATCCAATACATGCATGACAGCATGCGAAATGGACGTTAAACCACTTATTGTTATTATGAGGATGAGGAGGCGGACTGGACTCATTATTGCCGTGAGGGGTGTTATCTTTCTACAACAAAAATTGAAGGTAGGTGTGCAATTATATAGTCGTGGTTGCAATCTCGTCAGGCATTTATAATTGAAAAATTAGAAAATAAGAATAAAAATAGTAGTGAAGGGTCTCGGAGTGGGAGCTGGAATTCATAAGGGTCCGTATTCATTCTCATGCCTGCTATTTGATTATAAGCCGAAACACTTTTTAAATTAATTTGTCAAATCTTTTTAATTAATTAAATTACATAGAAACAGTTAATTTCGAAATATATTTACTTCAAGATAAAAGTATAGGCATGGCATATGTTAGGGATAGGGTTGGATCAAATACAATTGTATTTGTATTTCAATTGTATTTAAATACAATTTTAATGTAATTGTATTTGTATTTGTATTTTTAGATTTAGGAATAAATGTATTTGTATTTGTATTTTTAGACTTAGGAGTAAAAGTATTTGTATTTGTATTTGTATTTCTGGTAACCTAAACGAAAGTATTTGCATTTCAATTGTTAAAAGTCAGTATTTGATCCAACCCTGGTTAGGGATTTGTCAGACTGGGTATCACAAACCAGCTTAGTTTTGCATTTCTATCTGTTTTGACGTGGTCTAAATCTAATTTTTTTTTTTTATTGATTTAACATTAAAGGAAACATTTAGCTTAATCTTTTATACTTGTTTGTTTGTTTTGTTTTTGAGACATAATTGGATTTTGCCAAATGCTTATATTTGATCTTTATGATTATCGTTTCCAGTATGATTGCTTTTCATTTACCATTAATATTGACATTAAATTTGTAAAGATTTTTTTAGTTGGTCAAAGCTTGAATTTTTAATTATACACTGTGGAAATTGGCTTCTGAACCATAAGATGTCAAATTTTCTAATTTCCAACAAAACTTTGAAGTCATAATTCAGTAGTTAATTGAGCTACCAAAATAAAGTTGGTACCATTCTTTTATGTTTTGCGAATATTTATGTTCCCACATTAAAAGATCTTAGATATAATGACCATAATATTTTGCTTTGGGAAACGTTGTAAGAGGCTTTCTTGGGTAGAGAGCAGATTTCTATAGTATTGTCATGTTGAAAAAAAAATGGAGGAGAGTGCTTGGATTATTAGATGTAGAACAGTTGAGGTAGCAGAGTCAGTTGGAAGGTGAAGGGCCAAGAAAAATATGTAAGAAAGTGATAAGAATGGACTTGAGAGAAATAGGGATAAATAAATACCTGGCCAGAGATAGTCAATTTTTACAAGTCATCTAACACACGCCAGCATGTAAAACAGATGATGGTGATGATGATTAATAACTTTTATCGAAAGGTCACTTCTGACCTATTTGTTTTTTGGTTGAGACAAGACACGTGACCTCTGTGCAAGGACAACCATTGTGTAGTGCGGCTGGCGGTATAGTTGGTTGATTCGTTAATCATGTTGATTCACAGATAAATGTAGGCGACTGCGTGAATGTGCGGAAGAATGGCGGATTGAATGTGGCTTGGCCTTCAGCTTTGACTCTGACGGTATCTTTTTTTATTCTCAAGCGAAAAACCAAATGGAGGAGACGAAGGGCAGATGTTTCATTCAACAACATAAACAATGGATACTTATGTATGGTGGCAGCTCCAATAACTCTGGCTGCTAGAACGATGATGAACACCCTCCACCCAAACTGAATTTAAGAATAAAGTTTTACCGTTTAATAAAATACTTTAATAAGATTTAAAAAAAAAACAAAAAAACAACAACAACAACAACAACAAAACGTCCTGGCTTCGTTTAGTTTAATAATAATAATAATAAGAAGAAGAAGAATAAGAAGAAGAAGAATAAGAATAAGAATAATAATAAGAAGAAGTCACATCCTGGAAAGCATTATTTTGCTAGGTTAAAATGAAAACGGTGGAAAATGGAGTAACGCTGTATTTTTTTATTATTATTATTATTATTATTATTATTAAATGAAGAATAGAAAATCATTTTTTTTTTTATTCTAGGACTTTGAGACTTTAGCTGGAATCCAACCTAATTATAGAAGACTTTCTGCTGTTTTTTGTTTTCTCCTCATTTTGGTGATTACTCTAGAAGAGAAAAGTGAACATCCAATCCTGTTGATCATTGTATCACGTGGTTAGCGCATAAATTTGAATACGAACAAGCCACAACCTTAGAAAAATTATTTTGTCATTTTAAAATAAAACTTTTGAAAACCGAGCAATGCAGTGATTTTTTTTTTCATTTGATAAAAAAAAAAAAAAATTACAGCATTACTTGGTTTTCCAATGTTTTCATTTTTACCTTACAAAATAATTAGATTCTTATGAGCTGAATTTGAAATATTAATAGGACGTACTTCTGCCGTTTTCCCAAGAACGAATGAGAACTCGTGTGTATCCTTGCCTTGAACCCCATATTAATTTTTTTCTTCTTTTATTAACCCTAAATAAGACACGTTACTACTGAGACATAAGAGGTTAATTTGAATTAAAGGCCATACTTGCAGGGGTATCCTCAGTGAAGAGTTGTACAGCAAGATATTTGTTCACATTCAAACTTTTGCATGTTGGAACAGTCGGGGAAATAGGGAGCAGGGAGGAATTCTAAAGACAAGCAGTTTGAAGAAAGAAGATATTACCGTTGTTGGTTCCCTTACAAATAAAATGTAAATTTGTAAAAAATATATGTAGTAGAGCCTTTTTTTTTTCATTTTGGTTTTTGTTATTGGTTTCTCCAGTTTTTTTTTTAAACTAGATTTCTTATGGAAGAAACCATGTGAAGGTTGCCAACATCCATAAATGTTGCTATTGAACTGGATTTGAATTTGTATAAATCAGTTTTACTTTAACTTTAACTTGATTCTGTCATTGGCACTGGTTTCCGCAGTTCTTTCTAGGAATCTTGTGTATTCTTGCCCATATTACCGTTTTTGGTAAATTTGTATGGCACGTCTTTTTTTTTAACTGGCACATTGCTGCTGCTGGCATCGGTTTATCCAATCCTTTCTAGAATCAGATACTTACAGGAGGAACCACATGAAGGTTGCCAGCATCCCATAGTGAAAATGGTGCTATGGAACCGACAGGATTCAAACTTGGTACATCCAGATCGTCAGTTCATATTTCTATTCACTTCAATATCATCTCCTCGTCCTCCTTCACAAATACAATATGTAAATTTATGGCCATATTGGATGAACTGATGAGACTTCTTTGATTAGTAGATGTAGAACAGTTGAGGTAGTGGGTAGTCGATTTTCTTAAAGTCGTCCAACGCATGTCAAAATGTAAAACGGATGCTAAATCGAATATAATGATGAAACTTTATGAAACCTGCAGATCTGTAGAAATAAAATTACTTTTCATAAAATCCTAATTTTAATTCAGTTCGAATAAGAAGGGAGCCTGCAGTGTACTCTGACTAGTGCTAACCAGGACACTTGTACCATCTTGAGATTATTCAAAACTTCATGTAGTAAACAAGTGCTAAATGCTTGCAGTTTTGATTTCTTCATCTAATATCTTCCGATCATTATACAGAAACTTAACTGCACTTGAAACAACATTCACCCAGAGTGAGTTGAGCCGATTCCATCCACCCTATCCACTGCATTCCTCAAAAAGGCCAATCAACTGGTGATCTGTAGCTACTCATTGTTCTATCCGTGAATTTTGTAGATTCGGGGCCTCAAACTGGGTTCCAAGTCACCTTTAACTATGATCAACCAGGATTTTCTTTATCCATCACATCGCTTTTTCAACCTTGTTGAGGAGCCGGGGTAATTGCTTCATAAATGAACTCTCCTGATCGACAGATGTATTTTGAGCCGTTATAGTTAAGCTACATCATGACCTAAACTACCTATTTGCAATTGCTTTCAATGTCAAATTTGTCCCTTGGGCACTTACAAAAATTATAAATAAATAGATAAATAAATAAACTATAAGACCCCCCCCCAAAAAAAAAAAAACACCTGATTGGAGACGATTCTATAAAATTACAGGTCTTTCATTTAGATGCATACTTTGAATGTTGACCTATTTTGATATCAAAACCAAAGGGAATCATTGTGATCCAGATGAACCTCTGTAATAAAAAAAAAGCAACTAGATCCAAGTAATGTTTTTTGTGTGTTGTGAGGATGACTTAGTGGTTGGTGTTAGTGAATTTGATTTCATCTAAGTATGATCCAATTGTGGCACTAAGTGTGGCCATATGTGCCGTAAAAGTCACCCAGTATTGTATTCTGGATGATTCAACAGTGCATGTAATCAGATGCTGTGAGGATCACATGCATTCTGATTGCCCTGTCTATCGTTTTCACCCACGTTGTGCATAGAAAATCCACAGAAATGTGCATGTTGGCACAACTCAATTGGTGACTTGGAAGTCTGAAACGTTGAAATTAGTAAAGTCATTTCAACCGATACGATGACTTGCAAAAATGGCGATGCAAACAAATGACCCTCATTGTAGAAAACTGTCCAGTTGATGGTGAAGGAATTAATGTTTTTAGCCAATTTTTCGATAGTTGTCGTCCGAAGGGTTGAGCTTCAAAACGATACCGATCTCATGAAAATCAGTCGCCTCTGTCGAAAGTTTTAGGCATACATACATACATACATACATACATACATACATACATTTAAACAGACTGGTGAGATTTATATTAGAGAAGACCTTTGAATAGAATATTGATTGTTTTGGTACTCAACCGTCTTCATTAAAAATTTGCATGTGTAACGTTTGTCCTCACCACTCGTCGGAGATGACACCTCAAATTATTTCTCACCTTCCTTATTTTGTCCTTTAATCCTCACATTCCATGAGCGATGTTTCTGACAAAGGAGGAATAATTGCTGTTTGCTGGGTTGGAATATCTCCATCTAGCAATTACTGTTAGGTAGTTTTTGACTTTGAAATTATACTTTTTAGTTCATTAATTCAAATGGCCTCAATACCTAGTCTAGGGCGATTTCCTTAAAAAAAAAAAGAAGCTTAATGTTGCTAGTCACCAATCATACCTGGGCAACACCAGATGCTCCTGCTAGTAGATTGTAATGTATATGTGCCGAGTCATTCCATAGCAAAATAAATAAGGATCAATTTTCATTTGTTATTGTTGGACCATGTTATTGACATTATATAATATGCTTTCTTGCAGGTTTTATTTGTCAAAGATCATGTAATGGTAATGTAGTGGAACCCTGGGATACGGCATTAAAAATTAGTAACAAAATACAGTACAGTATATAATAGACATGTATATAATAAAAAAAACCATAAATAACACCATAAGGCGGGGCAAATACTGTAATCAGAGGCCAGAAAAACATTGTATTCCACATCGTAACCTGAAAAAACATTATCCTAGGGCCACCGTATCCTGAGGTTCTACTGTATTGAAACATTTTTTTTATTTATGATAGAAAAATCAAAATTAGCAAGGGGAATAACTCGTATTTTAAGTTGAAGAATATAAAGAGTTGTCCTCTGTACAACTAAAATTTTATTTCTTTTTCTGTATAAGTTTTTAAAAAAATGTGCTAAATAAATAAAAATTGAAAACTGAAATGACATTAATGCATTACGGACAATGTTAAGCCGGGACAGCTAGTGTGTAATATTTTGTGATGGAGTTTTGATGGCAAATTGAGACATCATGTGCTGACATTTTCATGTTGTCCAAATATGGTCAAGTTGTTTCGATAACCTTTTCACGTTGATTAATATTCACATAAGGGTCATGCACATTAAAATTAACATAATTCGACTATGTTTCAGAATGTTTCAGGTGAAGATTGATAACTTGGATCATCTGTATTATTCCAGCTATTTTTCTCATTTTGAAAGTTTATTCCCACAACGTTTCCGTTGATGTAACTCTTGATCTTTGTCAGGTGCATGTTTTTGAACTCTTTAACACATTAAACAAAGAACAACAACAAGGTATGAACGTAGAACCCCCCAAGGTATTATTGTAAAAAGCTCTGATACAAAAATAATACCATCATTTGAATTCCTCGTAAAATGTTACTTGAGAAAAGTTGCCTTTGATCTTGGTATAGGGCTTCTTTTTTCATACTGGATTCTTGAACAGTGAAACAAACAGATGCAACACACTTATCCTCATCTAAAGACTTTGGAAACATAATTTAGATTGATTGAATTATTCAGACTACTCTTTACACCTTGGATGTTATTCTTCTAACATTTCAGCCGATGTAACCTCTGACCTTCTCAAGAGGTGTCTTTTAATACTCGGGAATTTATACAGATTGTCAAACTGAACCCATTATTTTGTCCATCAGGGTAAATTGTTCTTGTTTTGTCAGCCACAACTGGATAGAAGTCTTAAGTAATTTTTATTTCATTCTTAGTTAATATCGCCTGTAGTAAGAATTGAACCTGAAACCTCAAAATGACTGTCACTTGGAACTGCTTGTTGTTCAATGCTTTTATCCATTGTGCTGCAGATCTAAATAATCCAATATAATTGTAAAATAGTTGAGGTAGCGGGGTAAATTGGTAAAGGAAGGCCAAGGAAAGTATGGAAGGAAATTGTTAAAGATGGATTTGAAAGGAAAGATAAAAATCTGGTTAGTTTGGAAGTCAATTTCTAAGCGCCGTCCAACACATGGCAGCATGTAAAATAGGTATTAGACCGAATATAATGATAAAAGGATGTATGAGAGTGCTTGAGTTAATAAATGTTGAACAGTTGAGGTCGCAGGATCAGTTAGCAAGTCAAGGAAAACATGCGAGAAAGTGATGAGTATAGACCTGGAAGAGGTATAACTAAATATCTGGACAGGGGTAGGTTATTTTGGAAGTAAATTTTTAAAAATCATCCAACACGTTTTAGTATGTAAAACAGATGTTAAACCGAATATGTTGTTGTTGATGTTGTTCATGATCATGATGATGATGATCATCATCAGCATGATGATTTGTCAATAAAAATGAATGAATGAAAGAATAATGAGAGTTCTTGGGTTAATAGATGTAGAACAGTTGAAGTAACATGTTTAGTTCACAGAAGAAGACCAAGAAAAACACGGGAGGAAGTGATAAAAATGGCGCTTGAAGGAAAGAGGGATAAATAAAGCCCTGGTCAGAGATAGGCTGATTAGAAAGTCGATTTCTGAAAGCCGTTCAATCCATGCCAGCATGTAGAATGTACAATGAATGTCTATGGGAAATCTGAAAAAAAAAAAAAAAAAAAAAAAACAGCAAAAAGGCGTTTAATATATGGATGACAAAATAGGAAGATCGATTCATGATTTAGAATTGATTAATTGGATATACAAAAAAAAAATACAAATATAATCCTGTCCGTTCGATTTTATTGTGTGCATTAATAATATGTTGCAGTTATAAATACAAACATCCGCAGCATGATGCACGTTAAGGGTGGTTGGTTGGACGCCCCCCTCATCCCTTTTCTTTTCAAATGAACTTTTGAAAACGTCCTGATATTTTTAGACTTAATTGCTTTTACTTTGATTCGCCATTTTTTTTTTTTTTTAACCAAAAAATTAATTTCAGCATTATCATATACCACCATCAGCATCATCATATACCACCATCACCATCAGTTTAACATCCGTTTTACATGCTGACGTATGTTGGACATTTTAGAAATTGACGTTCAGACTAACCTATCTGTGGCCAAATTTTTTTTTATTTATTCCTCTCTTTCTCTCATGTCAATTTTTACTACTTCCTCCCAGTTTTTCATTGGTTTACCCCTGCCACCTCAACTGTTCTACATTAACTAACACAAGAACTTTCATCCATTTTTACGACATGGCCATCAAAAGCTTCTATGATTCCATCAACACTTTGATCTCCCGTCTGGCATCAATCGAAATGAATGGATCTCGTCTTGGGGAGGCTCCATGTTTTGACAAGCTTCTAGGTCTGACCTTTACTCCTTATTTGAGATGCTTTACTGGTTAATAATGACAGAATTAGTATTATAAAAAATCCACAAATAACCAGAGAATTATCTGATCTTAATTAAATTTATTGATATGTGGGGACACTATGAAGATCATGTCATCAGTTGGTGTGATTCTGAATGAGCTTCACACTTACCGGATTTGAATTCCCTTGTTCAGTTTTTATCTAAGATTATCAGAGATTATGTGATATTATTCTAGGGATTTTTTTTTTATCAGCTCTTGTCAAGATATGTTGAGGGTGAATATAAGATCGAGTAATAAAAGTAATTTGTTTTTCCTTCAAAAAATATTTTGCAGTTGTTGTAAAAAAACAAGTTCTTCTTGTGAAGCACAGATTAGATAGACAATTAATATGCAGATTTCCAATCTACAAACACACGTAATCTGTTGCCAAGGCTGCTGGAAAAATGGTGGGATCGTTCTACCGCTCCAGTAGATATCTCACTGCTGATGAAATTTTCTGCCTGTATAAGAGCCAAGTACGTCCAAGGATGAAGTACTGTTGCCACATCTGAGCAGGAGCTGCTAGAAGCAGCTTATCCTGCCTTGACAGAGTTCAGAATAAACTTTGTATCCTAGTGAGGGATGCCCTTTTCTCTTCCCAGCAACCTCTTTCCCACAGAAGAGGTGTTATGAGCCTGTCTCTGCTTTATCATTATTTTCATGGCAAGTGCTCATCTGAGCTCCAATCTATGCTCCCTGGTGTCCTGACTTTCATGAAAAACACTTTCTAGCTGAAACCACTATCAATAATTTCTCTCACTCTTTATCTGTGCCTAAACCTAAACATAGATTCCTTGAACAAACTTTCTTTCATAGAATTGCATGCCTCTAGAACTCTGTTCTGTTTTCCTGTTTTCCAACTGACTACAATGTGGTTGTCTTCAAGTCCTACATGAACAAATTCTTGATGAACCACCCCCTTAAGTAATCCAATTTACCAAATTTCCACTATTAACTACATCTGATTACTACATGTTCTTGTTGACTACTGTACATTCATTAACACTTATCCTCGAGTGGCCTCCAAGCCTTGGTACATGGTGACTCTTTCATTAAAAAAAAAAAAATCTCATGCCCTTCCTTAACACTCGCATTACATATCCTCATAGGTCATCACACTGCATAATCATGGTTGATGGACACTTTTCTTGGTCGACAATGGTAATGCTTTACTGGTTAATAATGACAGAATTAGTATTATAAAAAATCCACAAATAACCAGAGAATTATCTGATCTTAATTAAATTTATTGATATGTGGGGACACTATGAAGATCATGTCATCAGTTGGTGTGACTCTGAATGAGCTTCACACTTACCGGATTTGAATTCCCTTGTTCAGTTTTTATCTAAGATTATCAGAGATTATGTGATATTATTCTAGGGATTTTTTTTTTTATCAGCTCTTGTCAAGATATGTTGAGGGTGAATATAAGATCGAGTAATAAAAGTAATTTGTTTTTCTTTCAAAAAATATTTTGCAGTTGTTTTAAAAAAACGAGTTCTTCTTGTGAAGCACAGATTAGATAGACAATTAATATGCAGATTTCCAATCTACAAACACACGTAATTTCTCTTAATATGTTTGGAATATAATATTGAGATTGAGGCATACAAATGACACATGGTAGACTCAGCTTATTACAAATACAGTGATAAATTCAAAATCCTGCATACGTCATCATAGCTAGGATGAGATTGAAGCAAAGTCGATAAAAATAAGTTGGAGTGGGGGTAAATAATGACACACAAGCAGACACATTGAGATGTGAGGATGTATATAAGAATGGGATGAAATCTCAATCAAATTAATTTCATTCACTTCGATTAGGATTAAAAAAAAAAAAAAAGTCTGACCTCAAAATCTCAAATCCTTTTCTTTACCATTGGGCCATGTCTGCGAATGCAACAAATAAATAAGCAGGACTTAATACAAATGCAATCGAGACAAAATGGATTTAAATACAACCTACAATTTTATCTTCTCTGCAAATCATATTTTTATTCAAACAGAAATATCAACTGTTTTTATTTTTATTTAAAAAAATAAATTTTTATATCAAGATACGTTTGTCTTGTAAGCTGATTGTAATTTACTTGATTTTATTTATTGCAGTTAAACCTCTTTTGTCTGTAATTTAGTAATTGGCCCATTAGAAACGATTGGCCTTTTAGAAACGATTGATTTCAATAATGCATTTCTTTTCAAATGCTTTATAATTTCAATGTTTCTAAACGATGTTTATGCGCATGCATTTCTTGTAGATGCATTCGAGCATTTATTATTTTTTTTTCAGAACTTAATGAGAGATTGCACACTCTATGTCTTCATCTTTAAAGCTATGTATGTTTATAATTTTTGTATAAACAGGATTCACTTCTGAATTAATAACCAACTAGCGAGACCTGTGGAAATTCCATAGCAGACTCTTTCAAATGTAATATATTGATGTTGGCATTCTGTCGATGTTCAGTGTAAATGAAGACGCCCTGGTATTATTGCAGCTCTTTTGTTAAAACTGCAAAAATATTTATCTAAGCTAGCAGGGACGCTCGGCATATCCCGGTTGTAAAATGTGCTTAAATATGATATTTTAATTCATACAGATTTCATACATATTATTATAGTCAATTTTCTATCGATTTTTATATATTATAAAGTTGTAATTTCAAAAATAAAATAAAATATATATCTATATGACTTGGGTGCATCAGCTTAAGTCGAAACTGAAATCTGAAACCAAAGCTTATGATAAAAAGAAATATGTATCTATATATCTTGAGTTCCTTAAGCTATAATCAAAACCGAAACCAAAACTTATGAAGAATTCTTGGTAAAATTATTTATTATAAGAAATGGAAGGTCATAACCTGATAGTCACTCGGAAAAAAAAATTTAAGTGTGACACAAAATAACATGTGCTTATCCTATTAATATATAGATCTTTATGACTGTGGAACAAATCTGTGAGGTGTAAGGCTCCAAATACGGGTTATATTTAATTTTTTTAGTTTTATACGAAAGGAATGTAAACCCTGTATAAAAATTCAGATACCTTCGATTTTTGTGAAATTTATACAAAGATATTAGGCATCAATTCATAAATATTCTCCAAATTTCAGTTCCTTTTGAGTATTTGAAAATAATTTGGGCAAAATATTTTATCACACAAATTCTCTATAAGTAGTCTTGTTTAAAAACTAAATCAATGGATGAAATATTTATGTATCTTCTATTTGTTCTCTCTCTTTCTCGCTGGTGGCTGAATTTTAAAAGTTGAACCTAAATAAAATTAAATCTGCCAAATTAATCTTCGATTCTGACTAGCTAATTTTTATTTGTTATTATTGTACTAGGTCATTTGCTATAGACTAACATACTTTGCTACAGTTTATTAAAAGAAAATACTCAATCCAGTATTGGTATCTGTGTTTCAAAAGTCATGATGATGGGTTATTAATTAACGAGTGAATCGTGTACATACAAATATATAAACATATCTGGTAATATATTGACATCCTCAAATAATCACTTTCAAAGAAAACTCAGCTAAAGAGAATAACTCTTATTAAAAGAATAATAGTCATACTTCTTAGCTTTAGCGTTCTTCATTTGCTTTTAACATAGGCATACTTACAAAGTACACTTTGAAACTAATCGATCCCGAGCAACGTCGAGTGGTAGAACTAGAAGTATACAGTAGAAGCGGGTGAAAAGTTGCTCGATTCCTTCGGGGATTGCTTATCAGATTAGGTAACGTTTTAACCTTTCTAGGGCCTTGCAATTTCTATCTCAAACTTGTTAAACGTTGCATTTTTTTTTGTTTTGTTTTTTATCGAATTGATAATCAGATAAACTGTTGTTTTTTTTTCTGTTGCCTTGTGTTTGTTTATTTCTTGTGCGGATTTTGTTTGCCCACTTGATTCCATTTGGATTATTTGGAGTTCAGTTCTCATCTTGGATGTTATTCGTGCAACATTTCTGACGATGTTAGTGCATTGGAAGAGAGGACGTCAGAAAATGACTCTTTCCTATCAAAAGAAAGTAACCCACTTACGTCATTCATATTAAGATGGTGGCCATAATTCTAACACAAAGGTTGGTGCAAAAATAATGAAGTTGGACGTCAAAAAAACGACATTATTTTTGCACCAATCTAATAATTTCAGGAAGGACTTTAATCGAATTATATTTTATTCTTCTTAACAACATGCTGAAACGATCCACAAGAAAAAAACTGGCAAGCTAGAATCAAATACTGATTTTGTAGGAAGAAAACAATCTATGACGAAGAAATGATAAAAAGGCTGACTATATATATATATATATATATATATATATATATATATATATACTAGCAGATGTAACCCACATTGCCCAGTATTAAATGTAACATTAAATTCCTTTTAAAAGTAAAAAAAAACAATTTTAAAAACTGAAAGGAACTGAGACATCTGCATGCGACTATTATGTTTTTTTCTAAAGAGTTCACTTCTTGAAAATAAAAAAAAATACTCGAGCTGAGATTAAAACCAAAACCTAAAGACAGTGAGTCGAGTACGATAACCATTAGGCCAGCTTGTTATGTTCTTTAAAAAGTGTTCTCAAACCTTCTTAACATAAGAAACCTGTCATGTGAACGATTCATGCATGCACAGTTATGAAACAGTTGACAAACAAATAAAAATCCTATGCCCCCCCCCACCCTAGTACAATTTTTCAATTTTGACTTCTTAGTAGCCCTTTTTCCGGATGAAAACGGATTAAAGTTTTCCACATATCTGAATACCCTATATACCAAATTTCAAGTCTGTAGATCAAAACTTCGTTGAGTATATAGGTTGAGAGTTGTCCTCACACATTCTCACATTTATAGATATACAGATTAGATATAGCAAAAGTAATCTTTATAACTTGATTGGTCTTTGATGTTGCCTGTAATCGTATATTTTACTTGCTTGGAATCTGCTGTATCCATGTAGTTTTAAAAATACAACTTAAAACACTCAATGCAATTGGGATGATTCAGGCTAACATTCTCATCTTGCATATTATTTGCCTAACGTTTCATGGACTAATGGCGCAACGCATAAATGTGCAAAGTATAATCAGATCTAAGTGACAGTCTTCTGGAGTTGAAGGTTCAATCCTCAATGCATGTGATACTAAGGATATGATTAAAAATTATTTAAAACATTCATCCGGTCATAAACTCTCTACACCCATGGATTAAATAAAAGATTTAGTTTGAAATTACATACAAATTCACAAATTTATTAAAACGCACCTAAAGAAAGTCGACGATTACATACGCCGAAATATTGTGAGAATAACATCCGAAGATGAGATCGGTAGTTTTGAATAATACAAATTATCAGTCCTCATCTAAAAAAAATTCTTCTGGGTTCCAATCTCTGGTTCCTCCTATGAAACAATTTCCTTTTCTCTTGTGTATTGAACCATCATGAAGAAAGTGTATGTCAAAGAATTCCCCATCTGTGAAATATAATACTGCTTCCCAACTAAATACAACATGATCATTTTTTAATCCATTGATAACAAATTCTTGTTGAGATGCTCACTTAAATGATTCTGACCATTTAACCCATTGCTTCCAATCCTCTTAAAGGTGCTGTTCATAATCAACTGACATTCTCCTTAATCATTATCCTCGAGTGACCTACAGGTCTTGATAAGTATTAAAGGTATTAACTTGAAAAATACATTTAAAAAATGATTGATTAAAGAGGGAAACACTAAAATATACTTCAGTATTTTTACTTTGTTTAACTTATATGGAAAACGTACAACAAAATGCCTAACATAAAATGATTTTCAATACTTATGAGTTATTCCCCTTGCTGATTGAGATTTTCTTTCAGCCATAATTGGAAAATTTTAATATTTTAATTTTATCACTTCTCCTGATGAGACAACTTAATTTTAATTAAAATAAATTGTAGCGAAATATGTTATTATATTGCCAATAACTTGGTTCAACAATAACCAATGAAAATTGGCTAGTCAGAAGCAAAGTTTGATTTTTTTCAGCTTAAATTCTATTTAGGTCCAACTTTGTAAAATCTCAGTTTTATGCTAGATACTCTTAAAACACTGGCCAAAATTTCTACAAATATGCTATAATGAGCATCTTTATTTGTTCGTTTTTTTTTTTTTTTATTATGAAAATAAAATTATTTTTTCATTTTGAAATTAAGGTTGATAATCTAATATATAAAAGACTATACGTCTGTCTGCCTGTCTTTCTCCATATTTACAAACTCTGAAACTAAAAGTCGCAGAGTGGTGCTAAGGGCCTCAAATAATTGGGTTTTTTACTGACTGTTATTTTATGGGTCTTTAGCTGGTTCAAATAGTTCTGAAAGGGTCAAAATTGAAAAAAATCCTCAAACATTTTGTACATTCATCTTAGTTTATTTTAAATTTTTAATCAGTTCATATGCGTATCATGTTGATACAGTGGTAACATCAGCAGTTTTGAATGCTACAGTTTCAGTTTCGATTTTAGCTGATGGCACCCAAATACTTTTTTTTTTTTTTTACTTTTGAGATCTCGGCTCTATATTAATATATACGAAATCTGGACAAATTAAAATATCATATTTAAGCGCATTTTACGACCGCGCAAAGCCGGGCGCCCCTGCTTGTTTTCAGATAAACCGGTTTCATTTTGTCAAAATGCAAAATATGATGCATTTTGCTCAAGTGATGTTTTTATTTGAAAGTTCGTTTACATAATTAACGAAATCATTCTATCTGTATTTTGTCTTTTAGTCTGTCTGTTTGTCTGTCTGTATTAGTTTTTCTTGGAAACTACTAGGCTGATCTAACTGAAATTTTGTCTGAACCTTTATGATAAGGTGCAGCGAACTAAGTATTATGATATCTGTTGCACAGTTAGAGATTAGGGATTAGTCATCACGGCACCACATTTAGTCTAGAAGTTTGGCATAAAAATGCTCATTCTAAGTCAACAGACTAAAACGTTTAGATTATCAATATATATATTCTTTTTTACATAGGCATCACCACTTATAAAGGCCAAGAGGTCACTCAAGGATAAGGGTTAAAAAGTGTACAGTAGTCAATTGGACAATGTAGTAATCGTTAGTAATGGAGATTCGGTAAATTTGTTAACTTAAGTGGAACTGCTCATCAAGAACTTGTTTACGTTGGACTTGAAGACAGCCATATTGCAGTCAGCTGGAAAGCAGGAAAACGGAAGACAGCTCCACAGGCGTGCAGTTCTAAACAAAGAAGCTTTGTTCATGGAATCTACGTTTAGATAAAGAGTGGGGGATTTACCAAACACTTTTGAAATACTTGATCACACACTTTTTTTATGAACTACAGCAGTCTTTGCTTTTTATTATGTCTTTTGTTAAGCATTTTCTTGTGTTACAAATATATTGAAACTATTGTATATCGTCTATAAATATCAGATGTTGAGTTAACGAGTAGTAATATCTGGCGTTGCTCAGCGGTATAGATAACAAAATAAGAGTTTTAAAAAAGCATGTAATGAAAAACAGAAAGAAAGCAAAAGAGCTGCTGAATAACGACATGACCTAGTTTCAGTGTTGTTTTTGGAACAACTATTAATAAGAATGAAAAAAGGCAATTTTTCTTGCTTTACCCTACGCCTGTGCACTAATTTGGTCTCCAGTAACCCCAATATTTTCATTTGCCATTGAAAAAAATGTTCCCAAAATTTTTACTGGATTCAAAATCTTATGAGATTAAGGATACTGATTTTAACTCTTTGAATTTTGATTTTGGTTTGTCAAACTTTACATAAAATTCTCAGAAATCCTCATCTATTTTGTCATTTTTATAAGATTTAGCATTGATATTTCTGAATCCAGTGATATGTATCTTTGGTAGTTCCTCAGTTTTAGCTGGGCGCACGTTGACATAAATATGACTTTTCTTATTATAATAGAAGACTAGCTGAGTACGATATTTGTTGTAGAGACTTCTCGCACGTGAGTTGGATTCTCACTAGGTGTGTCACACATTTTAATTAGTTCAAAGTATGATCACCAGATGTCACTTATCCAGGAAAATGATCAATTTACCACCACCACTACCACCATCATCATCGGTTTAACATGTTTTATATGCTGACATTTTAGAAATTGACTTTCAAATCTACTTATTTCTACTCAGGTCTTTATTATTCCTCTTTCCATTAGATCAATTTTTTATCACTTCTTCCCATGTTTTCCTTGGCCTTCCCTTGTCAACTGACCCTGCTATTTTAACTGTTCTACATCTACTAACGCTTCTCTCAAATCCACCCTTGCCACTTCTTTTCAGATTTTTTTTGGGCTTTCCTGCCAACTGACCCTGTTATCTCAACTGTTATAGATCTAGTAACCCTAAAATTCTCATCCATTCTTTCAATATGACCAAACCATAAAAGTCTCCTGCTGTGTACGCATCTGTCTATATTGCCCAGATTTAATCTTCCTCTGAGGTCATCAGATCTAAACTTGTCTTTGACTCACATTATACATGCATTGTATAATAATCATATAATTTCTTTCAGTACTTGTACAGTTTAATCAAGACATTAAAAAATGAAAATATCGAAAAAAAAGTTTAAATTGTACGTATCCGTTATGGAATGAAGTTCTCTGAAAAAAAAATTTCACTTAACTTCATCAAGTAGTTTTTTTTTTTTTTACAGTGAAAAAACAATTTGTTATGATACCGAGCAAAAGGTTTGATTTTTAGGAAGAAAAGCTAGTATTAAAGATGGGGAAGAAGTGTCGGCGCTTTAAATTGAGTTATCTCCCCTTGGCATGTTCAAAAAATTAAAAGATGGCTACCTTCAACGCGTTCTCATAAAAACGTGTTTTTCCACTGTAAAAAAAAAAAAATACTTGATCAAATTAAGTGAAATTTTTTTCCGGAGATCTTCAGTCCAAAACGGATATGTATAATATAACCTTTTTTTTTTTTTTTTTTTCTCTCGATATTTTCATTTTTTAATGTTTTGATTAAACTGTACACGTGCCTTTCTTTCCATGCAACGTATGCCCTCACTGACCAAGTTTCACTTCCATAAATAATCACACTGCATGTCTAGTGGGAGTGGGTGAGGATATGCCTGATAGCTGACAGTGTTAATGCTCTGCTGATTAGTAATGGCAAAAAATAATTATGTAATTTATTGGTGACTTCTATGAAATAGATTTTATTCCATTATAATCGAAGTTTTGGGTGGATTTATTAAATGACAAAAAATTGACTGTGAGTATTTGTCAATATCATTATTGTGGTTCTTTTCTAGAATAGTGGCTACTGTTCATCTTTGGTGTAGGAGCAGAAACCAATCATAATACAAAACTTTACCTTTTGAATTGATATCTTAAAGATTTCAAAATCATATTAGAATTCACAGAACTTCAATCTCGTGTGTCTCTTTTTTAAGACATTCACAGCCAAAACTCGTCTTATTACCACAACTGGAAAGAACTTTTCTTCCTCCTTGGCCTTAACATCAAACAGAATCTTGATGAACAGTTTCTCCCCAAGAACTTATCTATTGAACACGTTACCACAAAATTGCTTCCCTGCAGGATACAACATGGTCATTTTCAAATCCAATGTTAATAAAAACTCATCATAAACAATCCTCATAAGTCATCAATTTTTTTTTTTTTGCATTTCAGTCATTATTGTCAATCCTTTCATAATACTTTTCATCATTCAACTGATAATCGATCCATCTCGGTTATCCCTGAATGGCTTATTTCTTGATATGTTGTGACTCTTTAATAAAAAATTATAAACATCAAATCACAGTAAGAACTCTTCTTACTACCACAATTGCAAAGGATTTTTCTTTTTTCTCCCATGTTCCTAACCTTAAACAGAATTTTCATGAATATTTTCTTTCCCAGACTTTCCCATCTGTGGAACACATTAATACAGGATTGTTTCCCTACATACTACAACGTGGTCATCTTCAAATCCAATTCAAAACACTTGTCATAAACTACCTTCATAAGCCATCAAAATGTTGTCCATTCCATTCATCATTTTTTTTTTTATCTTTCCCCATTATAGTCAACATTATTCAACTGACAATTTATCAATATTATTAACCCTTATCCTCGAGTGGCTTTTGGCCTCAATAAGTGATTAGTTAAAAAAAAAAATACATGATCAAGGCTTTTCTTTAATAATGTAAGCAAAATTATATTAAAACAAAAATGTTTGTGATATTTTTGTCTCGATAAAGTCAAAATCAATAAAGTTCAAGTTTAACTTTTTGCACAACCCAATATTGTCGAGAACATAAAGTGTGATCACATGGAAATTCTTAAAAAAAAAAAAATCAATATTTTGTGCTCCAATTAAATGAAGTCCAGTCTAAATGTGAACAATATACCAATAAACTTTCTAAAAGCAGAACCTCCCCCCAAAAAAAAATATTCAAGTTCCACTAAATAACAAACTGTATATGCAAATATATCTTCTAATAAAAAAAAAAAAAAAAAAATAGCAGGCTCCTTCAGCCTTTGACAAACTATGGATACCCACAAAGGGATGCCTGTGTGTGAAATTTTTGTGGCAGGAGGTGCGCAATCTCCAACCACACCTCTCCTGAGTCAACATTATTAAATACTAGTGGCAAGTGAAGTGTATGTACAGGACGACTGGAAACAAATGCCGAGATAAACGGAGAGCACATACAGCGCCTAGAATTCCCAAATGATCACCCATCTGGTACTAACCAGGTTCAACGTTGCTAAACTTCGGTAATCTGATGAGAACCGGTGTCTCAACGTGTTTATACCATATATCTTCTAATATATAATGTAATGTTATTTTTTTTGTCGTCAATAACTTTCTTTATACAAAATCTATATTTAATTCTGGTCAGTCAATTTTTCTTCTGAATTGTTGCAGCATGTTCTTAAGAATAATAAAATGTGAGTTGATTCTAGAAAATACTTTCTTCAAGTTGGAATTACTTTCAAATGACCGCTATCTTTAAAAAGGGGACACAATTCTATATGTGGCCATACAGAGTTGCTTACCTTGGATTTAAAAACAACTAGTAAAAAAAAAAACCCAAACAAACAAAAAAAGAAGTTGCAAATATATTACCGGACAAGGCCAGGTCGGGACAGCTAGTGTTAAAAATACAACCTAGTATTGAACTGAAAGTGTATTTGTTTATATGCATAAATACTTGAGGTATTTTCCTATTGCTCGGTCAATCATGGTAAGATTTTTTACATGTAGACATAGCATCTCTATAACTAGCATCCTTAATGGATATCAATCAACCTTGACCGTAATTTGGCATTTAACTTTGACCTTGAAAGTCAAGCAAATCGAGTCTACTGCTTTTTAAAAGATTACATCAGACAGACATTAACTATCAGCTTTGTTAATTTTCTCTTTGAAGATGAATACTGTTACTAAGTATCGGGCTTCATTAAATATTTTCGTTGTATTTTTTTAAATCACATCATTCAATTTTCTAGCTGTACGCATCTTTATTATTTTCAATGTTATATTGTCAGCCATTGTGCGGTCATTTCATGCTGAAATCGTACATGCTTTTCTATACAATTAATTTGTATAGAATCTTGTTACATAGAGCAGCTGGTGTTCATAAATGGTCACCCATTTAGTACTAACTAGTCGCAACGGTGCTTAACCTCTGTGATCTATCAGAAACTGGTGTCTCAATGTGACTATAGCCATATTTTAATGTTATGGCTATTATGATGGTAACAAAACGTTATTAGTTTTATGCTAATAAAGCTTAATAGTTGCAAGACTATGCAGTGAAGCTTCATGAAAACTGGTTGGTCAATTGTAACAATCGATTTAATTTGGGTTGAATTGACTGAAGTGTTTTTTGAAGTTATTTAAATAAAATTGTGATTTCCTTAAGGCTGTCATGTTTAAGTTGGAAATAGTTTGTTTGTTTTTTGTTGCTTTGCAAGTTTGTTTTTTTTTGTTGGTTTGTAGTACTTCTTTTTTTTTTTTTTTTTTTTTTACTAGGGAAGGATCACCACTTTTCAAGATCTAAAGGTCACTCTAGTATATAGGGTTAGGGTTAAGTGGTTGATGAGACAACACTGTGATGTTCAGTAATAGTGGAACTTGTGTAGTGTTTGTTTATTTAACAGCAGGAACTTGTTTACGTTAGACTTGAAAATGGGCATGCTATTATCAGCTGGGAAGCAGTCCTGCAGTATTGTGTTCCACAGACAGGTAGTTCTAGACAAAAAAACTTTGCTCATGAAATCTACATTAAGTTTTAAGCACAAATAGATAATAAGGAAAATTGTTGGCAGTTGTTGTAGCTAGTGTTTTAGAGAAGTGGATCATAGAGGTTTAGTTGAGCAGCTGTCATGAAAATAATGACAACATTTACTCACTATATATCTTCTTTGAGAATAAGATAGTGTGGAGAAGATGGTTTTGTTAAATTAAAATAGCATTTTTATCAATTAGGTTTTAATTAGAAATAGTATTTCTGGAAAATTTATATTAGTGTAGTGATTAAAGGGCAATCAGTAATTCTCCCACTATCCAACAACCAGAAGGTTGCATGCATGGCAACCGAGAAGGCGGAACTGCTTGCCTAGTGATTCGCATCCAACTCCAGCTTAGAGCCAACAAACAACTCCCTCCGAAATTTCCCTATGCGAACGGAAGCCACAATTGATGATCTGAAAATCCTCATCCCTTCTCATGTCCATGATATCATGAAAAACTTAGACATCTTCAAGACGTGTGGGCCTGATCTCATCCCTGCTATAATAATTAAGAAATTCTCAGCTGAGCTAGGCCCCATACTTTCCAAACTCTACAACAAATGCTTTGCTGAATCTTGTTTTCCTAGACGTTGGAAGATGGCTTCTGTGGTATCAGTGTACAAGAATTCTGGTGAAAGGACCGACTCTCTCAGTCATTGCCCTATCAGTCCCCTTCCCCTCTTCGCTAAAATCTAGTCTACCACCTCACAAAAGCTAATCTGACAAACAATTCAGATTTAAGCAATGTCGTTCTGTTGCATATATTTTAACAGTCATCTCTGAACACATATACTATGCACTGGATAAGGCAGGTGAAGCCAGGGCTGTAGCCCTCGATATAGCTAAGGCCTTTGACAATGTCTGCTAATGAAAATTAAATCATATGGTATAACTGGATGAATACTAAATATAATTAGATCCTTCTTAAACAATAGAACCTTCCAGGTTGTCATTGATGCAGCATAACAATGCGGGAGTGCCTCAGGGTTCGATCCTTGGGCCACTATTATTCCTGATATTCATTAACGACTTCCCCGATAATATTGTGTCTGAGATGGGTATATTTGCTAATGATGCAATGCTTTATAACATGCATGAGGGAAGAACGGAATGGCTGAATTCTTAGAAACTGACCTCCAAACCCTAGTGGAATGGGGTCGTAAATGGATGGTAACATTTTATGTTAGTAAAACTGAGCTGCTCTCCTTTAACAATTACAAGAAGTTTCTCCAACCGCCGATATCCATGACAAATAACTCCCTACTTGAAAATTTTTCTTTCAAACTCTTTGGCTTTTTTTAAATCTTTTTTTTTTTATTATTACATTTTCACCCCAAACAAGGCACATTGCCACTTTGGTGTAAGGGGCTACTATTATGGGCAGCAACTATTGGGGCACTATGTTGGAATTTGGGCAGCAAGATGCCGGTTCACGTTACACTTGAACTTCTGCATGTCAGTACAGTTAGGGAAGCAGGGACCTGGAATGGAATTCCAAAGTCTAGCGGTTCTGGGGAAGAAACTATTGGAGTAGAAAGATCTTTTACATCTAGGGATCTCTACTGTGTGGGGGTGGGATTTAGCTGCTGTCGGGTTTGTCGAGGGTGTCTATGTCGTGGGGGCACAAGTGTCTGCAGTTCGTCAGAGCATTCACCATTAAAATACTTGTATTCACAGGCAACATGAACTGGAACAAATACATTGAAGGCATTGCAAAAACTGCTGCAAGGAAGGTGGGCTCTCTTTATCTACACCTGAGAGTATCCTGTACCTCTACAAGGCTACCATTCACCCACACATGGAGTATTGTTGCCACGTCTGGATTGGTGCGTCTACCCCTAGTCTCTCCCTCTTGGATAGAGTCCAAAAAAAGACTCAAATCTAATAGGTCCCACTTTGTCAACTAGGCTCCAACCCCTGCCCCATTGCCGCAATGTTGTATCCTTGTGCCTGTTTTACAAGTATTTTAATGCAATGTTCTCTAATAAACTCATTGTATTTATTCCCCTTCAGCATACATATCCCCAACAAACTCATTTAGCAACAAAATCACACCTCTTCACTGTTGAGGTCCCTAAATACCAGAAAGCTTTCTACTCTAATAGCTTCTTTCCCTGAACAGTTAGACTTTGGAATTCCCTTTTTTGCTACCCGCTTCCGTGACTGTACTGATATGCAGAAGTTCAAATGTAATGTAAACTAACATCTTGTTAATCTTTGCAAGGAATGGTCCCAATTAGTTGTTCCTTATGTCTAAGTGGTGATACATCTTGTTTGGGATGAAGGTAAGTTAAAAAAAAAAAAAAAAAAAAAAGAAGATATTTTCTTTGATCAGTCAACCAGTCAGTCAGTTTGAGATACCATTCTCATTGGTCTGTCATGCTTAAATTCAAAATAGCATTTTTATTGGTCTCTGGTCTTTTTGTTTGAAAGATAATTTTCATTGGTTTGTCATGTTCTACCTGTCAGTAGGCTGATCCTGTATAATCTTGAAATAGAATTATCATCAGACTTTGGCGCTTTTGTTTGAAATAACATGTTCTTTGGTCTGCCATACTTAAATAGAACTTTCGTCGGTCTGTCATACTTAAATAGAACTTTCGTCCGTCTGTCATACTTCAGCATGAAATATCATTTCCATTGGTCTGCTATGCTTAAGTTTGAAATATCATTTTCATTGGTGTGTTATGCTTAAGTTTGAAATATCATTTTCATTGGTGTGTTATGCTTAAGTTTGAAATATCATTTTTATCGGTGTGTTATGCTTAAGTTTGAAATATCATTTTTGGTCACTATTGCATGCTAATCAACTGCTGTATCTTAATAGTCTGCACTCTTGTCCGTCCTCCTCTGCTAATTTTCAAACTGATCGAGTAAAAACACTTTCGTCATTAAATGATCACTTCTTGCTATTATTCCTGACATTTCTATTCCATAGTCAATTTTGTCAAATCATTTCCAACATTTTCATTGACATTTCTATTGCCTGACTCTTTTAGTAGATTCTTTAATCAATAACTTTAATCACTCAACCACTTTCAGTACAAAGTAACCCTCTCCCCACAAGTCCTGCCCGGCCTCGGTGGGGGCTGGGCATGAATTTCAAAGACCATATGTGGGGGCAACCCCACATATAAGATCATTGCTCTTGAGCAATCAGTTATTGGTCACTGTAGGGGAAACCCTTCATACCAATTGTCACTATCCAGCTCCTCTACTCCTCGGGGAGTTGGTCCTGATTTCTCCTTCATTCTCCAAATTAAAAACGGCTTTATGCCTAATTTGCTCAGTGGGAAAGCAAATAAATCCAACAAAGTAACCTTCTTCTGCATGGAATCATCGATAAAATTCTGCAATTCTTTCTGCAGTCCAACTATATTTGGTGTAAATGAACTTCAGTCTATAATTGATTTTTCTACCAAGTTTTATTCATGAATGTCTAGTTTGTTTTAATTACAATTTAATGATATTGGGGGACACTTGGATGATCATTTCGTCAGTAGGAGGTGTAATGTTGTCTCTCATTTTTTTTTTTTTTAATTTTTTTTTACTGATCCTCAAATCGATAAAACCAAGAAAGGACCTTTACATAGCTTACAATTTATTGCAAGTGAAATGTCAACATTCTCTGGTCACATGACAATCTTGCATATGCATGTAATTCCTCAACTCCAGCTGGACAAGCAAAAATGGCAGAATATCTGCTCAAGTCTGATATTTTTCCATGATCTACAATAAGTCAGCGGCAATCTCTAACAATTATGTTCCCAAAATGAAGATTGGGGGGGGGGATACAGTTGATGTAAATACGGAAGAGAAGTCACTAAGCCTGAAACGAAATACGGAACGATATCGAAATATTTTATTTCAAAAAATTATTTTAGTTTTAACACTTGTGTTATCATGAAACAATAAAAAAAAAAGAAAGAAAATTTTTTATTTTTTTACATGTCTATAAATGAAATCTTTTTGAAATGTGTTAAAAAAAAATTTTTTTTACGCTTTTTGTGTCATAACAAAACACTAAAAAAAAATAAATTTTTATTTCGTCTCTTGTTTAGTAACTTTCGTTTCGTATTTACGTCAACTGTATCCATTTCGACTGTGATAATTTTGGGAAAGCAATTGTTACAGAGATTGCCAAGTCAGCAATTGTTCTCAATATATTCCTCAATCCGAAACATTTAAAAATAAAAAAAATGTTTACACTTTAAATTTTAGTCTCAAACTTGAAATTATCAAAGCAGTCACAGTCGCATTTCATACCCTCACCATATTACAACCCAGGTTATAATACTCCTTTTATTATCCTACTTTTTCGATCACCTTGTCATATCCTAACTTCCAACTCCCAAGATTTCTATTTGTGAGGTTCTCAAAGATAATGTTTTTCAAAGCAACATTTCTGTACTGCACAGCTCAAATCTAAAGATTAGTACTTATATCATACCCACCCCACCCCTAGAATTATTATTAGGTTGGTGCAAAAATAATGTTTTTAAATATATAGTTGAACGTCAAAAAACGACCTTACTTTTGTACCAACCTAATAATAAAATTCACAATTTTTTATGTAATCCAACAGTATTTGCTACAAATAAACTTCACTCGTAAACTAGCAACCAATCAGAACTTAGAGAATGGACTTACTCGTCTAAGCATAATGGAATGTCTTCGCCTGCTTATACACCAACTTTCTGGGCTTCTATCTCGGTTCATGTAGTTCTAATGCAGCTGATCAGACAGCTGAATACTGACTACTAAATTCAATACTAATCACATTTGGTACAAATAAACTTTAGACTATGCTTGACTTGTCCACCAAGTACCAGTCAAGAATGTCCAACAATGTTTTTTGTTGTTGTTCAATGATAAATTCCAAATATGCACATCTGAATATGATTGACTTTGTTTGTGCCAATTGAGTAATAGTGTGAGGTTTGTTTTAATAAACAATATCTTTATGATAATCCCATAGATAAAAATCACCAAAATAAATATTTTGATATTTATGGCACAATGGGGAAAGGAGTAGCTGGTTACTTTTAATGCATCTAAAACCAAGCTTCTCTCTTTACATTATCAACGTTCTGATCCCCATCTGGCATCAGTTGAAATGAATGGCTCTCGCCTTCAGGAGGCCTCAAGTTTTGACAAGCTTCTGGGCTTCACCTTTACTCTTGATCTTAAATGGAACAGGTACATCAAATCTGTTGCCAAGGCCACTGGAAAAATGGTGGGATCCTTCTATCGATCCAGTAGATATCTCACTGCTGATGTAATTCTCTATCTATATAAGAGCCAGAATCTTTTTTAATCATCAAATTTTTAAATCTTGGAAAAAAACTAAACTGCTAAGAACGGTGAGATGAAGGTCTTTGATCTCAACAAAACTACAGTTGTTTTTCCCCCTCTCTCTCTTGACTTCAGAACAAGTCTTTTAGTAAGGTTGCCATGTTGAAGATAAAAAAATTCTTTGACTTTGTCATATTTTATTAAATTTAGAAAACTTATTTATATTTTTTATATTTTATTTAATTTATTTTACTCTCAGTTGAGGGTAGATCTGACCTACGTTTATATAAGTCTCTAAAAATATCTAAAAGGTTTACATGAAAGTGGACCGGATTTGCTCGTGGTTGGAGAGTGAAGAAGATATGTTGACTGATGTCTTTTTTTAACTGCTGCTGCTGCTGCTTCGATGTTCTTATTTATTTAGTTCTTTACTTAGATGGTCGCATTGCAGTGGACCAATTCTTAGATTCAAGACATAAGATATCTATGGCCAGCATCTTGTAGTACACAAATGAAGTCTTGCTTTGCCTTGATAGAATTCAAAATAGACTTTGTAGCCTCGTAGATGTCCTTTTCTCTTCCCTGCAACCTCTATCTCACAGAAGAGATGTTGCGAGTTTGTCTCTGTTTTATCGTTATTTTCATGGCAAATGCTCGACTGAGCTTCAATCTATGGTCCCCCCCCTCGCCAAACATTCACAAGAAACACTCGTCTAGCTGAAAACACTATCAATAATTCCCCCCCCCACTCTTTATCTGTGCCGAAACCTAAACATAGCTTCCATGAACAAAGCTTCTTTCTTAGAACTGCACGCCTGTGGAATTGTCTTCCGTTTTCCTGATTTTCTAGCTGACTACAATGTGGTTGTCTTCAAGTCCAACGTAAACAAGTTCTTGATGAGCCGTTCCACTTAAGTTAACAAATTTACCGAATTTCCATTACTAACGATTACTATATTGTCCAATTCACTACTGTACACTCTTAGCCCTTATCCTCGAGTGGTCTCTGGGCATTGATAAGTGGTTATGCCTATGTAAAAAAAAAATACCTCTGTTTCTTTTTCCTTTTGTTGCAGTCGTTTCCTTTTTAATTGCAAAGGTTGTGAAAATTATTAAAAAGGGCAGCACAAAGTCACTTGAGCTTTAACAATGCTTTCGAGTTTTTTATCTCTACTCTGATACAATATACACAAATGATATCCTCAACCCATCTTCCCATAAAGGGATGGGAGCAGGTGTCCCAAAGTTCAATCACCCTCTCTGTCTCTCATAGTCCAGAGAAAAGAGAGACTTTATCAGCTTATCTGCTACTGTTGTATCACTGATGTGTTTAAAAGATTGACAATAAACACTGTTACAAGCGACTGGGGACCATCTGTAAACTTAATATTCCCTTGACATTTCCTCCTTTGGAGGAAGACTGGTCAATCCACCTAAGGTGAATACTATACAACAATTACCACAATACAATAAATACTGATGTATAATTTTTTTTTTTTTATTGCTTGGTTGCTGAAAACGAATTGAGTGAGCTATATTGGTGGAGGATGCACGGGAATTGGGTGGATTTTTTCAAACACAGTAACCAGTAGACTCTATTGATCTCAGTTTAGGATTATTTATATAGCATTTTTGGATATTCACGCAAATATTTACTTGTAAATGCCATTTGTCTTCAATGTAGCCATGTTTGTAGGGCCTTTTATCTAGCAACAGGTGTATTCCTGTTTGCAGGTGCCTCTGCATCAAATCACCAAATATTTTATTTTCCGGTCTGTTGTGGTATTCAATTGCATTTTGTTTCTTTTGACCAGGTGCATGTCTGTATAAAGTAGATTTTACTTATTCCTACCAGGTGCTATTTCCGGTACAACAAACCCAATATTGAACATTGTATGTCACGTTATACTTCCTGTCTGACTTGCTATACTGATACGTAGTCCTGGCTCTAATTTTTGACTTCTAATGGAAAATTTTATTTTCTTGTTATTTTTCTATAGACTAATAGATTACTGTTTGTCAAGATGCAAAGGTCACTCGAGGATAAGGATTGATAGGTTTGTAGGTTGGACAATAGACATCTTAAAGATTATATTAAAGAGATATTTGAAACTGAGATAAAAAAAAATTTAATTATTTAAAAGGACAGCTAAATAAGTATTTGTTTATATTGGACTTGAAAATGACCATGTTGTAGTCAGTTGGGAAGCAGCCCCATGGTATTGTGTTCTACAAGTAGTCAAAATAAGTTTACACAGAATTTTTTGTTTTAATCTTGTTTTTTGACACGGAAGTCCAATATCGCTAACGGGATGACTATTGATGAAACAAGATGCTGCATATAAAACGCGTTTTTAATGGCCATTCAGTCAATGGCTGTTGATGACAAAATTCAGAATTTAATAATGAAAAAATTATTTGAATTTATGTATATCAATGAGCGGAAAACTTACAAATCTTTTTACATTTTCAGTATATTTTTAATGTTTTCATGTGATAGTGATTAAGCACTATCTCATTCTGTGTTGCCCGGGTGGTGATAAAATCAAATCTATATTTTATTTTCATTTAACTTATTAATTCTACTATGTAATCTTGGTACCGCTAAGAAATGAGTACCAAGGCCATGTCAGTTCTTATGGAGTCACTTCTGAGTATTCTGTGAAGAATTCCGAGTCAGTCTCGGAAATTACTTAACTAGTTTACAATTTGAAAGCCATCTACTTTACTGTATTATTTGGACTGCTGTTCTGTTGAATGTTGTTTTTAGAACATTTTGATAAATGTCGGACTCAGGAATCTTTTGTGCAGAGAAGGACTCCTAACACAACGGATAAACATGCTAAATTATAATCAGTTCTTAGTGACAGTCTTCTGGAGGTTGAAACGTCAATTCTCAATATGGACAATACAAAGAAATATAATTACAAATTACTTCAGATTTCTACCTGTTTATGGCTGATGGAATAAGATTAAGGTACCCTCTTTGATTAAATAAAATGTTCAGTTTGAAATTCCGTACTCATTGCCAAGTTCAACAAGATGCAGCTGAAGAAGATTGGAGTTTATATTGACCAAAATGTTGTAAAAATAAGATTCAAGATGAGAACAGTAGTCCAGATAATACAAACAGTATAAATCATCATTCCTCATCTAAAAAATTCAGAAACATTTTTTCATGGTTTTGTTCTTTATCTTTCTTATTTTTGTTATTTTTCCTTTTTTTTTTTGTTCTTTTTTCCTTTTTATTTGTGTTATTTATTTATTTTTTGTTTCCTTTTTTGTAACTTTTTCCTTTTTGTATTTTCCTTTTTATTTTTGTTATTTTTTCCTTTTTTTCTTTTTACCCTTTTTTTTGTTCTTTTTTTCTTTTTATTTTTGTTAGCCCCCCCCCCTTTTTATGACCTAAATATATTTTTAATTTTACCCCAACCTATGCTTCCTTTTTATATATTTTTTCGCAACTTCCAAATCCTAAGCTGCTTCGACTATTTCTGCGACTGACTTGGGATTTTCCATCAATACCCTGAACCGACTTCATAAGAACTTACATCCACTGGGTGACTATTCTTCACAAGTACCAAAATCTTTCAGTATGTAATAGCAGTAATTCTCTGGCGTTGCCAACGTGTCGATGTTAATAAATTTATTATTTATTTATTTATTTTTTATTACATTGGATAAATATCAACATTGATTCAAGGCATCTAGTTTGTTTCGAAAGTCAATTCTGAAAGGAATTATTACAAAGATAGATTAATTTGGAAGTCAATTTTTAAATCGTTCAAATGCATACCAACATGTAAAAGAGAAGTTGAACCAATGATTTTAAAGTAAAATACATGAATATTATGAATCTGTATGATGACGTTTTTTAGATTCTGTTGTTTGCATGATTCCCTTTAGCATTAGATATCGCTATGTACCGGAAATAAATATATCTGTTTCAAGTAACTGAGTGGCCTTTGCTACAATAATCAAGTAATAGAATCTAGTAAGTCGCTTTAATGAACGGTTGTTTGTTAACGTAACTGGTAATATGCTTATGCTTTAGACTTTCAGTATATTTTCAATGTAACTTTAGATATATCTCTCAGGCTGCTACACCTGTCCATATTTATGGCTTATACTAGCCAGTCATATGCTTGTGTGGAGAAACCAGGATGTATTCATATGCGTTACATCAGGTATTTACCGGCACGAACATGTGGAGGTTGGCAACATTTATAAAGGAAAGTGATCCTATGGAATCGACGGGATTCGAACTCGTAATCAGAGCGACTTTTTATTGGAAAAAAAAATGGAGAAGAATAAAAAAGTATTCCAATGGTAATTAAAGGGAGTTTATTCTCGTTTTATTACCAGTCGTGTTTTATTCTGGGATCATTTTGTGTTATTTGTTCCACATGAAATCAGTTTCGTTAGGAACCAATTCACTTCAGAGGATTGGAAAGATCAAAGAAAAAACAAATCTCTGAATAACTTATTGCTGGTAAATATTGATTGTTCATTCTTAGAGATCAATGATCGTATATTTACACACACACACACACACACATATATATATAACTTAAAATTTTAACATTATTCATTTGTGCTGAATGTGTATATATATATATATATATATATATATATATATATATATTATACTCCTATAATTTTTTTTTTGTGTATTAATATTCATATTAAAAACTCTTTTTCTATTTGTTTAGAAAGAAAACACAACTTTGTTATATATAGGTTGTGGAATTGCATTCATCTGCAAAAAATCTAGCTAATTTGCATATTTTTTAAACATTCATTTTAATTAATTTCCTAATCGTTTTTTCAGTTTTTTTATGGGATGATCATCTTGGTTAACTACTACGTGTAATTATATTCTTGTAGATACTCTACATGATTTATATTTCCGTAATATTTGTATAAAAAAGCTTATAGTAAACACAAACCTCTTTCTGCATATATTTATGTATGCGTATATATATTTGTTTAAAAATTTTTTTCTCCTTCGTCAGTTTTTGGCCTACAGTCATGAAACTTAATATGTACGGTATTTATACGCATGCAAAGCTTTATATTTGGGTTTTAGCTAGGGAAAATCGGTGCAAAACTGAAAATTAAAAAAATGGAATTTGCCAGGTGAAGGTCGAACGACGGCATTACAAATATACATGCATAATGTAATGGCTATTGGTTCATGTTTTAATTTTTAGCCTTGCAGCAAACATATCTTATAGCTCAGGCATTAACATCAAAGGAAAATGTAAATTGTAAGCTAAACGTTTTGGTTTTGATTCTCGATGGTGGCGCAGGAGTCATTTTTAAAAAACGTTTTAAATCATTACTATATATTGAGTCCAATATAATCTATATATTAATAGGATAACGTGTGTGTGTTATTGATTTTGTGTGTCACGCTTACATCCAAGTGACTGTCATTTAATTGTTATGGACTTCCATTTCTTGTAAGAAATAATTTTACCAAGAATTCTTTATAAGTTTAGGTTTTGGTTTCCATTATAGCTGATGACACTCAAGGCATTTATTTTTTTATCAATAATTTTATGAAGAATTCTTCATAAGTTTTGGTTTCGGTTTCGATTATAGCTGAGGGAACTCAAGTTATATATATATATACACACACATTATTTCTTTTTATAAGTTTTGATTTCGGTTTCGATTCAAGCTGATGCACCCAAGTCATATGGATATATTCTTTTATTTTTGAAATCACAACTTCATAATATATAAAAATCGATAAAACATTAACTCTTTAATAATATATATGAAATCTGCAAGAATTAAAATATATTTAAGCATACATACTGGCTACGCTGGGCATCCCTGCTAGCTTAAATAATTTTGCAGTTTTAACAAAATAGCTACAATAATATCAGAGCATCTCCATTTACGCTGAACATCTACAGAAAGCCAACATCAATATATTACATATGAATTAGTCCCATGTGGAATTTCCACAGGTCCCGCTAGTATAATAATAAATACAAGATCTGAATTAATCAAAATATCATATTTAAACATATTTTATGACCGCTAGTACACATATATATATAAGTGAAATTGCCTCTGTGTGTGTGTGTGTGTGTCCATTTTCCTACCAAATTACTCTGTCAATTTACAGACTCGACATTTGACATAAGGGGTATTGAAATTTGGAAAAAAAATTTTAATCCGTTTTTGGACAGAAATTTGGCTGTCAAGGAGTCAAAGTTCAACGATTTGACCTTTGAAAATTCTACCAAACTCCTCCCCCAATTTTACGTCTGAACACTTTAAAGTTTAGATGTAGGTTACTTAAACATAGATCAAACTTTTTAATTTGATTTGAGCCTAAAACAATAAATGTTAAGGGGTCATAATTGAGGTCAAATTAAAAAAAAAAATTGACCCCTGCACTCTCTACGAAATTAAGCAGCCAATTTTTGGTCTAAACATTTGAAATTTTACATAAAGTGAAATCAGACATAAAGCAAGTTTTAAAATTGTTTTTTTGCCGAAAATTTGGCTCGCAAGGGGTCAAAGTTCAAAAGATTTTACCAAACTTTTCAGCCAATTTTGGGTCTAAACATTTTAAATTTTACATAAATGTTATTCAGACATGCAGCAAACTTTTAATCAGTTTTTGGGTGAAAATTTGGCTGCCAAGAGTTCAATGTTGAAAGAGTTGACCTTTGCAGACTCTACCAAACTTGTCTGCCTATTTTTGGTCTAAACACTTGAAATTTTAGATGTAGGTTACCTGGACATGAGATACACATGTACAGATAAAGTTAGGGCCCAAGCAAAGCCGGGCTGAACTGCTAGTATATATAATGACTGCAAGGTCTTGGAAATCCAACTCGACGGCATGACACATCACCCATATTTTTTTAATTCTATTATTTTGGGGAGTGGATTTCTATGAACATTACATTAAGTGTTTTCAAATGTATGTTTTTTTGCAAACTTTACCTATCTCCGTTTCTTATTTCCATTTAACTCCACCAGTTGATCAGCGCGTTTTAGTAAATTTAGAGCATAACAAGTTGTGATTCTGTATCTGGTTGAGGAAAGAAATTACTGCAGATGAAACGCTTCCATATAATTTTATCTGATTTATACGCGCACGCACGCACACACACACACACACACACACACACACACACACACACACACACACACACACACACACACAGTATAAAGTTTTTAATTAAAAACTATACATTATTATGTTCTGTTGAGTGTGCTGGAGTTTCATCGGTCTAACCATACCGGGTCTGCAGTAGAAACTGTCTTATCTTCTTAGATTGGTGCTGAAGATTCGGTCTGACAATATAAAAGATAGTTCCTACCCCAGAAACGGTATGTTCAGACCGATGAAACTTGGGTTCATTAAAAAGGCACTGTAATGTATAGTCCAAAAAAAGTACTTTATATTAGCTCTTCTGCATGTAATAATAATTCCTAGGAGCGAATTCTATACATAGAAATCTATCTATAAAAGTGAAAGTGTCTGTGTGTCTGTGTACATTTCCCTACACAATAACTCTGTCAATTTTCAGTTTACAGACTCGAAATTTAATATACAGGGTAGTGAGATTTGGGAAAATCTTTGTAATCAGTTTTCGGCCAGAAGATTTGACCTTTGAGAACTCTACCAAACTCCTCTGCCAATTTTAGGTATAACCGCTTGAAATTTTAGATATAGGTTCCTTGGGCATGGATCTAACTTAATAACTTGATTTGAGCCCAAAACAATAAATGTTAAGGGGTCATAATAGGGGTCAAAGTTTTAAAAAATTTGACCTCTGTGGTCTCTACCAAATTACTCAGACAATTTCTGGTCTAAACATTTGAAATTTTACATAAATACAGAGATACGGCAAGTTTTTAAGCAATTTGGGTCGAAAATTTGAGCTACCAATATATAAATGTATGTATGTATGTTTGCATGTCTGCCTAAAACTTTCAACAGAGGCGACGGATTTTCACAAGATCAATATCGTTTTGAAGCTCGACCCTTTAGGGGACAAATACCGAAAAATTGGCTAAAAACATTAATTTCTTCACCCTCAACTGGACACTTTTCTACAGGGAGGGGTGGCTTTTTTCACCGATATTTTCGAAAATCATCCCCTCTTTTCGATTGTCTAGCCTTAATTTAAACCTACGTCAGTTCTGGCTTGGTGGTGGTCGTAACAGGAAAGACGACAGTTTTTTTTCCTGTTCTTTTCGTCCTTCACGATATGGGTTTGAGCCTGCCTTCCTATTACCAATTTTTTTTTTTTGCTCAGCACACACCTTCAAACACCCGGGCAATGCCGAGCACCCATGCTAGTATATAAATATATACACATACCTAAGTTTAGAGAGCGAGAGAGTAAATTGAAGCACATAGGTAGAACAGCGTTTACTTTCAACTGACTGCGTGAAAGAGCATGGTTCAATAAATACCTCACTTCTCGCACAAAATGCCGCAATAAATACCTCACTTCTCGCACAAAATGCCGCATCTACGAATGCTGTGTTCTGAGTACCCTACTGTATGGAGCAGAGACTTGGACCACGTATGCTCGTCATGAGAAAAGACTGAACATCTACCATCTCCGATGCTTGCGACATATCATGGGCATCAATTGGTGGGATAGAATCACCAACGAAGAGGTGCTAAGACGTGCCGGCAGCCGCTCCTTGTTCAAGACACTCAAGATACGACGATCGCGCTGGCTTGGACACCTGCACAGAATGCCCGATAGCCGTCTCCCTAAGAATATCCTCTACAGCGAACTGTCAAATGGATCAAGAAGCCACAGTCGCCCGATGTTGTGCTTTAAAGATGTGGCCAAACGGGATCTGATCGCTCTTGGCATCGATGTGAATGTGTGGGAGGAGCTAGCCGAAGATAGATCAGCATGAAGGCGTGCCTTGAGTAAGGGTGGCGAAGGACTTGAGAACCTTTGGTTCGAGAGGCTGGCGTAGAGAAGACAAAACTAGTGACTACGTTTACTGTTGCTTGCATTAATCTTTCGTAGATTGCTTGCCATTATTACACTGAAAATTGACAGTTATTGCATTGGAAAATGTACACAGACACGTTCACTTTATATATATATATATATATATATATATATATATATATATATATTCAACTTTGCATAATGGACACACCATCTTTTCTATACATTGCTCATGTAACCGCAATATTAGTCGCAATGTTATATAATTTTCATATTGATTTTGAAAAAAAAAAAAACATTTTATTAATCAACTATTATTAGAAAATTATATTTTGATTCAATGATCGTTTTAATTTTATTATAAGAAAAAATAATTCGTTTTGCAGTATTGGTCTATTTCTTAGATAAAATACTTAGCACTTGTGTTCAAATGTTCCTTTGTTTTTAAGGACCCCGTTTGATTTTCAAGATCTATTCCTAAGCTGCAAGTGGAAAGGCAAATTGATTTCTTCTTTATTTTCCTTTCTTTGTGGTCACATTTAAAAGATAAGTAAATTTGTATGGAAATTACCAAAATAGTAATAGTTATCTATATAAATAAATGAGAAAGGCTTTAGTGTTTGCAACAAACTTGTGAATGAGATTTTTATCATGCTAGATTATTGTTTCAAGTAGCGAACTTTGTAAAGTAATAGTTAGATGACAAAGCAGCTATTACATATATACTTACTTATACTTGTTTTGGTGGTGGGAGTGGTGGTGGTGAGGGAGTCACCCCGGTGTGATTGGGCCAACTCCACCTAGAGAATGCTAACCAGGGACCAAGCAAGGAACAAGGACCCTGGCTGGCTTCACAGAAAAGGATATGTTTTGGGTAACACAGGTTTAATCTTCACCTTGATACCTTTAAGTGGATTTCGCGACCAAGAGTGCGTTTTATATATATATATATATATATATATATATATATATATATATATATATATATATATATATATATTTAATCTTTAGATTGATATTTTTATCTTAAAAAATAAATAAATAATAATAAATTAACAGCAGCAACAACAACAATAATAATAATAATAACAACAATAATAATAATAATAATAACAACAATAATAATAATAACAACAATAATAATAATAATAATAATAACAATAATAATAATAACAATAATAATAATAATAATAATAATAATAATAACAACAACAATAATAATAATAATAACGTTATATTATTAATTCGTGACATTTTTACTATTGTTTTTGATAAAAATACCAATTGCGAAAATCCACCCCAAAATTAAAATGATTTGTAAATATATAAACGCACTCCGTGTTATGAAAATCCACTCGAAAATTTAAGTTTTGTAAATATAAATGCAAAAAAAGAGGTAGATTTGAATCCTCCCCACCCAAAAAACAAAAACAAAACAAAAAAAAAAAAAACAAGAAATAAAAACTCCCCACATAGTGCCCCTGTAGCTTATCTCCCTGATAGTAGCCCCTTATATCAAAGTGGCAATGTGCCTTGTTTGGGGTGAAAATGTAATTAAAAAAAAAAAAAAATTAAAATTAATCCAAAGATTAATTAAAATTGTGTAAAAATTTAAATTGGTCGCAAAATCTGCTCAAACGTATCAAGGTGAGGATTAAACTGGTGTCACCTGAAATATGTCCTTTTCTAAGTGAAGCTGGCCAGGGTCCTTATTTCTGCTTGGTCCCTAACCATGTACAATAGTTCACAGCAGTAGGAAGATACAAGTATTATTGGATTACGGTTCTAGCAGTAAACCCTATAGAGACAAGAGTCCAAGATCAGTTCAGTATCCTGTTACATGGTTCTACGGTTTTAGCTTTTTTAACCAAGGCATTGTATGTGCTCTCCGCTTATCTCGGCATTTGTTTCCAGTCGTCATGTACATATACTTTACTTGCCACTGGTATTTAACAATGTCAACTCAGGAGAGGCATGGTTGGAGATTGCCACAAAAATGTCACGTGCAGGCACCCCTACGTGGTTATCCATAGTCTGTCAAAAACTGAAGGAGCCTGTTTATATATATATATATATATATATATATATATATATATATATATATATAATATATATATATATATAATTAAACAAAAATAAATTCAAGATAGCCAATCGGTAAACACACTAATACTGATGAATACATAGTTATTTAGTTATGTTTACTTTTCACGTTTTTAAAAAAAGAATGCAAAAATTTTTTATCTTGTTCAGTCACGTAAATTATTCATTAACATAAAAAAAATGTTCCTGGGCAACGCCGGATAAAGGCAACTAACATATGATATATAAACAACGCTTAGTTCAATTAGTCATTCCTAATTAAGTGTGTTTTGATTGTGTGTGCATGTGTGCCTCCTTTTTATTTTTGTTTTTAAATAGGACACAAAATCTTCTGTTTTTATTTATTTATTTTATTTTTTCTTTTTAATTTCAGTTTCATAAAATAATTCATGAAAGTAAAAATAACCCAGGGCAATGCCGGGTTGGAACAGCTAGTATGATATATAAATATCATTTAATTCCATTAGACATTCCCACTTACGATTGAATTTCCGAGAATTAAACCGTGTGTGTGTTTCTATTTGCTCATAAATTCACATGTGGCTTTATTTGTACATCTGAACAAATTGTTATTTATTGCAAGCTGTTACCACAGATCCTCTCTACCTGAACACATTTTATGTCTATCCAGTTAACAAGGTTTATGCAATTTACAAATGATAACTGATACTCCTAGTCAAATTAGAGTAGGAAAAATGCACAGTGCTACGTAGACATGCACTTTCTCCTTGACCTCAATACAAGGGATATTACTCAAACACAAAATTGTTTATTATCTTTTCAAAATGAAGACGACAGCACACCCATCACGCCCCTATTATTTTGCATTAAATTTCTTTCTTTTAAAAACTACGAGAGTCCAGTCTACTCTATTTGTTTTTCCATTGCTAGGAGAAAGATATTCATACTTTTCTCTAGACTGATTCACTCTTACACTGAATAACCGATCATTCCGAATTTTGAAACACAGCTGCTAGGTCTAATGGTGGCTATATTTAATTTAATCTAGTTTTATACAACGGGGGGGGGGTAAAAAGAGGAAATCTATATGGTACTTGTGCAGAATTTGAATCACACGTAACTAACCGTTCATTCGACTTTACTCGGAACATTATGTCATATGCTCGGATTTGACTGTAATCTGAAGATCTGTTAGTGTCCCTATAAATTTACAAGACCACCATTCGCCCATGCAAAAGTTAATGTTGCCACATTTGGGCTGTTACATCTACCACTAGTCTTGCCCTCTTAGACAAAGTAAAAAAAAAAATGTCTTAAATCTGATAAGTCCTGAACTATCAACCAGGCTTCAACTCCTGTCCCATCACCACAATATTGGATTCCTGTGCCTGTTTTACAAGTATTTTGATGGAAAGTGCTCTGATAAACTCATAGCATTTGTAACCTGTCAGTGTAAATACCCATGACTAACCCTACAAGTAGCAAAATCCCACTCCTTGACTATAGAGATCTTTATATGCCAAACAGCTTTCTCTTCTAATAGTTTCTTCCCTTGAACTGCTAGACTTTGGAATTCCCTCTCGGATCCCTGCTTCCCTAATTGTACTGATATGCAAAAATTTAAATGTAATGTAAACAAACATCTCGCTACTCAACTCTCTACTTAATGTCCCTGTAGATATGATCCCAAATAGTAACCCTTTACGTCCAAGTGGCAATGTGTCTTATTTGGGATGAATAAGAGTTTGAAAAAAGGGGGGGGGCAGTCTGCCTTACTAGTTTATTCATTAAAAATATGTAAAAATATTAGAAATAAACAAAATAATGCAGCAATGTCAATTCGACATTTCAAAAATTAAGAGGATGTTGTAGTTTGCTTGAAACATTGTGTATATTTTATAGATTTATGGTTCAGAAGGCTGCAACAAGGCAGTATAAGGTTATGTACAGCAGATGAATTGAAGGAATGTCTAGCTGAGAAACGAGATTATAAAAGAAACAATATGTTGCATAATTATTTTATTTAATTTTCTAATTAGGCTTTTTTTATGTATTTGATCAATAGTGTTATACGCCATCAAAGATTTTAGGATGGAGTATAGTTGCCACGTCTAGGCAGGAGCTGCTAGAAGCAGCTTATGCTGCCTTGATATGGTTCAAAATAGACTTCGTAGCCTAGTAGGGGATGCCCTTTTCTCTTCCCTGCAACCTCTTTCTCACAGAAGAGTCAGTGCGAGCCTGTCTCTGTTTTATCGTTATTTTCATGGCAAGTGCTCATTTGAGCTCCAATCAATGGTCCCCCCTGGCCTGACTTTCACGAAAAACACTCGTCTAGCTGAAAACACTATCAATAATTCCCCCCCCCAATCTTTATCTGTGCCTAAACCTAAACGTAGATTCCATGAACAAAGCTTCTTTCTTAGAACTGCACGACTGTGGAACTCTGTTCTGTTTTCCTGCTTTCCAGCTGACTACAATATGGTTATCTTCAAGTCCAACGTAAACAAGTTCTTGATGAGCCATCTCCTTAAGTAATCCAATTTACCAAATTTCAACTACTAATGATTGCTACAAACTTTTTCCCATTGATTACTGTACACTCATTAACCCTTATCCTCGAGTGGCCTCTGAGCCTTGATAAGTGGTGACTCCTTTGTAAAAAAAACAAAAAAAAACATGAACCCATTGCACGATGAATAAAAGTGCTAAGTAATAATTAGTACTAAGCGGCAGTTTTCTGGAGGTTGAAGGTTCACTACAAGCAATAATAAGAATACAATTAAAACTTCTACTCGATCATGGCTGAATGGAATGAGAACAAACTACCACCATGGATTAAATAAACGGTTCAATTCAAAATTCTATACAGATTCTAGATTTCGACAAAAGGCCAAAGGTTGCATCAACCGAAATGTGAAAATAACATAATATAATTTTTTATGGTCTTTTTAAGATAATTCGCTGAGACAATTTCATGTTTGTTCATACATTATCACCTCTCACGCCATTTTTAAAAGATGGGATCATCGAAGAAAAAATATTTTAAAAAAATTTAATTTGCTGTTGTGTTGAATATAAAACTCAAACTAAAATAAACTTTTCTTGCCTCCTATAGTATCTGGCTCGTTCAAAGATAATACAATAATATTATGGGGTCTGTATCTGCACTGGATGTCCACAGAATGGAAATATATCACAATCTTCTACAAAGGATATAGAGACTCCCTCCCACTACCAAATATTCTAAAATTACATCTATAATATAAATCTCACCTATCTGCTTAAATGTATGTATGTATGTATGTATGTATGTATGTATGTATGTGTGCCTAAAACTTTCGACAGAGGCGATGGACTTTCACGAGATTGGTATCATTTTAAGCTCGACCCTTCAGACGACAAATATTGAAAAATTGGTTAAAAACATTAATTCCTTCACCCTCAACTTGGCACTTTTCTACAGGGAGGGGTCACTTTTTTCGCTGATATTTTCGAAAGTCATCGACTCTTTTCGATTGTCTAGCTTTAATTTAAATCTACGTCACTTCTGGTTTGGCGATGGGCGCAACAGCAAAGATGTCAGGTTTTTTTTTTTTTCACATTCTTTTCCTCCTTTGCGGTATGGTTTGAGCCTGCCTATTACCACTTTTTTTTTTTTTTTTTTTTTTTTTTTTTTTTGTTCAACACACAACTCCAAACACTCGGGCAACGCCGAGCACCAGTTTGAACAAAAGTGGTACAATAATATTGTGGAGTTTGCATCCGCATTGGGCATCCATAGATAAAGGGAACAATTTCCACAATTCCTCCTAGTTTTTAAGATAATACTTATTAAATATATTTATTTAAATAGTAAATATATTAAATTGCAAATAATCTTTTGCAGTTTCGCATTATTTTATAAGTTCACTCTTTCTAATGTTAACAACTGGATATTTAAACTGGCAAAAATGTCCGTATCGAACGCACATGTATTTGCTAGTATTAATTAAATGATTTTGTGATATCCAGAAAACGCAAATGTGAGACTAGAAATTATCTTGTCCTCAGATGAGCGAAATTAGTTCCCCCGAGCAGTTTTGCATCATTTGTATGTCCCTTACAAGGATTAAAATCAAGATATAATGATATATCTAATATATAAAAGACTATATGCTGTCTGTCTCAATATTTCCAAACTCTATCTCCTCCGAAACTAAAAGTCATAGAGCGGTACTAGGGGAGGCCCCAAATGATTGAATTTTTTACGGACGTTCTTTTATGGGTCTTTAACAGGTTAAAATAGTTTTTAAGGGGTCAAAAAAGGGGGTCAAAATTGAAAAAACTCGTTATACATTTTGTACATTCATCTTAGTTTATTTTTAATTTTCAATTAGTTCATATGCGTGTCACGTTAGTACATTGGTAACGTCACAAACTTTGAATGCTACAGTTTTGGCTTCGATTTTAGCTGATGGCACCTAAATTTATTTTACTTTTGAAATCATGACTCTATAATAATATATACAAAATCTGGACAAAATAAAATATCATATTTAAGCGTATTTTATGTCGGGCAAAGCCGGGGTCCCTCTCCCACACCAATTAAGCAAGATTTTCTGAATTTTCATTTCTTACTAAGATCACTTGACTATGGATTAAATTCAATGCAAATCTGAACCATTTCAAGTGAACAGTTATGTCCATATTATGCCCTTTAAAATACTCCAAAAAAACTGATATTTGGGGAATATTTATTTATTGACGTCAAAAGTTTTTAGCAGACATACATACAAACACACACACACACACACACACACTTGCCCTTTATGTAATAGACTAGTCTGAGTGCCCACCGTTGCCCGAGTGTTTGGAGGTATGTGTTGAGCAAAAACAAACATAGTGGTAGTAGGTAGGCACGCTCGAACTCGTACCGCAAAGGAGAAAAAGTATGTGAAAAAAAAACCCTGACGTCTTTGCTGTTATGTCCATCTCAAAACCGAAAGTGATGTAGATTTAAGTTAAGGCTAGTCAATCGAAAAGAGGTGATGACTTTCGAAAATATCGGTGAAAAAAGCAACAACTCCTTTGTATGTTTGTATGTCTGCCTAAAACTTTCAACAGAGGCGACAGATTTTCACAAGATCGGTATTGTTTTTAAACTCAACCCTTGTAGAAACGTGCCCAGTTGAGGGTGAAGCATTAATGTTTTTAGCCAATTTTTCAATATTTGTTGTCCAAAGGGTTGAGCTTCAAAACGATACCAATCTCGTGAAAATCTGTCGCCTCTGTCGAAAGTTTTAGGCAGACCTACAAACATACATACATATATACATTTAAACAGACAGGTGAGATTTATATTATAGTTGTCTAATAATACCTGTTGTTAAAATTTTCACAAAAATTGGAAGCATGCGAGAATATAAAGAAACTAGACTTTTTGCTCGTTAAAAACGGACAAAAGTTATAGCCTATTGATTTTTAATGAGTACTTTATACTAATCTATATATTTTTATCCGTATTCACTTCGGCCATTATCATGCTGTGCACCCTTAAAAAAAAAATGGAATATTTCAAATAATCCTTGTCACCTCTTAAAAGGAAAGTGGAATATTCCAAATAAATATTCTAATAAAACAAAAAATGGTGTTCTTTTTGAGGCAAAGCTAATAGAAATGATTTCTTCTCCTTGGCCAAGATCAAAGTGTAGTATCTGTTCTTTGGATGCTACATTTCAATTTCTTGTCCCTATTAATCCCTAACTGTGCATCGAACAGATACCATAATGATTAGTTCGCTGCACCTTATCATAACAAAGGTCCATACAAATGTTCAGCCAGATCAGCCCAGTAGTTTATAAGAAAAAAAAGTGTAACGGACAGACGGACAAAGAGAAATATACATATCTTTGAGAATTATGACATAGCTGTGGTTACAGACATGTACATACAAAAAAAATCTCTATTAGAACTGATATATCAGTTCTGAAGTGAGATCAAAACTTTTGATGAGAACTCTGATGCGGAGAAAGTATATTTGGGTAGTATCCAGAAATTTTGTTACCTTGGCAATAATATTGCAGCACAGGGTGGAGAAAGAGTGAGTGCAATTGCAAAAGTTAGGAGTGGATGATCTAAGCTTAGGGAACTCCTGCCATTACTCCTAACCAGCGGACGATTACCACTGTTGTTCAAGGGAAAAGTCTATCAAGCATATGTATGCAGTGTGATGTATGGTGGTGAAATTTAGCAAATGGGAGTTGAGGACATGCGTTGCATGTTGAGAAATGATATGAGAAGAATATGATGTAATGTGATGTTATGAGCTCAGAGGAAGATTAAATCTGAATAGTATAGAGCAATGTGTGCAGAACAGGAGACTTTGATGATATGGACACATTGAAAGAATTGGTGAGAGTTCTTGGGTTTGTAGATGTAGAAAAATTGGGGTAGTAGGGTCAGTTTGCAGAAGAAGACCAAAGAAAACATAGGACAAAGTGATAAGGATGGATTTTAGAAAAAGAGAGATAAAAACCTGGTCAGAGATAGGTTAGTTTGGAAGTCAATTTCGAAAAGCTATTCAACACATCAGCATCAGACAAGGCCAAACTATTTGCCAAGAACTTTGCAGCTAAGTCTACCCTCTGCAACGAAGGTCATCAACTCCTCGTATTTCCTCCTACAACAGACAACACACTATCCAACATACAAATATCTGTGCACGAGGTCGCCAAACTAATCAAAAACCTTGATTCCAGTAAAGCAACTGGCCCAGATGGCATTCCAATTATAGTGTTGAAAAAGCTTCGACCAGAACTTGCCCCCATACATTTTTTTTTTTTTTTTTTTTTTACACAGTGATCACCACTTATCAAGGCCCGGAAGCAACTCAGGGATAAGGGTTATTGCAAGTACATTACGTTAGTGTGGAGATTTGATGACGTGTTTACTTAAGGGGGCGGTTCATTAGGAATTTGTTAACATTTGACTTGAAGACATCCAAGTTGTAGTCCAGAGGGAAGCAGGCAGACGGAACAGAGTTCCACAGGCATGCAGTTCTAAGAAAGAAGCTTTGTTCATGGAATCCGCGTTTTGATTTAGGCACAGATATAGAGTGGGGGAAATTTTTCACAGTGGATTCAGCTAGACGGGTGTTTTTCGTGAAAGATTGGCGAGGGGGGACCAGGGATTGGAGTTCAGACGAGCACCTGCCATGAAAATAACGATAAAACAAGGATAGGCTCGCAACGTCTCTTCTGTGGGAGAGGGGTTGCAGGGTAGAGAAAAGGGCATCCCCCACTAATCCACGAAGTCTATTTTGTACTCTGTCAAGGCATGATAGGCTGTTTTTAGCAGCTCCTGCCCAGATATGGCAACAGTATTCCATCCTTGGACATACTTGGCTTTTATATAGATAGAGAATTGCATCAGTAGTGAGATATCTTCTGGAGCGGTAGAAGGATCCACCATCTTTCCAGCGACCTTGGCAACAGACTTAATGTACGTGTTTCATTTCAGATCAGGAGTAAAGGTCAAACCCAGAAGCTTGTCAAAACACGGGGCCTCACCCAGACGAGAGCCATCCATCACAATTGATGCCAGCTGGGGATCAGAGTGTTGATGATGTAAGGATAGGAGTTTGGTTTTGGATGCATTAAAGGTAACCAGCCACATCTTCCCCCACTGAACCACGCGCTCGAGATCAGAGGAGAGAGAATCAGAGAGAGCTTTGTCATTTACAGCCTTTGATGTGTTGCCGTAGATGGTCGTGTCATCAGCATAGATGTCAACGAATGATTTAAGTATGTGTTTAGGGAGGTCATTGATGTAGATCAGGAAGAGAGTTGGGCCCAAGATTGACCCCTGAGGGACTCCAGCATTTATATTGCAGGCCTCCGATTTTTGTCCATCTACCACTACTCTTATGAGCCTATCGGAGAGAAATGATTTAATGATTGAGAAAACATTTCCAGTTATACCGCAGCTGGAAATCTTGTGAAGTAGACCCTTATGCCATACCTTGTCGAAGGCCTTTGATATGTCAAGAGCAATTGCCCTAGAAAGGAAGCCTTTGTCAAGAGATTCGCTAATCCTGTGGGATATAACTGTCAGCACATCTGCGGTAGATCTTGCAGAGCGGAAACCATATTGTGTGTCACTAAGAAGGTTATTCCTGCTGAGGTGGTTGACTATTTCTCTATTTAATATGGATTCCAGCAACTTACTCACTCTTACTCTCTTACAAAACTGTTTAAGCGTTGTCTTAAGAAGTGCTTTCCAACACCCTGGAAAACCTCATCAGTATGCCCTGTATCCAAGAACTCAGGTGATAAGTCATCTCCCTCTCAGTACAACCATATTAAATAAAGAAGTAGTCAACCACCTCAGCAGAAATAACCTCCTTAGTGACATGCAATATGGTTTCCGTTCTGCTAGATCTACAGTTGATGTGCTAACAGTTATATACCATAGGATTAGTGAATCTCTCGACAAAGGCTTCCTTTCTAGGGCAGTTGCTCTTGACATATCAAAGGCCTTCAATAAGGTTTGGCATAAGGGCCTACTTCACAAGATTTCCAGCTACAGTATAACTGGAAATGTTTTCTCAATAATTAAATCATTTCTCTCTGATAGGTTCATAAGAGTAGTGGTTGATGGGCAGCAATCAGAGGCCCACAGTATTAATGCTGGAGTCCCCCAGGGGTCCATCCTGAGGCCCAACTCTCTTCTTGATCTACATCAATGATCTCCCAAAACACATACTTAAATCATTCATTGACATCTATGCTGATGACCCGACCATCTATGGCAACACATCAAAGGTCGTAAATGACAAAGCTCTCTCTGATTCCCTCTCCTCTGATCTAGAGCGTGTGGTTCAGTGGGGGAAGAGATGGCTGGTTACTTTTAATGCATCTAAAACCAAGCTCCTAACGTTACATCATCAACGCTCTGTTCCTCATCTAGCATCAATTGAAATGGATGGCTCTGGTCTTGGGGAGGCTCCATGTTTTGACAAGCTCTTGGGTTTGACCTTTACTCCTGATCTGAAATGGAACACATATATCAAATCTGTTGCCAGGGGCGCTGGGAAAATGGTGGGATCCTTCTACCACTCCAGAAGATATCTCACTACTGATGCAATTCTCTATCCGTATAAAAGCCAAGTACGTCCGAGGATGGAGTACTGCTGCCACATCTGGGCTGGAGCTTCAAAAAACAGCCCATCCTGCCTTGACAAAGTACAAAATATACTTTGCGGGTTGGTGGGGGATGCTCTCTTCTCTTCTCTCCAACCTCTCTCCCACAGAAGAGACGTTGCGAGCCTGTCTTTGTTTTATCGTTATTTCCATGGCAAGTGCTCGTCCAATCTCTCATCCCCCCTCGCCAATTCTTCACGATAAACACCCGTCTAGCTAAATCCACTGTCAGTAATTTCCCCCACACTTTATCTGTGCCTAAATCAAAACATTAGATTCCATGAACATAGCTTTTTTCTGAGAAGTGCACGACTGTGGAATTCTCTTCCGTTTGCCTGTTTCCCACCTGGCTACAACTTGGACATCTTCAAGTCCAACATAAACAAATTCCTGATTAATCGCCCCCTTAAGTAAGACACTTTATCAAATCTCCAATACCAACTATTACTACGATATTATCCCATTGATTATTGTACCCAAAATAACCCTTATCCCCGAGTGGCTTCCGAGCCTTGATAAGTGGTGATCCCCATGTAAAAAAAACAAAAAACAAAAAAAAACGCATGTCAGCATGTGAAATGGACGTTTCACTGGGGGAGGGGTTGAGGCAGAAGAGGAGAAGATCATAATGATAAATACCGGCATCATGTTTAGAGAACGATATTTAAAATATTAAAATTTTTAATTCTCTATAATTCTTAAAGTTCTCAAACAGCATTCTTCCCCCACCCCACCCCACCGGAAACGTGAAGTCATAAGTTTTTATCTTTAAGTTAGATAAATGATTTAATTTAGTTTTATGAAATCGATCTTTAAACATTTTTTTTCTTTTCCTGAAAGCTAAAAGTTTGACGATATAAATGTAGATAAGCTAACAACAGGTGAATTCTATGAGGCAATCGTGCGTGTTTGTTTAGTCAATATTTGTTTTTTACTTGTATTTCTTTTGTAACAGATGGCTAATTGTTATGTATGATAAAGTATGAGCCACCCGCTGCCATTAAGCCATGTATCATATCAAAAAAGTCATGAATATCATGTGTATTATCAATAATCATAACATGTGCGTGTATGTCCTTCCATCCGGTTGTTTAATCTCATAAAATGATCTAACTTTCCTTGAGCATTCACCTAGAGTCAATTGAGCCAGCTCAAAGTGCAATTGAAATATTGTGAGTTAAAGTGACCCATTCACGACTGTGCACACATAGATGAAAGTAACAATTATAAAAAACTGAAAATATTTTGTATTGCTATTAAAATATTGCTTATGTGAACCCCCTTCCATGAAATCTTTGACATAAAATAGAAGGCCATGATGGGTTCGTATGATATTTGAGCTTCAAATTTTACATAAATTTCAACTGGAAAAGCAGTTATTTTTTTTTACTAACAAAACTATATCTTTTATGAAATCAATACATATATAACAAATGTGAAATGTGCTCTGATAAATTCATAGTACTTGTTCCTCCCTCAACATACTGCTGACTAACTTGAAAAGCAGCAAAATCCTACCCCTTCACTGTTGATGTTCTTAGAAGTCGGATAGCCTTCTACTCTAATAGTCACTTCCCACAAACTGCTAGACTTTGGAATTCTCTGTTTCTTGCTTCTCTCACTGTACTAACTTTTAGAAGTTAAAATGTAATGTGAACAAACATCTCACTGCTAAATTTCCTACAATCCCCTGTTAAACACGATCATAAATAGTAGCTCTTATGTTCCAAGTAGCAATATACTTTGTTTAGATTAAAATAGTAAAAAAAAAATGAATAGATAAATAATAATAATAATAATAAAATAAAGAGTTAACTAAAAATGAAAATCATCTGTAATATGATGGTCTAAAAGCGGCAGATAGAAATGACGTTTTGCCGAGACCATCGAACAGATACTACATTTTGGTCCTCACCAAAAAGGTCAAGGAAATTTACTCAAGCAGTTAGTTTTGATGGGTTCTGTTTAGATCTCTAACAACATTCATATGGGGTGAGTTAAGTTGGCTTCAAGTGAATTTGCAGCATAATAAGTCAAGGTAACCTATCCGCGTTTGTCCATGTTGACTTCTCAGCATGCCTCTTCCATTCACGGCTGCATCGTTGAACGCTGAAGATGATCCTTTTGGGTTCATCGTAATATGATCTATTTTAGTGTTAATATGGGATGGACACAGATGGTCGATATTTTTTGAATGCAGATAAATACATATTGTATTGAATCTATCGGGTATTTTTCATTTTGCAGTAATTGAACAATTGTTTAGATCTGTGATCATGTTCACCTAGGCCAAGTTGAGCCAGCTTTGCAATGTCATGAGTCAAAGCAGCCTATCTGCGTTTGTCTATAGGTGACTCCTCAGAATACCGAAGACATACAGGGTGGCTACAATTTTTAAGCCAGGTCTGACTGTCATAAGCCAATACATTGGTTGACGTCTCACCCACGTCTTGCACCTTTCTGGTAATGGGATCAGCGCTATTGGCTTGTGAATCAGGTCAGTTGAAAAAGAATGAAGACTGTAGACAAATCGTTGGTGTTTCTTTTTTAAGGAGGCTTCATTAAGTTTGAAAACATGGCATCTCAAGTGGATTATGATGTTGGAGATGCAGTCCAGGAAATGAAACCTGTGGTCAAAGACTTCATTCCTCTGAATGTCGAAACATTTTTAGGTTTTGAGTTCTGTGAATAATGGCCTGGTATTTTTGATTATTTGTACTACTGTTCTCATTTTGGATGTTATTCTTATAACGTTTCAGTCAATATAAGATATAAAAAGCCAGGTACGTCCAAGGATGGAGTACTGTTGCCACATCTAAGTAGGAGCTGCTAGAAAGGATTTATTCTGCCTTGATAGAGTTCAAAATGGACTTTGTAGCCTATTAGTGATGCCCTTTTCTCTTCCCTGCAATCTTTCTCACAGAAGAGATGTTACAAGTCTGTCTCTGTTTTATCGTTATTTTCATGGCAAGTGCTCATTTGAGCTCCAATCAATGGTCCCCCCTGGCCTGACTTTCACGAAAAACACTCATCTAGCTGAAAACACTATCAATAATTTCCCCCACTCTTTATCTGTGCCTAAACCTAAATGTAGATTCCATGGACAAAGTTTCTTTCTTAGTTCTACAGGCGTGCAGTTCTATCTTCCGTTTTCCTGCTTTCCAGCTGGCTACAATATGATTGTCTTCAAGTCCAACGTAAACAAGTCCTTGATGAGCCGTTCCACTTAAGTTAACAATTTTACCGAATTTCCATTACTAACAATTACTATATTGTCCAATTGACTACTGTATACTCTTTAACCATTATCCTCGAATGGCTTCTGGGCCTTGATAAGTGGTGATGCCTATGTAATATATATATATATATAACCTCCAACCTTATATCAGGTGCATCTTGTCGATCTCGGAATCTGTACAGAACATCATCATCATATTCCATTCAACGTTCATTTTACATGCTACCATGCATTGGACAGCTTTAAGAAATCGACTTTCAAATTAACCTCTGACCAGGTTTTTATTTTAGCCTATTTCTCCCAAGTCCAATATCACTTCCTTCACCAATTGACCCTTCTACCTCAACTGTACTACATCAACTAACCCAACAACTCTCATTCATTCTTTCACTGTGACCATACCATCGAAGACTCCTGTTCTACGCACATCTCCCTATATATGTTCAAATTTAATTTTCCTCTAAGGTCATCAGAACTAAGATTGTCTTTAAGACTAAAATTACACATCCAAATCAATGGAGGAGAGTAGTTTGCTCTTTTTTCCATCAACCATGATTTAAATAATTTGTATTCTCAGTATTGCCTGTATTGATGATTGAACCTTCAACCTCCAAAAGCCTGTCACTTAGAATTGATTATTGCTTAGCATTTTTATTAGTTGCATCATGAACATTTTCAATCTGCAAGTACTCGTGGCTCAGTGGATAAAAGTGCTAAGTAAATCAATTCTAAATGATGGTCTTTTGGAAGTTGATGTTAACTTCTCAATACAGAGCTCAGTCAGGCACTTTCTATGGAAATAATTCAATTCAGTTTATTCGGCATGGGTTAAAACAATACATATTTCGTTGACGTTAAGAAGGGTGTGGGAAGAGAGAGAGAGAGAGAGAGAGAGAGAGAGAAAACAAAAAAGGAGGAAAGGCGCTGCGAATTTAGACGGTCGGAAATACAGTTGATCAGCGTCTGTCCAACTTCGTCTTGAACTGATCCGTTGTTTGTGCAGTGACAACCCCAAGCGGCAGTTTATTCCAGGAAGCCGATATGCGAATGGAAAATGCGGCTTTTCGTTGGTTTAGCTCAAATCTCCAATGAAACAGCTTCATAACTATAGCGTAGAGACTAGATAGACATATATTCTTATATACTGCTTATGCATATGCGACGTCACTCGCGAGGTTAACTAATTTGCATATTGGTTTTGAAAAAAGGATATTTTATTTACTACTAGTCTGGATGCCCGGCGTTACCTGGGTGTTGAGAGGTTGTGTTAAGAAAAAAAGTGGTAGTAGGTAGGCAGGCTCGAACCTGTACCGCAAAGTAGGAAAAGAATGTGAAAAAGAAAGTGACGTCCATCGCCAAACCGGAAGTGGCGAAGGTTTAAATTAAGGCTAGTCAATTGAAAAGAGGGGATTACTTTCGAAAATATCGGCGAAAAAAAAAGCGACCTTTCCCTGTAGAAAAGTGCCCAATTGAGAGTGAAATAATTAATTTTTTTAATTTTTTTTTTTTTGCCAATGTTTAGATATTTGTCGTCCAAAGGATCGAGCTACAAAACGATACCGATCTCGTGAAAATCCGTCACCTCTGTCGAAAGATTTAGGCAGACATATATGCATACATACATACATACATACATACATACATACATTTAAACAGACAGGTGAGATTTATATTATAGATTATTTATTTTTGTTTTTAATTCAATGAGTGTTTGATTTTAATATAACAAATAGTTTCACAATATTGTTTTATCTCACAGACAAACATTTAGAATTGTATTCAAATGTTCCTTCATTGAGAAGGATCAACTTGATTTTCAACACATTGCGATATATTTCAAAATATCAAGTGAAAAGGCAAATTGATTTCTTCTTTCTTTTCCTTTCCTCACGGTCATTTTTAAAAGATAAATTTGTATAAAAAAAAATTACTAAGATGTTAATGTTTACCGTATGAGCAAACGAGAACGATCGTTTTGTGCTCGTACAACAAACTTATGAATGAAATGTTTATTATTTTAAATTTTGGTTTCAAGTATTCCAAGTAGCAAATTTTGTGAGCCGGCAAAGACAGTTCGTAACAGCATAAAATGGAGTCATTTTTGCTTTCTGAAGTCGAAGCACGCATTTATTTTTAAACGATTTTTTTATCGTCTTCATTGAAATTCTTTCGTTACTCAATGGTTTCTTTGCTTAGCATTGTCGCCATTGTTACCATTCTGAAAGCCGTCAGTGAATGCCTTCTGCAGTCACTTGTTCAGTTTCAGCTCAAGTCAGTATTTTTCAAAGTGAAATCTCTTTCATATATCCCCCCCCCGTTTCATCTCGTTCTTATTGTATTCAAAAACGGATCTGCTAAACTCCCCACCACCAACACCTCCTCGGCAAGAACTCGTTTTTTTTACTTTCAACATTGGAAAGAACTCTCCTTTCCTTGAAAATAAACGCAACTCAAGTAAACAGAGTTTCTTCCCAAGAACTTCCCAACTGTGGAACACGTTACCGCGGTATTGATTCCCTACAGATTACATCGTGGTCGTTTTCAAGTCCAGTGTCAACAAATATCCATCGAGTCGTTCTATGAATTAATTATGATTCTCAAATCCTTTCAGAGTTTTATTCCATTTTCTAACTGAAAATCTCACTAACCTTTTTGTTGGGAGAAAGTTGTAGGGGATAAAAGAAAGATACCTTACATTGAAATTTTCTTGTTGGTTTCTCACTGCAAACGGGTAACGAAAGTGAAAATAATTTTATTTTAATCAAGCATTAAATGAACCTGATAGAAAGTAATCCGGCAAAAATTAAAGAGTAATCTGATCATATTGAAATTTTTAGTATTTATTAATTGATCTTAGTATAAAATAATTAATTTTTCAAAAGAATAAGACCCTATTTTTTTTGGTCACTACAATTCTTGGCCTTCGGGACAAGATCAAAGTGTAGTATATGTTCTTCAGATGCTGCACTTCTATTTCTTGTTCTCTTTCGGTGGAGGAGAAATCCTTCACGACTGAGACAATTTTTATTTTTGGACCTTTTCTCCACGTTAAAAAACGACCCTGGTGTCTTACTCTGTCCCGTGGGGAGGCATAGTAAATAGGTACAATTACTTTACTCCCTCCTCCGCTTCATTTCAAGGACAAAATAAAGTTGTTTTTCTTTTTGTTTTGTTTTTTTAAATTAAAATAAATCACAGAAAAATATTTTTATTATACAAATATGTGGTTTATTCTAAAGATTAATTGTTGGCATTTATAGTTTAAATACAATTTCGGGCATATATGGCGTAATCTAAAGGTTCAATTTTCACAAATTCTACATGTAAAATTAGGTTGTATTTTGGCAATAACTCATTGAATGTTGTCTTCCAAGTGCTCTATTGTGTTTAGTTTATCAGCGTAGACATGGGACTTTACATATACCCCTAAAAACAAATAATCTACTGGAATTAAATCGCACAAACAAGTTGTCCAGTTGGCAGGTCCATTTCGTGAAATTATTCGTTTCATCAAATGTTTCTCTCAGTAAATAGATCATAATCATTTGCAAATGATGAATTGCTAAACCAGTCTGAACTGAAAATAACCGACACTTGCCAAATCTACAATAAAAAAGAAAATAGAATTGTCAGTTTAAAGTTTGCTGCCTCTAAAAAACCCTGTACATCTTATATCATCTTTGACATTCAGTCCGGCAGAGTTTAAGTCATTTTTGAGTAGGTGGTGATCTCGCTTCTATCAGACTGAGATATGTTTTATACAGTTTTATGAGGCTCATCCTCCTAGGCTTTACCTTAGTTTAGTGCTAATCACATGGGGTGCTCATTTTTTTGTAGGTCAAAGGGAAATTAAGGTAAAGTGCTGACTTTTCAAAACCTCACCTGACCTTGTTTCTGACCTGTTGCAGAGGATGTAAATACCCATAGTCGAAGACAGAGATATAGCACTTTGAAAGTGAAAAATATAAATAAATTAAGGTATAGAAGATGATATTCAAAAATCGGAAATTTAAACGTAGAAAAAAGAAATTCAATTTTTTGAGGAATTTAAATAATGAATGTTGTTTTAATAATTTATTTTTAAAGCAGGTGAATTATTGGAGTAATCTCTCTCCGCCCCCATTTTTTTCTTGTTGAATAAATAAAATAAGATGAACATATCAAATTTGTAGGATATCCATAAAGTCTAAGCACATCAATACATTTTAAATTTTCATCAATTACAAAGCAAACATTCTTAATGTGTTTTGAAAAAATAAATAAATAAATAAAAATAGCAAAAAAAAAAAAAAAAGAAGTGGCCATAAGACTAGGGCAGTTTTAATTTTCATCCTCAGATGCCAGAAAACTTTCTAGTCTAATAGCCTCTTTCCTTAGACCGCTTGCTTTTGGAATTCCCTCCCTGTTCTCTGTTTCCCTGACTGTACCAGACATCTAGCTATAAAACTTAAGGCCAGATTTATGGAAAGAATCCTAATTCACAGTAGTGCTACACCTATCAGTGGCAATATGTCTTTTTTGGTGAATAGAAGAAATAAAAGAAAAAGTAATTCATCTTTAAACGTATCTGAGTTTTATACAAGTAGAGAATTGCATCTGGGTTCAGGTACTTTCTGGAGCGGTGGAATGATCCAACCATTTATTCAATTACCTTAGCAACAGGTTGAATGTAAGTCTTCCATTTTAGGTGGGGTCAAGATAAAGTAATTCATATTTTTCCCCAAGTTTTATGAGTCATGTAAAACATATTTGAAAGCCGGGCAAGGCTGGGTACATCTACCAGTGTCTATATGACAGAATGTAATAAAAACGGGAAAAAAAATCTCATGTTTACATGAAATAGTTGTGAAATGTATATTTTTGGCAACGGACTAAAAACACGTAGGTATTGTAAATGAATCTGCAGGTTTTTGACTCAAGTGAGTGAATTAATTGTGCATCTGAGAAGATGATGGCTCAGGGGGGGGGGGGTGCGTAATTGGTGTGACCCTGGATAGAACATGGGTAGGAGATTGGAGAAAAGATGAGGGAGGAGGTTGCTGACCAAATTCCAGGGATGAGAGAGAAGGATGAAGAGAGATATAAAGATGGGAAGTAAAACAGACGCAAACAGGTAGAGAGGTAGAAAGAGAGAGAGAGAGAGACAGACAGACAGACAGACAGACAGAAAATTCTCTCATGTTTGCTAACAGTCAAAAGTAATAAAAAAAAAATAAAACGATTGAAATAATCCTTTATAAACAAAAGGGAATACGATCACAGGCAGTAATGCTATTTAACCCGTATTTGATGAGAGAGAGAGAGAGAGAGAGAGAGAATCTTAACAAAACACCTCAAAATTCTACTTTATCACTTTCATTGAAATAGCAAAAAACTTCTAATCATTTTTATTGTTGCAACAAAATTTGAATATCTTATTTACAATTGCTTTTTATGATTTCATATCCATATTGTTTTCCCCCCCCCCCTCATCTCGACCCTCATTCATTCTCTCTCTCTCCCTCCCTCCCTCCCTCCCTACCCTCTCTCTAACTTCTCCCTATCTTTCCCTCTCTTTCTTGCTTTCTTCTCTTCTTCATTTGTAACCTTATATCTAACGTGCTTTTAGCTCTTACATACCTGAAGAAGGCATAAAATATTCCGAAACGCCATATGCAATAAACGAAGATTTCTTCACATAACATTTTTTGACATCTTATCTCCCAGACAGATCTTGTCGTCGCTTAGAAAAAAAAAAATATATATATATATATATATATATATATATATATATATATATATATATATATATATATATATATATATATATATATATATATATATATATATATATATATATATATATATATTATTTGGAGAAGACTTCATTTTTCAATCCATATATTTCATGAAGTAATTTTTTATAATCATATCGCAAAAATAATTTTTATTCCTCCAAATTACGCATATTAACTGAAGAATGTATTTTTCGAGTTTTTGTTTTAAACTAGCAGGGCTAACCGGTGTTGCCTGGAATGCTGGGGGAAAAAAAAGTGTGTAACATTTCTTGTAAAATTTTTCCCTTCTCCACCTCTCTTTTTCATGTTACCTTTCGAACCCCCGCCCTCTCTCTCTCTATTTCTCCCTCTCTCTCTTCCCCCTCACTTCTTCTTAGATACAATGGTTAAAGGTGTTAACAATCAATTTTAAGTGACAATGTAATCCTTACTACAGACGATACTAACTAAAAATCAATAATAATAGTTAAGTTTACTTGATCACAGCTGACAGAACGAGAACAATCTACCACCGTCGATTAACTAAAGAATTCTAAGGTTCTTCTAACAATTTGTTGCCTTTTTTTGTGGAATGATTTGTCTTTGGCCTCAAAATCCACCTTAGTTTCCAATATCACTTCTTCATTAGAGCTCTTTCCCTGGAGCATTCTTTTGTGGTATGCAAACAGCAGTAGTTACTGGAAGTAGATCCGGAAAATAAGGCGTGTGCAGAGACAATTAAAAATATAGATTATGTACTTTTGCAATCAACTTATGACATGGTGCATTGGCTTGGTGAAAAAGCACTTTTTCTTCTCCATTTTTTACCGTTTATTGGCGATTTTCTTGTTCAAACGCACCAATAATGCTATATAATACATTCTATTGATCTTTCTTTCTTTTTCAAGTTAGTCAATGAACAAAATACCTTGCTCATCCTAAAATACAAAAGCCAAAACTTTCCCTGCTAATGTTTATGTCTTTGGTTGCTTTAGACAGCTTTCACTTATTATTGCCCTTTCAGTGCTGACTGTCGATTTAACTCCAGACTGATGTGGTGGATCCATATTTCATCCATTATCACATCTTGGTGCACACACTTCTTTTTATTGCAGTGAAACAGTAGCAAACAACACTGAATCAGCACCCACTTTTGAACACAGTTTCTTATCATTCAAACACTATAGTGTTTGAATGATAAGAAACACTTAACCATATATTCAAACACTACCGTGTTTGAATATATGGTTAAGTGGTAGTTTTACTCATTTAGAACTGCTTTAAAGCTTCACTGTTCACTCATTTTGCGACCAAATTTTAAACAATTTTTACAGTTCATAAGTCACATTCTTAGCTATATTTTGAAAAAAAAATTAATTTTCGTTCAGTAAAACAAAAGTTATAATAAAAATTACTGGTCTTCAAAAATTCTCAGAATTCTGTAAGGAACAGAGAGACGTTTTTTTTGTTTTGTTTTTTATTAGCTGTTGGTTACCATAGCAACCAAATCTGTTACACTACCGAACAGTGGAGATGATGACGTAACAGGATATGAAAAAAAAAAAACTGTCACTAAAAATTCATCTTCCATCTTAGTTGTATGTTTTTTACATGGTTTTCACACTGTCATCAGATCTCACTTGTGGTCAGTTTAGGCTGGACTCCTGGACAGCTAGCCATTTTAGTATGGCCCCTTTTTTACTGTTCACTGTATTCATTATCAAACCAGATCCTAGGTAATATGCTGGAGGCCCTTCTCAGTACCTCGAAATATCCGTTAGAAATCTTTCATGCTAAAGCAATGTGTATTTTGTTTATTTTTAACAAATATTGCTACTGAAACATAAGGTGTTACTGTGATCTAGGCGAGATTTATATAGGTGGTGGGACAACCTATGTGGGGAGTTGGGCAGCAAGATATTTGTTTATATTACATTTTAATCTCTGTGTGTTAGTACGGTTGAAGAATTAGTAATTAGGGAGAGAATTCCAAAGGTAAACAGTTGAGAGAAGAGTCTATTAGAGTAGGAAATCTTCCGGCATCTAGGAAAATCTGCAGTGAATGGGTGTGATTTTGATGCCACTCAGGTGAGTCAAAGATATCTATATTCATGGGGTACAAGTGCAGTAAATTCATCAGAGCATATTCCATGGAGTTGTGAAATGAGCACAAGGATGCAACGTGCAGCAAAGGAAAAGGGGCTAGAGCTTGGTTGACAGTATGTGACCTGTTAGAATTTTTTTAAACCCTTACCAAAAGAGAGAAGCTATTAGTTAGTGCATCAGCCCATATTTGTGCATCATATATATATGTGGAGGGAAGGACAGGATGGTCTGCTTGTGTGATAGACGATCCCGTCCCCATGTGTATGGTGAATGTATTGGATGGTAGAAGGATTGAAAAAGCAAAAGGTCGCATAATGATGACGAAAACATACCGGTATACATCAGCGAAAGAATGCAGATTTCTTTACATGAGAAATATTAAGAATACAGATAGAAAGAATGAGAGTTCGTTGAGAATAAATGTTCGTTACTTGCGATTGATAACTGCGAGAGGCTGACGGTTAGTCAGGAGCACTTTTAGGTGGCAGCGGCCACCAACGGGAGCGACTCTTCGTTCCATGTTGGGTGCTCAAGGGTGCAGCGGAAAAGAGAGAAATATGAGAAACAGGAAATCACGTAGCTAGGTCACTCTCCGAGTTAAAGGCCGACAATTGAGTAAGCCTGGGAATTTCCATTCCCACATATACCAGCAGGGAAACCCGACATTGCTTCAGATAGAATTAGGATGAATGAATGTTTCACATTCCCATATTTTTATTGTCATCGAAATTGGTGAAATCACCTATTTTGCAATCAAATTGCTTGATTGCCTGCTCTAGTTGGGGACCCATCACAGCGTACCATGTAGTCTTATATACCTCCCTGCAGTAACTTAGTTAACAATACATTGTAGTCTACATTGCACTGTAGAGAACCTAATGTTGATTTTATAAAATTATTTTTATATACAAAGGCTTGAATTTAAGTTTAAAATGAAAAAGTGAAGTATTATAGTTCAATTGTGCTTAAAACAGAAACATTCATTTTAAACGTGCCCCTGTCATATCAAAGAACTTACTGCTGATTTTATATGCCGGGCCTTTTTGCTTGTGTGGTAATAAAACTTCTCAAATGCACTTGCAAGGTTAGGCTGTATAAAGTGTTAAAATCGCCTGTTCCTTCTTTCAGTGGATTTTTTTGATTATCGATACTTATCAAAGACATTCCGATACAAACCCTATCTAAAAACACTGCCAGATGAATAAAGTACATTTGTTTGAAATCTCATAAAAATTCTGCCTAGCCGTTTTAGAGTCCATAAGGAACACACACACACACACACCCATACTCAAAGTTCCTTTTATAAAGTAATAAGTATATATTATTATTATTGTTGTTATATGTATCTACATAAAATTTTATGTAAATATTGTCAGTATTTACTCCGACAGTGCTCTATACATAAATAGAGCTACATAGTAAGTTTTGAAAATCTATATGGCAATTAAGCTACACAGAAGTTTTGGCGTTTCATCCTTGTGAGGATTCAGCAGGCTAACAAATCTTCAGAAGGATGAAACATGGAAAATTCTGTGTAGCTTAATTGCCATATATATTTTCCAAGCTTACAATATATATATATATATATATATATATATATATATATATATATATATATATATATATGTTAAAGATGAAGTTTGCGTGTTTAATTATTATTTATTTGTTAATTTATTACTATTAAATCGTTTACTTTACTTCGTTTTCTTTTTACTGTTTCTTGTTATTTTTACTACTAAGCGTCTGTGTGTTTATCACCGTTCTTACATATACGAGCGTGGGTGTGTATGCTCTTACATATGCTACGTGCAGTTCACTGTTATGTGTGTGTGGGTGTGTGTTCTTATCCTTACACCGTTTTTTGCCTTGAAAGTCTTTGAAACGTGTATGTGCAATGCATAATGCATACATACCTGGTTGCCTGCAGACAGGTTCATAAATGACAACCAGATGGACTGAAGCTTCAATCTTTTATTCAAGGCAAGCCTATATCTCGGAACCTGGTTGTCAGAGATAGACCCGAAATCTCCCGTTTGGTTTCTCTGCTGGCCAAAACCACTCTCTGCCAATGTGGTCGTCAACCTGAAGCCTACGACCATAATTCCCGTGTCACCCCTTAATTTCTAGTGCATCTAATCTAGGTCATTAAAGGTGACTAGAGTTTGACACCTGTCAAACCCAACCTTTTCTGAACCCGCTAAATCGCTGATGGGAAACAAAATATGCTTACATAACTTTCTATTTCTAAAACTACCTATATAGCATTTAAGCTAGGATTCCCAATACTATATATGTATATATTCATTTACTCACATAAAATTAATATACAAAAGTATAAATTTATGTGTAAACTTTAAGTATTTACTTCAAAAGTGCTCAATACATAGGTAGAGCTAGTTAGTAATTTATAAAATATATATGGTGATTAAGCTACACTGTTCATATATATATATATATATATATATATATATATATATATATATATATATATATCCATCTTGTCACACAAAAGTTGGCAAATAAAAAAAAACTGCTTAGTATTTAGGGGAATGGAGAAAGCATATAGAAAATCAGCCACTTATGAAGGATAATATTTTTTTTTTTTCGCAATTTTCAATGGAGAGTGTATACTTGTATCAATATATTGATTATATAATAAACACTTAACATATTTTATTTTCAAAATATGAATTTCTATAGCTTTCAGAACAATCATATTTCATTTAACGTGGGTTTTACATGCTGGCATGTGTTGGACGGCTTTTAGAAATTGACTTCAAAACTAGCCTCTCTGGCCAAATTTTTTTTTTTTTTTTTTCACCCCAAACAAGGCACAGTGCCACTTTGATGTAGGGGGCTACTATCAGGAACATAAGTTATCGGAATACTATGACAGGAGTTGAGCAGCAAGATATCTGTTCACATGTCGGTACAGTTGGGAAAGCAGGAACCCGGAAGGGAGTTCCAAAGTCTAGCAGTTCTGGAGAAGAAACTATTAGAGTAGAAGGCCTTCTTATGCCTAGGGATCAATACTGTGTATGGGTGGGATTTTGCTGCTTGTCGGGTTTGTCGGGAGTAGGTACAAGGGCTTGTAGTTCGTCTGAACATTCACCAGTAAAATACTTGTAGAACCGGCAGAGGAATGCAACATTTCATCGATGGTACAGAGGCTGAGGCTTAGATGACAGTTCAGGACCTATCAGATTGGCGACTCTTTCGAACACTTTTTCTCCCAAATTCATTTTTATCACTTTCACCCATGTTTTATTTGGCCTTCCTCTGTCAACTGAACCTGCTACCTCAACTGTTCTACATCCTAATTTAAGCACTCTCATCCATATTTTTTTTAAATGACTGTGTTCTGTATACACCTCTGTTTCACAAATTTAATCTTCCTCTGAGGTCATCAGATATAAGCTTGTCTTTAAGACTTGCATTACACATCCATCATATCATGCTAATTTTCCAAATGCCTCTATTAAATCATAACATTTTATTATCCAAGATGATAGCTGGTTGACTTTGAAAATGGTTTTAACAAGTCAGATGAATCCATTTTTTTTTTTTTTAATACTGGCTCATTTGGTGTAATGATTTCACGAGATCAGAACTTCTATTCTTAGTCAAGTTATTCTAGAGACAAAAATTTGTACTTCATGCCACTTTGGTAAACATTCAGCATTATGAGGAGAGGATCAAGGGTAAGTGGAGTAGTCCTGAGAAAGGAATAGTATATTTCGGTATAACAGCCTCTGACAAAAGATCCTTCAGATTGCTTTCCTGGCCTTTTGACTAAGAGCAAAATGTAGTATCTGTTCTGATACTACACTTCATCTTTTATGAAACAGTAAAAAAAAAAATCTTTTCAGACTGAGGCAATTTTAATTTTTTGTCTCAATCCAAAGTTTTGGGGGAGCTGGATTTTCTTCACAGTAAAAACCGCAAACTTGTGTTTAACTTTTTTAAGAGAGGTAACTAAATAAGCAATATGGTCGACAACTTTACTTTTACTAAATAAAAAAAAAGTTGTTTGACCTTGGCATAGAAATGGACAGACTCATGATAATTCTAGTATAGATTGCAACTGAAATTATGTGCATTTGTTGATATACTTACATATCAATTTAATTTTTCATAATTTGAAACCAGCTGTTCACGAAGGGATCATATTTTCATTTTAAATCTATAAATTTATGCTTCCATTTGTGATTCCCTTAATAATAATAATAATGATGATAATAATAATAATATAATAAATCAATTACATTTTATGATTTGTATTCATTATAAATCAAATAAATTTACTGATTTTGTAAATAAAACGAATGATTCATCTTTTATTTGTTTCTTTTTTAATACAATTTTTTTTTAGAAAACGTCTGTCAGATTTTTATTAGTAATAATAAACTCTTCAATTTTAAAGTACAAAAAATACTTGCAATACGATTGCGCAAGACACGAAACCGAGCCTTGTCCTCTGTCTTGGCCATAGGTTTAAGCTGAGTAAACAGTTTTACCCTTCCTCCACCAACAAAAAAGAAGATGGCAATCCCTGTGAAGATGGTATCATAATCATAGAAGAGATATTACACTATATCACCTCACATTTCCCCCCAAAAAAGGAAAAGATAATGCTTAGGAGAGTGGTATCATGACGAACAAACACTACACTGCCCCCCTCCAAAAAAAGGGAAGAGATATAATACCTGAGAGGATGGTTTCAGAGCAGAACAGATACTAAACTACCTCCTTAAAGAAGAAGATAATGCCTGGAAGGATGGTATTATAGCAACAGAATAGATACTACACTACCCCCTCCCCTCCAAAAATGGTAATCCCTGTCAAGATTGTATAATGACCATAGAACAGATACTACACTAACTCTCTCCCAAAAAAGGAGGTAATAGGCTGGGAGGAATATATGATAAGAAACATATCTTATATTACCCCATTTCACTAAAGGAGGAAGTAATGCTTCAGTGAATAGCTCCATTACAGCAGAACAGATACTACACACACACACACACACACACACACACACACACACACACACACACACCTTGAATTGAACTTTGAAAGATAATATATTGATCTGAAATTATGTAGTAAACTGAATTGAATATTAGAAATTGTAATAGTATGGATTCAGTTTCAGACAGACAGATACAAAATCGTCATATGTAATCAATATATAATGTGATCATCTATTTTTTGTTCATCCAATTTTATGTTTCCCTTCTGCATATGGGATCTGTAAAACAAATGCTACACCAGGCAACATCGTGGATCGATTCAGAATCTTATATACAAAGTAAAAACAGCCCCCCCCCTTTCATTGATCAGAATAGTTTTCCTAACAAAGGGTGCATAAAGCTGTTTTGTCAGTCATACATTGCAAATATTAGTCTGTGTTTAAAATTTAAAAAAAATGTATTTCTGGTCGATTTTAATATTTAATCCTGATCAATATTTCGTTTTTGATTGATCATAACTAGAGGAAAGTGTAGGATCTTTTACCATAACATTTAGAAATTCTTCTACTGTCACCTGTAACACCAGGAAGAAATGTTTTCTAGATTCATCAACAATAAACCATATTTCAATTGTTTTCATTGACTATTATTCCTTTCTTCTCCCTTTTTAGTAAGTTGCTGATCCACAGTCGATCATAGAGAGGAGGGAGAGAAAATCAAGATATAGGAAAGGAAGAACCCTATAACCCTAGCCAAAATCTCAGCAGCCACCTGTCTTGGTTTATGTAGCAAACAATGTTGTAATTTTTTAATCGCCACTGTGGTTCAATTAGCAAAATCTTCACTGTAGAGGTCTCCAGATGCTAGAAGGCTTTCTATTTTAATAGTTTCTAGAGTTGTTAGCCTTTGGAATTCCCTTCCTACTCACAGTTTCACAGGGTGGGGGACCTTAGATTGAAGCTCAGTTGAACGTCTGCCATGAAAACAATGATAGAGCAGAGATAGACTTACAATGTCTCTTCTATGAGAAAGCGGTAATAGGGAGGAGAAAAGGACATCGCTTGCTAGATTTCGAAGTTGGTTTTGTACCCTGTCTAAGCAGGAAAGGCTGTTTTGAGCAGCTCTCCCCTAAATGTGGTAACAGTACTTCAGCTAAGGACATATTTGGCTCTTTTGCAGATAGAGGATTTCGTCGGGAGTGAGATAATTTCTGTGGCAGTAGAATGATCAAACCATTTTTCCAGCAATCTTGGCAACAGATTTGATATTTTGTGTTCCATTTCAGATCAGAAGCAAAGGTTTTTTCTAGAAGCTTATTTCACTTAGAGACAAGTGGCAAGTGCTCGTCTGAGCTTCAATCTATGGTCCCCCCCTTGCCAAACTTTCATGAAAAACACTCGTCTAGTCAAAATCACTATCAATAATTTCCCACACTTTTTATCTGTGCCTAAACCTAAACGTAGATTTCATGAACAAAGCTTCTTTCTTAGAACTGCACGCCTGTGGAACTCTCTTCTTTTTGCCTGCTTTCCAGCTGACTAAAATTTGATTGCCTTCAAGTCTAACGTAAACAAGTTCTTGATAAACCGTCCCCCCCTAAGTAATTCAATTTACAAAATTCCCACTACTTATGTTTACTACGCTATAATTCTATTGACTAATGTATACCCATTATCCTCGAGTGGCCACCGGACCATAAGTGGTGATTCATATGTAAAAAAAGAAAACAAAAAGTGGGATCAGAGTGTTAGTGGTGAAAACATAGAAGCTTAGTTTTGCAAATATTAGAATAACCAGCCATCTTTTTCGGGCACAAGGTTGGAAAAGAGAGAATCAGATCTTAGTTATTGTTGTTCTTTGAAGTGTTGCCGTAAATGATGGTGTCATTTGCATAAATGTAGATGAATGAACCTAGAATGTGATTTTGAAGATCATTGATGAAAATCAGGAAGAGAGCTAGATGAGCTTCATACTTCTACCGATCGACGACTACTTTTATAAACTTATCAGAGAAGAAGGATTTGATGGTTGAGAAGACATTTCCAGATATTCTGTAGCTGGAAATCTTGTGATATAGACTTTTATGCCAGACCTGTTCAAATGCTTTTCTATTTTAGATGTTAGTTTAGTTTTTTTTATTTAATTACTAGCAGTTCAGCCCGACTTTGCTTGGGCCATATGTACTGTTCAGAACGTTATCTGCACATTATATATATATATTAAAAAGTTTGACTCATGTGAAAGTAACCTACATCTAAAATTTCAAGTGTTTGAACCCAAAATTGGCATACGAGTTTGGTAGAGTCTGCAAAGATCAATTCTTTTATTTCTAACTTATTGGCAGCCAAATTTTCGCCCAAAAACTGATTAAAAAGCTTGCTGCATTTCTGAATACCCTTTATGTAAAATTTCAAATGTTTAGAGCCAAAGTTGGCTGAATAGTTTGCTAGAAACTGCAAACGTCAAATCTTTTGAATTTTGACTACTTTGCAGCCAAATTGTCGGCCAAAAACCGATTAATAAGCTTTGCCCATGTCTAAATACACTTTATCTAAAATTTTAAATGTTTAGACCAAAAATTGGCTGAGTAATTTTGTAGAGACCGCATAGGTTAAACTTTTTTAAACTTTGACCCCAATTTTGACGCCTTAACATATATTGTTTGGTGCTCACATCAAATTAAAAAGTTTGATCCATATCCAAGTAACCTACATCTAAAACTTCAAGTGTTTAAACCCAAAATTAGCGGAGGAGTTTGGTAGAGTTTTGAAAGGACAAATCATTGACAGCCAAATGTCTGGCCGAAAACCGATTAAAAAGATTTTCCCAAACCTCAATACCCCTTATGTCAAATCTAGAGTCTGTAGACTGAAAATTTACAGAGTAGTTTGGTAGGGAAATGTACACACACAGACACACACAGATAGACAATTTCACTTTGATAGATATATATTTTTTATATTTCTTATGTATTGTTATCCTTAAGTGAAGTTTATTCTGTGTATACAGTTGTTTGCTATTTCACTTCTACAGTTTAATAGGTTTTTGAGGTTTTTTAAAGTTTAGAATTTCAAACACGAGTCATCTGAATAATGAAATTCGATGTGTACTGGTCTGTCATACTATTTTCCACTCAATTATTGACAAATGTCCACTTTCTTTGAACTCCCAGTAATGGGTTACAAATACTGATTTTGTTCAGCATTATTTTGTTATGTAAGGTGCCTTTATAGATGTAATATTTGGGAGGTCTTACCCACATAGTAGATCTTGTTATTCAGGCTTTCTTTGACAAATATTGTGGCTTGGTAGACAATGCTTTTGGTTATGCCTTTAGTTTGTAGTGGACAGAGTGCACATATTCTATAGTTAAAACAACTTTTTTATTTATATTTGGGTGATTGCTGTTAGCAATGGGGTTATTACTATTTCTAGTGGTTATATTTTCTTCTTCTTAGTGTTATTTGTAGTGTTGTTATATTGGTCACTTCTTTTTTACAAACTTTGTAATTATATTTTCACCATTGCTTCCATTTAGCATTTTGTTATTATGTGCTTTAATTACCATTTCTAAGTTTTTTGGTAGCAACTGTAGGATAATTTTAAGTTGCTTTTATTGAAGATTTTATGAAAGAGATTTGGTTATGGGGAAATGTTTTTCGATTAAATTTAGGAACTTCTTGCCAAGTGTAGTTTTAAACATCTGATTATAAGGCGATGTAAACCAGATTATATTTCGTTTTCTTTTATTTATAATTTTATTACATTGTTTTATTACATTTTATTGGTGTCCTGTTGTTTATATTAAATTTTGATATTATCGTATTTATTATTTTTTTTTAGAGCTGTGTTATAAATGTTGTTTGACTCCTTAAATACATTTTCATTGCTAGAGTTATTGGTAAACCTATGTTTAAAAGAATTAGGAATCCGTTTTATGATCACGAAGAGAGGATTGGATTTTAAGTTTACATATGTTTGGTGCTCTCTCTCCTCGGTTTTTCCATTCTCTTTGATCTTTCACGACAATTTTCTGTGATATCAGCCAAGGTTGATGCCACCGAATGTGTTTTTTGTCTCCCTCTTCAATTTATCTGTTGCTGGTAAACACATTAGTTATGCAGATTGGTTTCCACACTCAAGGAGTTTCTTTCTTTTTTCTTTCTTTTTCTTCTTGTTATATACAAGTATTTTCATTCGTTATCATTCTTATATAGAAGTAGGGAGACATTATTTTGCCATCTAATTTGTATATATGTTTGAGACGTGTATAGACACACAAATTTAAATTAGATGGTAATGCTGAAAAAGAGAATCACTCTTTTTTTTAGATGTTTGGAGAGATATTAATGAATAGTGGAGAGTGAGAAAAATTTTCTTTTTGTTTGTGTACTAATGTCATCAATTATCAAGGTCCCAAAGGCACTTGAGGATAAGAGTTAATGAGTTTGTCAAGTAGACAACACCATGAAAATTGGAAACTGAGCAGAATTTGAAAGTGGTTGAATCGACATAGATAAAAAGAGACAATAGAGATGCATAGTTGAGGGGGGGGGTAGAAAACAGATAATGTTCAGTTAATTATAAATTCCATCTAATTAGAACGATTGCAGCAATTTTATTTAAAACATAGCTCAATCCCAGAACTAAAGTATACTTTAACACGTATTTGTGTTATTAGAGTAATTCCAGATTAATATTTTCCAGAGGTGAAAATAATCAATGAAGTTTTAGCAAGGTTGATACAAGAGTGCTCAATACCGAAGCAATGCAAGATATACATTTTATTTGTTAGGAAAAATAGCTTTAGAGAAACAAACGTTGATGACCTCGTGTGTGTGTGTGTGTGTGTGTGTGTGTGTGTGTGTGTGTGTGTGTGTGTGTGTGTGTGTGGGTGTGTGTGTGCGGGTGTGTGTGTGCGGGTGTGTGTGCGCGTGTGTGCATTTGGATCGGAACACAGAAATAAAGTTGCATCGATGTGGTCAGTCAGTTGCTATTGATCAGTTTCAATGAAACATTTTACTTATCTTATTTATGTGCAACGCATGTAATTCAGCTGTAACAACAACAACAACAAAAAGCAAAAAACAATTAATATATGCACATGCCCAGGCAAGGACATTCGAAATAATCTGTATGAATACTTATACACACTATATCATTCTATTTTCTACTATTCTATTCAAAACACACACACACACACACACACACACACACACACACACACACACACACACACACACACACATCTATAATGTATTTCTCCTTGTTGGTCTCTCTGTTCCATTTTTCTTGGAAACTATTCGTTGTTATAATAAGGTGCAACGTACTGAGTATTATGGTATCCATTCGATGCACAATTAGAGATTAGTAGCAATTAATTTAATTTAACCATATTCAACTCTTTATTTGGCATAAAGCACTTTATAACTTTTGCCTGTTTTTAACGGGCTAAAATGTCTAGTATATATGTGTGTGTGTGTATATATATATATATATATATATATATATATATATATATATATATATATATATATAGTAATTTATAAAATATATATGGCGATTAAGCTACACTGAATATTCGGCGTTTCATCCACTCTAGGATTCCTCAGGCTTATGTGCAAATTCTGTGGTTGTTTATCGTTTTTATATGGTCCTCTAATATGCAAATAAATAAATTAAATAAACATGAATATACATAAACGATCACACATATATGTATGTATATGTGTATATATATGTGTGTATATGTGTGTACACATATGTATATTTATATATAAACTAACAATAAAAAAAATTTTAAAAAAACACTGACCTAGTTTTAAAACAGATCCTTTGTCCGATAAAATGCATGCCCATTGGCTGATAGGAAGGGGCGCGGTGGATACTAGAAAGCTGATTGGCTAACTAAATCCTCAATAGAAGAGGACCATATAAAAACGATAAACAACCACAGAATTCGCGCATAAGCCTGAGGAATCCTAGAGTGGATGAAACGCGGAATATTCAGTGTAGCTTAATCGCCATATATATTTTATAAATTACTAACTAGTTCTAATTACGTATTGAGCACTTTTGAAGTAAATACTTAAAGTTCACGCATAAATCTATACTTTCGTATATTAATTTTATGTGAGTAAATGAAGTAGTTATATATATATATATATATTATAAACGGCATAATCACATTGACACACCGGTTCCGTCAGATCACTGAAGTTAAGCAATGATGAGCCTGACTAGTACCAGATGGGTTACCATTTGAGAATAGCAGGCGCTGTATCTGCTCTCTGCTTATCTCAACATTGTTTTCAGTCGTCCTGAAATTTCTACTTGCCACTGGTATTTAACAGTGCCAACTCAGGAGATATGTGGTTAGAGATTGTGCAACTCTTGCCATAAAAATTTTATGCGCTATTCACAGCATCATCAGTGATGTTTTGTTTTATTCATCGAAATCGATGGACGGACATTAACTATGATATAAATCTCACCTCTCTGTTTAAATGTATGTATTTATGTCTGCCTTAAACTTTTGACAGAGGTGACGGTATCGTTTTGAAGGTCAACCCTTTGGACGACAAATATAAAAAAATTGGCTAAAAACATTAATTCTTTCACCCTCATCTGGGCAGTTTTCTACAAGGAGGGTCGTTTTTTTTTTTTTTTGCATCGTCATTTTTGCAAGTCATAGTATCGGTTGGAATGACTTTACTTAATTTCAATGTTTTGAATTTTCGGCCGCATCATGGACTAGTGGTAAGAAGTCAGGTTTGTTTTTTCACTTTGTCTTCCGCCTTTGCGTCAAGGGTTCGAGCCTGCCTTCCTACTACCACTTGTTTTTTTTTTTTGCTCAAACACACCTCCAAACACCCGAGCAACACCGGGCACCCATACTATTATAGTATGTAAATATACTTATGACTATTAAGCTACACAAAAACGTTTGTTTCATTCTCAAGGAAAATCAAGTCAACTGCATGTATTTACATTTAATGATTGTTTATATAGTTAATCAGTGCATACTCTAGCTTATAACCAATTAGAATCCTTGAATTTATTACACTCCCACTATCTATTTATTTCCCTTAGCAAATGTGTGCGACTCCCATTGTTTAAGGAGTTTGGTGCTTCTCAGTTTAAGTGAGTAAAACAATATAGGGTGAGAGTAATAGACAGGATCCCGGTAAAAGGTGGATGA
>NC_136495.1:52735692-52758192 GCF_053919585.1 Euprymna scolopes | reverse complement strand
TAAGCTTCAAGTGTTGGAGAAGCTGCACTTTATAAGAAAAGAGTTTTAAACTGTGCAGAATATTGTGTAGTGAGCTTCGGCATATCCCAAGTTGTGTGGAACGTCATCGAATCAATGTTTCAGGATGCTGCTCCACGCTCCCTCGTATACTTTCTCTATTTTCATTTGTGATGACTTTTCGAGGTCTGCAGCTTGCGGAAGATCAAGTACAGCTCCTTGGTCTTAAAATTGGTGCACAATGTTTCTAATTGTGCTGTGACTTGGGCTATTTCTTATATGGAAATGCCGTTGATAAGCTCTTTGAGTCAAAACAGTAAACCCCCGATTTTGAAAAAACAATTTCACAACTTGCATACGTTGTTCAATGTTATACGTATCCTTAATTAATTTCCAAAATATTATCTGTAAAGTATCTTAAATAGAGACATATATAATCATTAATGGTAAAATGACAAAGATTTTCAACTCTTTAGTGACTTTTTGGACGCCCTGTGTGTGTGTGTACACACACACACACACACACACACACACACACACATATATATATATATATATATATATATATATATATACACACGCACACATAGAAAAATAAAGGTCTAAAACCAGAACATGAGAACAATTATAGCTAACCTTTATAATGTTGGAGAAAATATGGGAATTACAACCAGTCGTCCAAAATATGGCATATATATTACACACACACACACACACACACACACACACACACACACACACACACACACACACACACACAACTCTATAGAAGAGGAATTACGTCTTCTAGACATAAATTAGAATAAATTGGAGATAAATGAAGTTAATACAAGATCATTTATGAATGTTCCGAGAATTCAAAATAATAACAACTTAGATTTGTGTACAATTGGTTCACAGACAAGATCAAACTTATTCATATATAATTTTTCACCAGCACAAGGGAAAGGGGTGTCAGGAGAAGGTTTACCACCAAAGTAACATTCAAATGACCGAATTATGATGCTATTACACTATTGCTTGACTACCAATTGGGTTTCCATGATTTTATATTAATTTCGTTCACGCCCCCCCCCCCACACACACACACATCGACACACATATGAGGGTACTAAACTGGTCAAAGGGAAAATTATTCCCAACTCGCATTTAGGTAAAAATGCGCTTCCATATAAATAATTGAATTTATTCAATAAGTATCGCTAACAAAAAGAAACAAACAACATATATATATATATATATACACGAGAGAGAGAGAGAGAGAGAGAGAGAGAGAGAGAGAGAGAGAGAGAGAGAGATATTAAGAAAAGGGAACAAACCAAGTTATGTATTCATCAATGTTTCGTCTTTATTGTAAGACTTCTTCTAGATGAATGAAATTAAGAAATTAAAATACGAGTACAATATTTGAAGATATATTTTTGATGTAAAGAAATGGATGACTTTTCCTTTTCAGAAACGAAAAATATCATTGGAAATTCAAAAAGGGTGGGGCATACCGTTGTGAGAGAGAGTAGTTATTATTATTTTTTTTTTTAGACCGTCATATAACCGTTAATATATTTAAAAAGATATGATACAATTCCTATTCTTTTTTTTAACTATATATTCACGTTTAATTGTGCGTGAATTTGTGATAAGTGCTAATTCATGAAGTCGCGGTTTATTTGAAATAATTTTAACTATTTTTGCTTGTTTGAAGTGAAAACTATGATTATGCTGTAACGAATGAGAGAATAATGCATTCAAAGAATTGCTATTTCTTATATTTCTTTTATGTTCATTAAGCCTTTTCTCTAATCTACGTTGGGTTTCACCAACATATATATGATGGCAATTTTGGCAAGGAACAGTGTAGATGACTGCATTGGAAAGTGGTTTGTTTTGAAGATGTTTTGTTGTTTTTAATGTTTGTTTTATAGTTTTTGATGTGGTTTTTATGATTGGAATTCCTAGTTTGTTTAGAGTTCTGCAAATTATTGTATTTTGGTATGTGTAGGTAAAAGAAGGTGTCTGTTTCTTATTTATCCTGGAAAATATTTGTATGTTTTTTTTCTTAGCATTTAATATAAAATATGCAGGATATTGCAAGGTTTTCAGAGTATTTGTGAGGTATTTGAATTCTTCGTTCAGATTTTGGATTGCAAATTCTGAATGCATGTAGAAAGAAACCAATTACCATACCTGTTTTTATTTTGTTATTATGGTGTGCGTAGAAATGTATGTAATCATTTTTGTGTGTAATTTTGCGGTGAACTTTGAAGAACAGCTTATTATTGGATTTTATAATAAGTATATTGAAAATATTTTATAATAAGCGAATTGAAAATAAGTTATAGGTCTAATAATTTTTATAAGTGTCAAGAGGAAACGGTAAGTTAATGTTTGATTTTTTTAGATGTGTATGGAGTAAATTTATATATTTTTTAATAGGACATTAGTGTATAATCCTAACTCCACTAATGGGCACTATTAGCACCTTCCACATAAAGAACTCCGGAGATTTACTCAACAAGATTAAAAAAAAACATTAATATACATAATGAAACTATACACAGCTTAGATATAACATCGTTATGCAATGCAGACATATACGCTGTTTCTTGCCAAAATTGCCACCATATATACGTCGGTGAAACCCAACGTAGATTAGAGAAAAGGCTCAATGAACATAAAAAAGATATAAGAAATAGCAATTCTTTGAATGCATTATTCTCTCATTTATTGCAGCATAATCATACTTTTGATTTTAAACAAGCAAAAATAGTTAAAAAATTATTCCAAATAAACCACAACGAAGACTTCTTGAATTAGCTCTAATCGCAAATTCAAGCTCAATTAAACAACGTGGAGGTTTCTATAATGTATCACTATTAATAAGTAAGGCTTCCTTCAGTCTTGACAGACTATGGATACCCACTGTAAGGGTGCTTGTGTATGAAATTTATATGGCAAGAGTTGCACAATCTCCAACCACACCTCTCCTGAGTCGATATTGTTGAATACCAGTGGCAAGTATAGGGTTAGGACAACTGAAAACAATGCCGATACTCCTATTAAAAGAGCATAATTGAATTTTAGACACAGGTTAACTCTCTCACACCATAGAAAACACCACCTATAATAATTAATGCATATATTCAGTCAATAAATTACATAACAAAAGTACACTCATTTCATTTCAGTTACACATCCATATTTGAATTTTAACGGACATATTTGTTCCAAAAAGAACATGAATTGCATCATATCTTTTTAAATATATTAACGGCTATATGACGATATAAAAAAATATTTTACTCTCATTCACAACGCTATGCCCCCCCCCCCGTTTTTGAATTTGCAACGACTTTTTTCGTTTTAGCAATAGAACAGGATCATACATTTCATTACTTCAAAAATATATTTTCAAATATTGTACTGGTATTTTAATTTCTTAATTTCATTCATCTAGAAGAAGTCTTACAATAAAGACAAAACGTTGATGAACACATAACTTGGTTTGTTCCTTTTTCTATCTCTCTATCTCGTCAGAATACTATTTCCATTATTCTCATCATGTGTGTGTGATGATAAATAATAATAATAGATAGAGCCATATATAAGGTATACAACTATTTTTGGCTGCGCATTTTCTTTTCAGGCATGTTATAGTCCTAGTTGGAAAGCAACTCAACCACCCCTGATGATGGATCTGAAAGAATCAGAAAGTACTACTTCAAACACAAGTCTAAGTTGCTTTCCATCTAGGACAAAAACATGTGTAAAAATATGTAGCTAAAACTGTTTGCATAAAGTTTTACACATTTATACGTTTCTATTTATTATGAAATATTTTTATATAAATACAATTCACTGGTTTTTATGAGTAAAATAGTATTAATATTTGTGGTGATCACCATAAATATTAACACTATTTTACTCATAGCTGGAGAAGTGAGAGACAACGGGGGAGGGGGGTAGCAATAGTGTACGTTGTTTGAACCTTCCCCCCACCCCGCCTCCGCTTTAATTTTAAACAGTTTCTATCACTGTCACTCACTTACACACACTCTCTCTCTCTCTCTCTCTCTCTCTCTCTCTCTCTCTCTCTCTCTCTCTCTCGCTTTCTCACTTTTTCTGTTTTTTGTATCTTGTTTTCTTTCTTTCTTTTTCCCTTTCTCTCAATTTCTTTCTCATTATTCAGTGTTACTCTTTCTCCCTCTTTGTCTATTAACAGTTGAAGGTAAATTAACTACCTATAAAACAGAACATTGGAATAGTCCATTATAAAATATGGGGATCATCAATGGCTTTTAATCAGAAGAGACCTCCCCCTCCCCGCCTCTCCTGAAGTGAAGAATTCAGAGTTTCAGGGGTCGAGGTGACACCATAGATAAGCAGACAGAACTGGATCTAGGGCCACAAAAAGTGTGCATACCAACCATCATTACTGCAAGATAATTTTGGATTTTCTATCCACTAGCATTTAATACAAATGCTAGCATATCAGTATTAGTTATTATTGTTAGTATGATTGTACATTTTGAAGCATACATGATAAAAGGGTTCATGGGCTAAAAAAGGTTGAGAACCATTGATTTAACCCATGTAGAGGAGAAGAGGGAGAAGGGAAGGTGGCAAAAGAGGCTAAATTCGGATTTTGTCGTTTCATTTGCTTTATATTTAACTGGCTTTGCGAACTCACTTTTACCTGATTCAAGCAATCTTAACTCAAATTTATGATCCAATCGAGGCAAATTTTTTTTCTTGTAGCTTGATAACAACCTGGTTCAATTAATGACCAAACAATAGTGGGGGTGATGTTGGCTAAGTTGTCAACCGCACGGACTGAAAATCTGGGTAGCCAGGTTCAAATCTAGTTTGTTTCACAGAGACGCTTTCATCAAACCCACACTTGACCTTGTGTCTGACATCTTGGAGAGGAGGTAAATTAAAATAAGCAAACGATTTTATAATAATGTGCAACAGAGAAGCTGACAACTATTGAAACTCTAAAACTCAAAATTGGGATAGCAGATTATAAACAAAAGGAAATATCATCACAGGTAGTAATAGTATTTAATCTGTAGCAAGGAAAGGAAGAGAGACAACTATCAGAAAGAGATTAATTTGAGATTTTCTCTTATTTAGAAAAATATAACTGACTTTGCAAAGTCATTTTTTCTTGATTCAAACAATTTATCCCAAGCTCTTTGGGTGACCCAACGCGTCACATTTTTTTTTTTTTTTTAGTGTTTTTATATATTTTGAAAATTTTAAATGCACACACACACACACACACACACATATACACACATACACCATAGCTACAGTATATTAATGCATTTATACACGCACACATAGATATATCTATATCTACAAATAAATGTTAATATATACTATCACACGAATTCCTTTGAGGTAACCCCTCTGCACAAAATGACGAATCGCCGCAGTGATGAAGATGTTAAGAACAACTGCCACCTTGTATCTACTCGGTCGGATGCCATCACGTCGGGTTTTGTCGTAGTGCACCTCCCCCCTTTGCACACGACTGTTCTCAAGTGGTCTTATTGATTTTCTCATAGTCATTCAGCTTTTTCTGTTTCTTCTCGTCATCGCCGCAGTATATGCACGCTGCTGTTAAAAGTAGCTACTGCAGTAGTTCTAGAGTTAGTAGCTAATGCCAACCAATAGTCAATAGGTCTCAGAATTGTGCACGGAATATGATTACGACGTGGAAATGTGTTAAGGCTGCGTGTACGGACAAAACGGGAATGGCCACACTATGTATAGCTCTATCTATCTGTGTGTGTATATATATATATATATATATATATATATATATATATATATATATATATTCAAATATTTGTACTGGTGTTTTGTTATTTTAATTTCATTCATTCAGCAGAAGTCTCGAAATAAAGACGAAACGTTGATGAACATATAACTTGGTTTGTTCCTTATATGTGTATATATATATGTATATATATATATATATATATATATATATGTATATATATATATATATATTCTACTGCTACTACAAAATCTCTGGATCTTGCTTATTTGTTTGCACGCTTGTCAACATGCAGATTGGATGATGTTCCACAGTGGGAGAATGAAATCAATCTATTTTGTTACCGTGCACATTAAATGACGACACAGAAAGAGGGATAGTGTCATAAAGCTTGCATTCATCCTTTATGGCATCATCCAAATTAATTTTCAGAATGTGAGAAATTGTATATTTATTTCCACAGTCAAACAACACAAAAGCCATGGCAGCCAACTAACCAGAAGTCCTAGACTCGAGTTCTGCCCTCATTTGTGCTCATCAATTAGACATAACCGAACTCATAATTCAAAACCCGTGCGTACACACACACACACACACACACACACACACACATACACACACACACACACACACACACACACACACACACACACACACACACACACACACACGTGTGTATATCGGTAAAGGATCGAGCAATTTCTGTAAAAATCCTAAATGTAAAGGCCTTATTAGGTAGAAATAAATTTATGAGATTGAGCTGAATTTTTCACTTGTTTTTTCTTTTAACTTATATGAGAGAGAGATAGGTCTTTTTTAATAATAACCATTTGGAAGAGAGAGAGAGAGAGGAAGAAGAGTGGGGTCAGACAGAAAGCGACAAGAATATATAATAAATACTGACCAAGTCACGTGTTGCCTAGTTTATTGATGGAACTCTGATGATGCTGCTATCTTGTTTATTTTGCTTGTCACCGTGCACACTTCATCGGACGTGGTGAAAGAAACTGAAATTTGGGGAACATTATTTATCGATATCTAATACCTAGCATTAAAATTTTATGCAAACTGAAGAGATCTAAATATTTATAAACGGCTTCCACTCCTTTTTGTTTTTTTTATCTATTTGTATTTAACTAAATGTGGCCTATATTGTCCACCATTACGCTTAGCAGCTGTGTGTGTTCAAAAATTCATAATGATTGGTTCTTTAGTTTAGGAATGTACTCACATAAAATTAATATACGAAAGTATAAATTTATGCGTAAACTTTAAGTATTTATTTCAAAAGTGCTCAATACATAGATAGAGCTAGTTAGTAAGTTATAAAATATATATTTATACGCCTGAAGAGTCCTAGAGTGGATGAAACGCGGAATATTCAGTGTAGCTTAATCGCCATATATATTTTATAGCTTACTATATATATATATATATATATATATGCTAATAGGGAGACCTGACCTTGCCCAGGATTGAATGAAGATCAACAAATGTTCCACACTTCCAATATTTTTATTATCAAAATTGGTGAAATTGCAGATTTTTCAATCAAATCGATTGTCTGCTCCAGTCGGAGACTTGCCACGGTTCACTGGAGGGATGTTTCACCTGCTTCCCTGCAATCACTGAGTTCACAATATTATTTTTATATAATGGCTTGAATAAAAATTTAAAATACAAAAGTCAAGTATCATGGTTCAATTGTGTTCTAAACAGAAGCATTCATTTCGAACGCGCCCCTGTCTTATCAAAGAACCTACTGTTGATTTTTATATGCAAGATCCTTCTGCTTGTGTGGTGATAAGATTTTCAAATGCACTTGTGATTTTAGGCTGCATAAGGGTGTTAGCATTGGTCAAAATCAGACTATTGATACATATCAGAGGCATTCCTATCCAAAACCTATTTAAGAACACTCCCAGATACAAAGTATATTTGTGTGAAATTAAAAAAACAAAACTAGGCCAGCCATTTTGGAGTCTATAGGGGACGAATTCACACCCTCACACACGAAGTGCCTTTTATATATATGTGTGTGTGTGTGTGAGTGAGTGTGTATGTGTGTGTATAAACATGTACACATACTTAATCTTATATATATGTACCTCTAAAATGTTAGAATTTACAGAAAAATAGATAATTATGTACCTATGTTACTGTGTTGACTAGAATATTCTAAAATTTATAATGAGCTGTTCATTAGTTTAGGAGATTTCCTGTGTGTGTGTGTGTGTGTGTGTGTGTGTGTGTGTGTGTGTGTGTGTGTGTGTGTGTGTGTGTGTGTGTGTGAAAGGTTAGTGGGAGAGAACCCCCTCAGAGTACTCAATTATTAAGAAAAATTAAAAAAAAATAAGAGCGCTATAATTTATTTATATATGCATTACAGAAGATCAGAACAACATTGGTACCGTCAGTTTCAAATCCAAAACAAAGGAAACCTATAATTGGTTCTCTTTTACCGGACTCTTTTCAGACTCTATTTCAACAAACCAATCATAGGTGTCCTTTGTTTGTGTTTGAAACCGACGCTACCAATGTTATTCTGATTATCTGTAACTCTCCCCCCCCTCTCTCTCTCTCTCTCTCTCTCTCTATATATATATATATATATATATATATATATATATATATATATACACACTCAGATTTAATGAATGGACTGCCTTGGTTACATGGAGCAGTTGTTTCGCCTACTGTTACTATTCCCCTTCCATTTGTTCTTTCTAACAAATCAGCTTCTTTCCTCCTGCTTTCTGTTTACATCTGATGATGATGATGATGGTGATGATGATGATAATGATGATGATGGGTTTGTCATAGCTACGACCGATTGAATCTATCCACGTTTATAGATTCGTGTTGATGGAATGTTTGCTGCATTGTAATCTATCAGGCTTAAACCATAGATCGCTATTAGCGGACATTCAAATACAAACACACAAGTCCTTTATCGATATTTGTTCATTGGCATATGATATAGACATGTATGCGTATATATATATATATATATATATATATATATATATATATATATATATATATATATATATATATATATATATAGTGTTATAATGCAATAATTCCAGGAGAAAATCCGGGTATGAGAGCTCAATGTGGTAAACAGAGCAATAACATAAAAATATAACACGGAAATTACATAATTGTAGTGTGTGTGTGTGTAGTTTATGATATAGACATGTATGCATATATATATATATATATATATATATATATACACATATGTATACATGTCTATATCATAAACTACACACACACACACACATTATATATATATATATATATATATATATATATAATGTGTGTGTGTGTGTAGTTATATATATATATATATATATATATATATATATATATATATATATATATATATACATCCCTATCTATATAAAATTAGGTATGTTAGGTATGTGTATACGTTTATATATATATATATATATATATATATATATATATATATATATATATAAACCGATCAATGTGGAACACAGCTGCTATGCGTAAGGGGTGGTAATGTGGGCTATATTTAATTTTAGTTTATGTAAATGGTTTTTAGAGGGCATAATAAGAATACAACCTCTCATTTGAAAATTCAAATATATCGAATTTGCGTTAAATTTGATCCGTGGTCATTAAGACATCAATTAAGCGAGATTTTCTGAATTTCAACTCCTCAAACTTGAGCCTTAAATTTTAGACATTTTCTGGAATCAAAATCATGCAATAGATTTCGATCAAAATTGAATAAAAAATTCTAGACATAAGGTTTAATAGCAATATGTCTTGATTTTAATCTTCATGAAGGGACGTAAAAGTAGTGTAAAATTCATTTATTTCTTTGCAGACTATTATCCTCATCTTTTAGTTGTTGTTACACGACGTTTCGGCCAACTATTCCTCTGGCCTTCGTCAGGTGATTACTGCGACGTGATAGGAACTCTGACTCTTCTAACTGCATTCTCATCAATTACTGCCTTCCATAGTTGTTGTCGTCTCACCCTGCTACTTCCAACTATGGAAGACAGTAATTGCAAAGATTATCGAAAGAGGTGGAGAGTACTGGAAATCTGTAGGGACTTTGTGTCAGTCAGACTCCAGAAAACACCACAAGTTGTTCTCAAGGAGAAATCTTTGATGGTGGCCTCTGTGACTACTCCTAGTGAGTAAATAATAATAATAATAATCGAAGTTCCTATCCCGTCGCGGTTACTACCTGACGAAGGGCAGAGGAATTATTGGCCGTTGTGAAACAACAAATAAAAAAGATGAGGATGATAATCCGCAATAAATAAAATTAATAAATAATACTCATCTCAATAAACATTTTAATTAATGAAATAATATAGTGTGAAATTGTTGTTTTGAAAAATTAATTTTACCTAGGACGGATATATTTCTAATATTCATATATACGTGCGTGTGTATAACAACTTACAATCAACCTCTGTTAACAATTATGATTCGTCACTGTTCCCACTAATATACATATAAAAATCATAGAATTGCATCAGTAATTTAATTTTTCATAATCAATTATTATTATTATTATTATTATTATTATTATTATTATTATTATTATTATTATTTACTCACTAGGAGTAGTCACAGAGGCCATCATCAAAGATTTCTCTTTGAGAACAACTTGTGGTGTTCTCTGGAGTCTGAGTAACAACAAGTCCCTACAGATTTCCAGTACTCTCCACCTCTTTTGATAACCTTTGCAAAATAATTTGTGTTATCGCAACAGACGCTTTCCATTGATTTCTCGTTAACCGTGACCATTGATCTTCATTGGGATTTGGGTGGCAATAAGCCTCCCCAAGGTCCCAGTCCTCTTTGCACTCATCCAGTGGAGGTCTGGCTAGTGCTTTCTCTCCTCGGTCTTTCCATCCTCCTTGACCCTCCTCGCTTATTTAGTGTGGTGCCAGTTTATAGTGACACACGCGCACACACACACACACACACACACACAAAAAGTGGGGACCCGGAACGCAGGGCCGCATGGGGGGCACCTTACAATTATACCGTTTTTTGATTCCATGTGATGTTCATTTGTTTTACATCTGTAGCCGTTTCTGTGTCCAGTTTGTGTTTGTAGTTTAATATTATTATCATCATCATCATCATCATCTTTGAAAAGAACATCATTAACTTTTTATTTAGTGTGGTGGATTTCTTTCCTAATCCATTTCAAGCAGCGTTTGTGTGTGCGTGGGGGGGGGTTGATTTTCTGTTTGCTTTCTTGCTTCTCTTCACCATCTGAAATGGTTTCTTTAGATGGATAGAAAAGGGCATGCTTTTCACTTGCTACCTTTTGCATGATGGGATGAATATATATATATATATATATATATATATATATATATATATATATAGTGAATAAATGGCAAAAGACTATATTCCAAAATTCACGATGTTGACCATCTTTCATTCAATTCAGTTGACATTTACAATTCTTGACAGTATCTGTTTCGTAGCGCAAAATCAATCACTTAATTATATCAATCAGTGAATTTATTTTGCCCTTAACTCATCAGTAGAAATAGCAACAATCCAAAGTATATGAGCCATATTTTTTTAACCTCTTCACACACACACACACACACACACACACACACACACACACACACATGCACACTCTTTTTTGATGTTCTTAGACTTGTGAGGAGTTCACGTTTTTACACAAGTTATTCTACTGAGAATGAACTATTCTGAGATCGCATTACGTAAATGGTATTTTGAACATTCATTTTGTTCCCTGTTTCAGGTATTGGCTTATACAATAAAATATATATGGAGGGATGCTGTTCAAGCAGCTAATAGGTTTGTGCCAAAAAAATAATGCCGTTATATATATATATATAAACAACACTATTTTTGCACCAACCTAATATAAAACTCCATAAAATGCATATTTTCGAACTTGAGAACCTTCTAGTCAAATTCAGGATCTATATAGAATTTCAAATTGAGCCATGGGGGATTGTTTTCATTCCGTCAGCCATGATTGGGTTAAAAGTGTTAATATTAGTTATTATCGACTGCAAAAAAAAATTGAATCTTCAACCTCGCAAAGACTGTCACTTAGAATTAATTTTTAATCAACGCTGTTAACCATTATGCCCAGGGTCCATGTGTAAGTCATGTAGAAACAAGAAATGCAGACACATGAGAAGTAATAACCACAAAATTTTGTTGATATAGAGAAAACATGGAAATCAACTTCTCAAAAGCAGGACAGTACTGAATGAAGATAACAGTTCCTGTACACGTAAAAGGGGTCCGACAGCAAACAATTAAGATACCGTATAGTTCTGCATATAAGACGACTGTCAGATAAGACGAGGTACAAAATTGGAGCAAATTTTAATAAATTTATCATATATCGGTTGTATACGACGACCGCTAAATCACAAAACCATGTTTGTTTAGCCTAGGCTAGAGATTGCAACACCCGGTATCTTATGAAATATTAGTTTTTAAAGATGATTTTTAACTTTAAGGGTCGTCTTATATGCCGAAATATACGATATTCCACATTTTTGGATCGCTGCGTGTTGATTCGGCTTTTTCGTATAAAAGTGAAACTAATTCGAAGCTTAACACACGTTCCGTGCACGATCGCCGGGAACGTCCAAAAGCAATCAGCTTTGATCAATGCGGAGTTTCTCCTTATATCAGACAATTGCTATTCAATTTGGACAATCTCCTTTTTATGGGGAGCTGGTTTCTCCCCCACCATCATCTTGGGGAAACAAAAAAAACCCAAACTGCCCCACAGTAAATAAAAAACTGCCCCGCAGGGAAAGTTGACCTCATTAAATTATTAAGTACGAGCACTTGCCAATTCTTAATACTTAAATAAATTCAAACATCTTTCCGTTACTATTTCTTGCTGGCCGTTTTTTTTCACACTTTATTTTCTAACTTCGCCTCAAGGCTTCGGGTTCGATCCTTCCTACTTACCTACCAAAACTTTTTTTTTAAACTCCCCCCCCCCCGACACAAACACCCGGGCAACGATTTTTGTTTTGATTTACCCAAAAAGCACACACACCTCTAAACACCCGGGCAACGCTGGGTACCCCCGCTAGTTTTCTATAAATCTCAATAACTTTTAGTTCTTTTTTTACATTGTGATAAGTCTCGTTCTGTTTTTTGTTTTTTTTTCTTATGTTTATTTCTAAAAGTAAGTTATTTTTTATATTTAGCAGGTGTGGAGTGTTTTAACATATTTAAAGTATAAAAGTATAGATATTTTATTACCGTATATTTCGACGTATAAGACGACCCTTAAAGTTAAAAAATCATCTTTAAAATTTGGGAATCGTCTTATACAACCGATATTATAAAAGTCATACATAAATTGAAATTCAAAATGGTGTAATAGAAACATATTGAAGGTATTTGCAGCTTCCCTTCCAATTTTTGGATTTTAATCATGTCAAATCACATTTCAATTTCTTTTTGACGGATTGATTGTTGCTATTTCTTCTGATGAGTTAAGGGCATAATAGATTCACTGATTGATATAATAATTAAATGATTGATTTTGCACTATGAAACAGATTAAGGAATAAATAAGATGGTCAACATCATGAATTTTGGAATATAGTTTTTTGTTATTTATTCACTATATATATATATATATATATATATATATATATATATATATATATATATATATAATATGGTAAATTTATGAAAATTTGTTCCAATCTTATCTGACGGTCACCTTATACACCGAAATATACTGTAGTTTATTTCCATATTATATTCAACATTCTAAATTGAAGCAAATACTAAGAAGCTAATGTGAGAAATATAAATGAAAGTTTTTTTTTTTTTGCATAATCTATATAACTATAAAAGTTAGAATGTGGGTGTGTGAGGACACTTCTTAACCTATATATCCAACAAATTTTTTATCTACATCTTTGAAATTTGGTATATGGGGTATTCAGACATGTGGAACACTTTTTAATCAGTTTTCATCCAGAAATAAAAGGCTGCTAAGGGGTAAAAATTGAAAAATTGTTATTTAGGAGTCGTCAGATTTTTATTTGTTTGACAACTGTTTTATGAATGCACATGTGCATCCGTGAAACATTTATGTTAATAATAAGTATGTTTGAAAACACTTTGTAAAGATCATGTCAAGCTGGTCTAATGCTTATCAAACTTGAATCACTGTCTTTAGGTTTTGGTTTCAATCTCAGTTCGAGTAATTTTTCTTTTGACTTACAAGAAGTGAACTAACTGTTTAGAAAAAAAAACATAACACTCGCATGCACATGTCTCAGTTTCTGTATGAATTAAAATATAATATTTATGCGTATTTTATGACCGAGCAACGCCAGGTGGCTTACTAGTTACAAATAAACTTCTTTTTTTTTTCATCTGTGTGTATATGCGTGTGTGTGTGTGTGTGTGTGTGTGTGTGTGTGTGTGTGTGAGAGAAAGGAAAAAAAATGCTAATCAAAATACATGGGAGAAAAATATCAAAGCAATAGTTGAACACAACTGTAACAATTTAACAAATTGTATAGTAGATAAAATACTTGGTAAAATTCAGTTGTAAGTTACACTGTTTTTGAGGTTGAAGGTTTAATCCTCAGTGTAGACGACACTCAAAAATACAACTGCAAATTACTTAGGACTTATACTTGGTCATGCCTTATGAACTGAGAGCATGCTATCTCATGGATTAAATACAGGGATCTGTTCAAACTTCTGTGCAGATTCCCAACTTCAACAGAAAGATTCACAAGTTTGACAAGATACACCCGAAGGTCGGAGGTTACATCGACTGAAACGTTGTGAACATAAGATTCAAGATGAGAGCAGTAGTCCGAAGAATCCAAATAATACAAATAATTAATCCTCATCTAAAAAATTCAGAAATACAAACTTTATTGAAAAATAAAATAACTGTATTAAAAATGAAGATTAAATTTTATATTATCTATATATCAATAAAAGTGAAATTGTGTGTGTGTGTGTGTGTGTGTGTGTGTGTGTGTGTGTGTCTGTATGTGTGTATGTGTGTATGTGTACATTTCCCATTTACCTACAAAACTACTCTGTCAATTTTCAGTCTACAGACTTGAGATTTGACATTGAGATTTGGGAAAATCTTTTTAATCAGTTTTCGGACAGAAATTTGACTGTCAAAGGAGTTAAATTCAACGATTTGACCTTTGAAAACTCTACCAAACTCCTCTGCCAATTTTGGGTCTATCTAAACACTTGAAATTTTAGATGTAGGTTACTTGGACATGGATCAAACTTTTTAACTTGATTTGAGTCCCCAAAAAATAAATGTTAATGGGTCAAAATTGGGGTCAAAGTTGAAAAAATGTGATCTCTGTGGTCTCTACCAAATTACTCAGCCAATTTTTGGACTAAACATTTAAAATTTTACATAAAGTGTATTCAGACGTAGGGCAAGCGTTTTAATTAGTTTTTGGCTGAAAATTTAGCTTCCAAGGGGTCAAAGTTAAAAAGATTTTACCTTTGCGGTTTCTAGCAAACTATTCAGCCAATTTTGTGTCTAAACATTTGAAATTTCTCATAAAGATATTCAGACATGCAGCAAGCTTTTTAATCAGTTTCTGGGTGAAAATTTGGCTGCCAAGAGGTCAAAGTTGAAAGAGTTGACCTTTGCACACTCTACCAAACTCCTCGGCCAATTTCGGGTCTTAACACTTGAAATTTTAGATGTAGGTTACCTGGACATGAGTCACACTTTTTAATATATATATATATATATATACATATGCACATAAATTAATGAACAGTACATAGGGCATGACCAAAGCCGGGATGAACTGCTAGTTTATTATAAAATAAAATTATCATCAAATATTCTTACATTTCATAGAATTTGGATATTTCATTAAAAAACAAATTTAATTTTGATAACAATCATGGAATTTCTCTAAAGCATTTTTCTGAATGTGAATAATTATCTAACTTATAGAATTATATTTCATAACTTTATTCAGCACCCATAGATTGTTGTTGATATGCCATAAAACAAACTCCTAATGTGGTTTCGAGGATTGTCGGAGTCTTTTCCCAACTTAGATGTGGATATTCTGAAGGAGCAATCTATTCTAAGAGCAATGTATTTTAGCAATAATCATCCACCCTAAAGAACTATATTTGACAACTTTATTCATCATTAAATCAGCAAACCACACTAAACTAATGCTATGTGGTTTGGGGGGGATTATTGGAATCTTTTCTCAGGTTGAGTATTGATATTTTTAAGGAGTAATGTTTCCTTAGAGAAATGTATTCTAAGAATATAAATAATTATCCGACCTATAGAATTATATTTAACAATTTTATTGGTATTTATTTGTTTCCCTATGAAAGCAAAATGTGACACAAGGTCATTTTTAACGTGCGGGGTGGGGGTGGGGGTGAGGGACAAGCTCCCCAAAAAGGGTCAATCCAGAAGTAGGCAAAAACAATAATTGCATTAGTGTGGAAGGGTTTCACCTACATTGACTAAGTACATGGTGGATTGTTCTCATTTCGTCAGCCATGATTGGGTTAGAAGTGTTAATTTGGTGAGTGCTCATCGCTATCATCACATTTACTCCTGATTATATGACCATTGAACACATCATTGATCATATGAGAGAGAGTGGTAGGGAGGGGGGCGATATTTTTATTAAAACACTTCTCCAGTGGGACAGTAATTTCCTCCTCTCAGACCAAATTGTCAGTCCTACAAGAACTTGAATCAGACAATATGGCATGAAGAACTCTAACAAAAGTCAATCCTATCTTTCCCTCGCGTTCAGGCAGGGCGCCATTACTACTTGTACTGGAGCCTTATTGGTATTTATTTGCTTCCCCACCAGAGAAAATGTGACACAAGGTCGTTTTTAATGTGAGGGGAAACCAGTTCCCCAAAAAGAGGTACTCTGGAAGTAGGCACAAATAAAAATTCCCTTAGTATAGAAGGGTTTCCCCTACATTGATTAAAGACAAATTAACTTAAGTGTAGCATCAGAACAGGTACTACACTATGAGTGATATATATTTTTTTTATTTTATGTAATGTATACAAAGCACACAAAAGAAAAACAAAAATTAGGCACAAGGCCACTCAAAAATTGGGGAATGGGGTGTCTATGGTCATCGTCATCACTGTATCTTTTGTTGGTCTATGCTGATCCTAGCTAAAGTTCCCATTCACCACAATACCTCAAGCACACCGGCGATCGTCCTACTTAAGATTTCCAAATCCCATTGTGTGTGTGTGTGTGTGTGTGTGTGTGTGTGTGTGTGTGTGTGTGTGTGTGTGTGTGTTCTTTTATCAATAAAATAAAATAAATTTGTAAATATAAAATTCTATAAAAATCGTTTGTTTTATTTCATTGGCCTGAAGGCCAGATCTACTTTTTCTATTGATTTAACAATTTTATTTCACTTCAAATAAGCAATAAAGAGTCATAGACCAAACCAAACTCTCCTCCTCTCTCTCCTTCTATGTGACCCCCACCCTTTCCTGTTTCCCTCTCTTTCTCTTTGTTTATAAAGTCAAAAGTCAGAGAGTAAGGAAATAATGAAAAAAGAATTGTCCATTATAAACAAGACAATATCATCACAAGTAGTAATATTTAACCTATAGCTGTAGATGGAGAGAAAGAGGGAGAGGGGGATATATAGGGAACAGAAAGAGGCTAATTTTGGATTTTGTCTTTTTATTTATTTATTTTTTGTTTAATTGGCTTTTCAAACGTGCTTTTTTCCTGATTTAAACAATATTACCCAAGCTCAATGAGTGGCTCGGCAGTCACGTTTTATCTATTGTATTATTATGCGTAACCACAAGCATCTATATATTAATACTTACTGTCTTTCATCAAGTACATAAACAAACAATTGTCATGCTGGTCTGTTCAATAAGAGAGCACATTTACAGAAGAGGAAGTGAAATAAACAAGAGGTGGGGTAGATAGTAATTCACAAGTGTTGATATATAGGGAAAAGGTGAGCGTGCTGTATCAGTTAAGAGAGAGAGAGAGAGAGAGAGAGAGAGAGATTAATATTTGTCAGTTTGGAAAGTTTATTTTAAAATTAAATTTTGTTTTCATTGGTTTCTGTCTATTGAATGCTTTTTTTTTAATAGACTAAAATTAATTGAAATAAAATGTTGATAAAATGATAAAATTAAAACTAATCTTCTTGATTACCCATAGAATTTTCACAGATCCCATTGATTTAATTTTAAACACACACACACACACACACACACACACACACACACACACACACACACACACAAAACATTAACATTGATCTATCCTTTATCAGTAAACTCCTTATGTAAAATTATAGCATCTAACAAAGGGAGATAACACTTATTTCCCCCACCACATCATTTAAATGACTATAAGGAGTGGGGTTGGGGTGGATTACTTCCCTTTCTTTGATATCATGATTTTATCCTTCTCTCTTTTGCAATTTTCTCAGAAATTTTGTGACTCCGTATTGAATTTTTTAAAATACAGTTAGTTTCATTCACCGTTTTACATGTCCCAGTCAGATTTGTTGCACAATTCCCCATTTAGGATGCTCCTTATAAATTCTGGCTACTAAATACAGTAGCCTCTTACATTTCAGCGGCAATATGTCTTGTTTGGGGGGGGGGGGTGAATAAAGTTTAAAAAATAAATAGCTACAGTTATTTTTTCTTACTGAAATATGATTTTAAGTTGTTTGAAAGTAATTCTGTAACTCTTTTCACTATAAATAATACCTGTATTGTATACCTGTACCTAACAACGTAAGAATGGGCCAAAGTCTTATCTGAATCGTAGTGTTTCACTAGCTGGACACCCGGTGTTGCCTGGTCGTACAATACGCTTAAACATGATATTTTAATTTATGCAGATCGCGTATGTATTATTATCAAATCAATGTTCTATTAATTATTATATATTACAAGGAATAATTTGCCCGGTGGACTAATTCGCAAAAGTTTTTTTTTATTATAATGATAATGTTGTTCATCTAATTTCGCCTGTGTTTGTTTACAATATCACATCAACTGATATTTGGGTTTGACGATCTTAAACATAGTCTTTTTTCTCTTATAGATAAAAAAGAATTATTACAGGGGAATATTTTATGGGAAATAATTAAGGGAAATAATTTTATTGGTGGGTGTAATCTAAAAATGATTCTTTTTTATTTATAAGAGAAGAAAGACTATTTTTAAGATTGGATTTTTTTTTCGATTTTCGATACTTAGCGGATGAATTTCTGTAAAAAAAACATATCTAAGAACACTGCCAGACATATAAATTACCTTTGTGTGAAATTTGCAAAAGATAGGTTCTGAAACGGCTGAGGCTATGAGAAAAGAACTCTCTCACACGCACACACAAAGTGACTTTTACATAATAGTACAGATATTGTATGAAGTATCCCAAAATTTATGGCATGGAAATGTTGTTGACTCAAAAACTATCTGATTAGGGTTGAAATTTTGCATAGTGGTTTTTGTTATTAAAGAGCATCAAATTTGGAAAAAGAAGTTGACATTCTATAAGAAAAATTTCAACCATGATTGAATTTTTCAAAATTAAATGTCAAGGTCATATAAGATACAATAATTCATTGGTTACAATGTGAATCTCTACAACCAGCAGAACCAAAGTTATCTTCAAAAATGTGACTTCCACTTTTTCATTGACTTTTAACCTAGATATCCCCAGATTAAATTTGTTATAAATTAGACCTTCACCGATATTTTGACCAAATTTGGTGAAGATTGGTTAAGCAATGTGGACACTAAGCTGTTTGCAAACAAGCAAACAATTTCAACGACAAAAAAATATAACTTTCTTGGTAATAAAAAGCCAACCATATATAAGGAAATTACTTTTTATCGGTTTGTCAAAGATTACCATTTCCCAATTGCCTAACAAAAATTGTAGTGATCTTACTGCGGGGCTGGTAGTTTATTTGAGGGTTTTGACTGTCTAAGATATTTGGCTATTGCCCTGCTCAAGTGATGGTCAACTATAGCACATGTGAATGTATATAGCGCACCACCTATATGTTGAAGCTACTTGGGTGACATGTTGAATGCTGGTGGTGCCAGCAAATGAACTATCACTGCTCGTTGTGTTGTTCAAGAAGCTCCAGGAAGATGCTGACAATCCTTACATCTAGACACATTTCCTTCAAAATTTTGAGTAAACTCTTGTATTCGTTTCGTCATCTTGTATGGCAGTGAGACATAAGCATCAAGTAACAGCTTCAGTGTAATGACCGTGCCATGAGCAAGTGGATGTGTGATGGCAAATTGGAGGAAAGGATCTCTTTGATCGTGTTCTATCAGAAACTTGATATTAATGGAATATTAATGTTTTTTTTTTTGTTTTGTTTTTTTGTTTTTTTTTTAATACAGGAATCACCACTTATCAAGGCCTAGAGGCCACTCTAGGATAGGGGTTAATGGGTATACATTAGTCAATGTAATCATAGCATAGTAAACATGAGTAGTGGGAATTTTGTAAATTAGATTACTTAAGGGGACGGTTCATCAAGTATTTGTTTACGTTGGACTTGAAGACAATCAGATTGTAGTGAGCTGGAAAACAGGCAAACGGAAGAGAGTTCCACAGGCGTGCAGTTCTAAGGAAGAAGCTTTGTTCATGGAATCTACGTTTAGGTTTAGGCACAGATAAAGAGTGTGGGAAAATGCATCCTTTCAGTAGAAGTGTGATTGGTGCTCTTCCTTATTGAGTTTTCCATCCTCCTTGACCTTTTATGACACATTGGTGGGGATGAGGAGGTATGTCAGTTAATGGTGTTTTGGGCCGTTTTTTCTTATTTTATTTTATTCACAAGTTATTATCAGCAACTGTTCACTGACAAGAACAAGTAGTATTCTCTGGAATCTGAGTGACAAGTTTCCACAGATTGCCAGCACACTCTGCCCCTTTTGATAGCCATTGCAAATCAGTTTACATTATTGAACCAACCGTTTACCATTGATTTCTCACTAGCAATGATCATTGATTTTCTTTGGAATTTGACTGTAAATGAACCGCCAAATATTCCAGTACTATTTGCACCTTTCCAATGGAAGTCTGATTAATGCTATCTCTTTTCTCAATGTTTCCATTCTCCTTGGCTCTTCATGACCATTTGGTGTAGTACCAGCTGAAGTTGTTCACATCACGCATAATTGTATGTTTTTCTGAGGCTTTATAGGATTCTGTCAGTTTCCCTTTCATTATTATTATCATGAATGTACATCCTCTGTTAAAGATTATACTTTGCTAGTTTTTGCACTAACATTCATATGAAATAGCGTCTTGATAATAAATAAAAACGAAATAAATATAAATAAAAATAAAACGAAAGAAAACGTTTCAAACTGGAAAGTTTTAAAAATTATAAAAATAAATGATGTATCAGTCAGTATAGAAATAAGAGAAGAAAAAAGAAAGAAAACGTCTCATTATGGAAATAAAATAAGCAAATCTCATTCTGAACTCATTTCAAGCAGCGATGAGAGGGAGATTGTCTTGATATTTGCTTTCTTCGTTCTTATAAACACTTTAAATGGTTTTGTCTGGTAGTTTGTTTTTTTTACATGCTAACTTTTTTGTGATGGGATAGATATTTATATAGCTAAAAATAAATGCACATTAGTCTTTATTATAGAATGAAGGATTATTATTATTATTATTATTATTATTATTATTATTACTATTACTATTACTATTATTTAGGAAGAATTGATTTTAAATACAATGTATAATATTTACTTGCGTCAGCATTTCTCCAAGAAATGTTGAGCTGGCTTTTTCTTTGATCAGGACAGAATCATGAACAAGTCTTATACAATTTCTGATGTCTGATTTGGCGATCTCCAGCCGCTTGCAATTCCACCGCCAAAGACTGTACATCTGAATGTCAGTCATTTGTCTAAAAATCGGATTTTATCATCGTTAACCATTGTCTCCTTTGCTGCATTTCGGAAGTGATGAGATGGATTTGGCACCACAGATCGAGTGAGAAATTCAACAAAATGTGGCCAAACATCGCAGACGACTAGACAGCGCATTGCTATGACTATCTGTGTTATGGCAGCGTGTGTGTGCTAGCATGTAGAATTTACATTAAACTGAATATGATCAAGATATGATGCTATTAAAACCTATTTCTAGAATCCTTATTCTAATTTGATTTGGATTCTAGAAAATGTCTTAACATATAAGAATCTTAAAAAGAAATTGAAATTCTGGAAATCTTGCTTGATTTTTGAGCGAATCAGATTAATGCAAATCTGAAATATTTGAATTTTCATATGGGAGGTTGTGTCCATATCATACCTCTTCCTGAGTATACTGTTGAATCATAATATGGTTATGATAAACAGTAACAGAAAATGCATCTCTATATTTTTATCTCAGTCAGGTGTTGTCCTCCAGCTGTCAGTTGCAGTCTCCATTTATCGTTTGCTTTCTCAATAAGATTGATTATTTTATACAATATTTTGAACATCATTATCACCATCATCATTATTGTTATTCATTTCTGTGTTATGTATTTCATCTTACATTTCATTTTACTCGAAGCCAACAATCCACCCACTGTTTGAAGACTTACTAATTGTTTATATGTGATTCCCTTCGATGCTTCCCACCGAACTTATT
>NC_136495.1:52618192-52730692 GCF_053919585.1 Euprymna scolopes | reverse complement strand
AAAAATATATCAAGCACAGAATTAAATTCTTTACCGACCTGTATACTTTTAACGTGTAGAGACTGTGTGTAACATTATTTTTTTATTTCAGAATTTTATTTCAATGAAAGTTGGCTTATTCACACACGCAAAACATTAGCTGCTAAACCTTCACTAAACTTATGCGGTTTTATGAATTTTTGGGTGGGAGGGGGAGGGTTGCAACTTGGGGTAAGTCATTATTTTTACAATCTTTTTGACATATCCCCTCCCCATCAGTTAAGACATAATCTTGGCTGTCATTTTGTTTTTTGTTTCTTTTTTTTGTTGTTTTTTTTGTGCCGATAATGTAACTTTCATAAAAACATTTCTGAAATAAAAAGATCTCACAATTTCCAGACGTTAAAAGTGTACAGGTCATTAGAGAATTTAATTCTACTCTGTTTGCTATGAATGTTTTCATTTTTGTTTCGTTTATGAGTTCTCACCTGTTAACTATTCTAGACTTTACCCTGTTATTAACGCATTTTCATATTAATATATCCTTTTTGCTTTATGAAATTTGCTTTTTTCGAGGATCAATGTTGGATCTTTTGTCGTGCCATATTTTCTCATTAATGCTGCCCAAATCTGTTTCCCCACCCGATGCGGATGGTCTATGTAATTTGCCCGCATTGAGCTGAGAGTAAGTAATAGTCTAATTAAAATTCAGTCAATATCATCTTGATAAAGAGATGTTTTTAATCTCGTTTTTATTGTATGTACTGCGGTGAGGGTTAAGGACATCGTTGCATGGAAAAAAATGGGAAGAACACATCGGATGTGTAATGTAAATCTTAAAAACATGGACTAGATCTAATGACTTTAAATCGAGACCTTAAAGAGAGATATGTGCAGAACAGGAGACTTAGTTGGTTTAGTCACATTGATGAAAATTAATGTTTTTGGGTCAGTAGATGTAGAACAGTTGAAGTAGCAGGTTCAGTTGACAAGGGAATGTCAAAGAAAACGTGGGAGGATGTAAAATGGATGGATTTGAGAGAAAAAGGAACAAATAAAAACCTGGTCAGAGATAAATAAGTTTGGAAGTTAATTTTTAAAAGCTGTCCAACACATTCCAGCATGTAGAATGGATGTAAAACAGAATTCTCCCTCTTCAATTATATTTCATTGTCTTTTTTTATGATGGATAAATTCTAGTTGTCTAAACCAACAATGGAGGCTTCCATAGCAAAATCTACATACTTTCTTTGATAGCAATGTTTTGGAGACGTAATTTCTGAAAAAACATTGCACTATTGTACATCGTCTTCCACTCTACACCCCCCCCCCAAAAAAAATGTCACCCGTGAAAGCGCTAATTCACTATCCTTTCTGCATATCAATCATATTTTGTACAAATAAGCTTCAATCTATATTTGTCTTGTCCACCAAGTTTAAATCGCCTAACAGTCTTTATTACTGCTGCAAACATACCTGGATACAATATTTAAAATTGCCAATAACTCTGGGTCATTCAATGATAAGCACCTCTGGATACAACATACAAAATTTTCAATTACTCTGATGTTCGTCTCTCTTGGCGCCACCCTGATTTGGAGTTATATGGTCTTCTTCAGTTCAGTAAGAGTTTGGTGATTATTTTGATAGACATCATCTCTGAGATAATCTCACAGATAATTTTTTTTTTCCGGTAAGATCCGGTATGCATGAAGCCTATGCCCACATATCCTACTGATGAGATGATCACCAAAGTGTCCTTGCATATACTTGAACCAAAAGTGGCTGGGTTGCAGAAATTTTTATGAATTTTATGAACGATTTCATGGCTGAAATTGTCGTATTAGAGTATAAATTATTACAAGTAGAAAAAAATTTGTTTGGATGGATATTTTTTAAACCTTTTAAAATTTCAGGAGCCAGAGTTGAACGTTTGTTTTAATGACTCTACAACGCTGATTAAGAGTTCCATTACAAACAAACAAACAGAAAAGAATTTCCGCCTTTTATTTATGTATAAAGTTAGATTTTCCCTTATTTTATTGATCGGAATAGTTTTCTTAACAAAATGTAGATAAAAACAATTTGTATTGTCAAGCTTATTGGCCAAGTGTTGGTCTGTATTATTGAAAAAAAAACACTTATTTCTACCGATTTCCTCCATTTTAATATTTAATCCTGATTGATATTCCATCGTTTATTAACCATGAATAGAGGAATGTGGAAGAGTATATATCCTTACAATCACACATACTAAGGCTGTGACCCATAACATTGGGAAGAGATTTAATAAAAATACTGTCTTTTCCTTTTACACTGGTTTCTTGGGTATTAGTCTCCATTTTCTCTAACCTACATCGTCTCGAAAAAGAGAGAGAGAGAGAGAGAGAGAGAGAGAGAGAGAGAGAGAGAGAGAAACAAAGTGTTTATGTATTTTTAACAGCATGAAGGTTTCTTATTTACAACCATGAGTCAGTTAGTGTGCTGCAATTAGACACATAAGCTGTGAGTTCAAACCTTATGCAGGGCATAATTATTTTTACTCTGATTCTTAAATATTTCAAATTACAATAAATACATAAATTGTTTACTTTTGATTTCATTTTTTTTACAGAATTTATGGAATATAGAAATTAGGTCCCAGGCGACGCCAGGTAGCTCTACCAGTTGTTAATAATTTCCTCTTTAAGAACTAAAGAAAATGGTGCTTCCTCTGCCCTCCCAAATCGATTTACAGGTTTTAGTCTATTTGATGAGAGTGATTGATTTATGAAGTTCGATTATGAATTTAATCTGCCAGCATGCATGTATGTGCCAACATCATTCCAGATGATAATGATAATAACAGAACTTTTTTTATCAAAGCCAATCAACAACAGATTTTGAGACATCGATCTTCATCTAAACCAATATCCATGATGATGCTGATGATAATGATAGTGGTCATGGAAATAGGGCAGGTGGTAGAGGCAAGGCGTCAAAATTTGATTGTGGTCGGTTTGAGCTTGCATTTAAATGTATACAGCTGTGTAGGATTTACCATGAAGCTGCAGTAAAGTATTGAGAGGTCCCACTTAAATATTTAATTATTGTTGTATATATATATATATATATATATATATATATATATATATATATATATATATATAATGAAGCGAACAAAGAATATATCTTTAACAAAGCAAATTTGTCAAGATAAGAAAAGGTCAACACTTCAGAGGAGCAATTAAATATATTAAATAAAAAATGAGGAATAAAGTTACATATGATTATTATATAATTAGATCAATAAGAAAAGAATAAGAGAGAAAACCTCTTTAGAACGTGGCATTTCGAAGCTAAATGCTTCTCATCAGAATAGAAGGGCCAGTATTATATAAAATATGGATAAAAACTGGCTTAAAAATCATTTAGATTGGAAATGAAGGCATTATATATATTAAGATATATTAAAGAAGATATAAAATATACAAATGAAAACATTAAAAAATTTTTTTTTTTACAAAGAAGTCATCACTTATCAAGGCCCGGAGACCACTCGAGGATAAGGGTTAATGAGTGTACAGTGGTCAAGGGGAACATGTTAGTCATCGTTAGTAGTGGAAATTTAGTAAATTGAATTACTTGCTCATCAAGAATTTGTTCATGTTGGACTTGAAGACAACCATATTCATGCTGGCTTTATCCACATGGATCAGTGGTGCAGCAGATAAAGGCATTGATTAATAGTTCTAAGTGACAGTCTTCTAGAGGTTGAAGGTTAAATCCTTATTACAAGCAATAATAATTAAAAATAACAATATATTCAACTGTCCAGTTATGGTTAACAGAACTAGAGCAATTTGCTCCTGTGGACTAAAAAGGGCTGTTCAGGATTTTTTATTAGTTCCAGAGTTCAACAAAATAAAAATTTGCAAGTTCAAAAATATGCTCCTTAACAAGCCTGGAAATTGCATTGGCCAAAATGTGAAAATAATAACCAACTTGAGAAAAGTAGTGAGAATCCTAAAAGGGCAATGATGATGATTATGATAATGATAATGATGATGATTGATTTCACTTTTTCTTTTTTTCTTTTTTTGCTTGTTCCAAAATGCCTTTCTTCATCAGTCTTGAACAAAGGAAAAATTTAGATTATTTTAACTACTGTTCTGCTCTTGGATGTTATTTGTACTTCTGGAGATTGAAGGTGCAATCCTTAATATGGACAATAGTTAGAATACAATTATGAATTATTTAAGAGTTCTTCTCAGACATGGCTGCTGGAATGAAAACAGTCTATCTCCATGGATTAAATAAAGGGTCCTATTCGAAATTCCATACAGATTCTCAACAAAAGAAGTTTGTAGATTACATCGGCCAAAACGTTGTGAGAATAACATTCAAGATGAGAACAGTAGTCCAAATAATCAAAATTATCAATCCTCATCTCAAAAATTTCCAAACATAAAAGAAAAAGCAGAATAATTATTGCTGTAAATTAAAAACTCTTACCTGTAGTGTACATAATAACTCTAGCTGTTGTAAAACGGGATGTGGAGGTGTAAAAAATAATGTTAAAATGGTATTTTCCACCTACAGTTATAGTAAGCAGAAAAGTTGCAAATTCCAGTATAAGTTGAAAGATTAGAATCAAGTCTACATGCAAGGATATGATGTTATAGATGAGAAATCGAGTGGCATGTAGTGAATAAGCTGATAAAATCTATCTCTTTTTTTCTTCTGAGAAAGAGAAGTAGAGAGAGAGTGAAGTTGTGATTGTGGGAATGGGTTGGAAGATCTTCTGGAGTATTATATATGCAATTTTTTTTTGTATAATTTTTGCAACCATTATTATTAAAATGAAGATTGTGACAAGAAAGAAAGTCTATTACTCTTAACTTTTATTCACTGAAGACATTTCATCTCTAGATGTGTCTACTCGTTTTTAAATCAGGTTGACACAACAGGTTCTGAGCAGATTACCTAAGTTACCTGATATTAAGTCTGATCAGTATCTAAGTGATTAATCAGAAATACCAGGAACTATAAATGAAACGATCGAACCACATATATAAATTGGTAATAGACTTGCTCAGAAGTTCCAGCGATCCACTTAAGACCAGGCTAAGAAAGGGCTTATTCTACTCCTACTGTTACTATTATTAATCTTTTTAAACGATTCTGTTGTTATATCGTAAATATATGCTTATAATATCGTTATAAAAATTAATAATTCAAATAATCTTCAATCATACTGCACCGTGCCTGACTGTGTTATAGTGATTTTGCCGGATTGTAGACAATCCAAACCATTTCATGTTTATAGCAATAATTGATTTCTTTAATAAAACAAGATCTTTTGAAAGAGAGGTGGTTTATTCAACTCGGCATGTTGTTCATCTGTCTGAGCTGCAAGTCAAAGGAAAGAGAGGCGGCAGACGAGGAGAGAGAGAGAGAGAGAGAGAGAGAGAGAGAGAGAGAGAGAGAGAGAGACACACACACACACACACACACACACAATTATTATTATTGTGGGAATGGGTTGGAAGAAGATCTTCTGGAGTATTATGTATGCAATTTTTTTTGTATAATTTTTGCAACCATTATTATTAAAATGAAGATTGTGACAAGAAAGAAAGTCTATTACTCTTAACTTTTATTCACTGAAGACATTTCATCTCTAGATGTGTCTACTCGTTTTTAAATCAGGTTGACACATGGCTTAATTATTGTAATGCTTCGTCAGATCATCTTAAAACATGTCTTATCTATTCAAAGCTTCTATTCAAACCCTAACCCGACTGCATCCACTACTTGTTCAATCGTCTGATGCCGTTTCTGCCCCAGTTTTATTGTTTCCTATTCTGATGAAAACCATGCTTATTTCCTGAAATGTCGCCCTATAACATATTCATGATCTCTTCTCAAGTTCATACTTTGTTAACACTTCTGTGCACAAAACAATCATCATCCATTTTATATGCTGACATGTATTGGACAGCTTTTAGAAACTGACTTCCAAACTAACCTATCTCTGACCAGGTCTCTATTCATCCAGCTTTCTTTCAAGTCCATTCTTATTATTTCTTCCCATGTTTCCTTTGGCTTTCTCCCGTTAGCTGAACCTGTTACCTTGACTGTTTTACATCTGCTAAACCAGGAACTCTCATTCATTTTTTTTTCAATGTGACCATATCAACAAAGTCTCCTGTTCTTCACAAATCTCCCTATATTGTTCAGATTCAATCTTCCTCTGAGGTCATCTGATTTAAGCCTATCTTAATAACTCACATGACACATCTATCATATTCTTATATAATTTCTCTCCATGCAACGCATGTCCTGAACCCTCACTGGCCAGGTTTCACTTCTATACATTATCACGCTTTTGATAGACTCATCACTTAGTCGAAGTACGGCAAAATCACATTGACACACAAGTTCTCGCCAGATCACCAATGTTAAGTAACGTTGAGCCTGCCCAGTACCAAATGGGTGACGATTTAGGAAGGCCAGGCGCTGTATGTACCTTCTGGGAAGGTTGGGTGTGTGGGCCGACACCCTCACCCCGGTAAAAGAAAAAAGAACTCATTACAAAAGCATCTACAAAGTTATGGATGGCCTATGCCCCTCCAGGGGCTCAAGGCTATGAATGGGGATGGATCACTTGGTCAACAGTATTAATGCTTTGCTGGTTATTAATGAACATACTTCACCCACTCTTAACTTTTGCAATCTCCTTAACACCAGTTCTACTCTGTGTTCCATCAAGATAATAAAACTTGTGGACAACCTCAATAGCTTTGCCATTTAAATATACATGTTTATATGAAACATATTCAATTAATATATGTACTAGCGAACATTCCCAGCAATATTTAATGTTGTCTCAGCTTGTCTTTATCCATTTACCTCCATACAAGAATGGAATTAGACACAACGTTGGTTCTTAATGTGGAGAAAATCCAGTTCTCCCAAAAACGGGCAATCTGGATTGGGACAAAAAATAAAAATTTCCCCTCCTTCACTGACTAAGAGTAGAAAAGATGAAGTGCAATATTAAAACAGATACTGCACTTTGCTCCTCACCAAAAGGCCGTTGGTTTTTTACATTAATTTGAAAAAATATTTCCATCATTGTGCACACGAATGGACGCATCGCAAGAATATAGGTTTTTCTTTCATTAATTGTTTTCATTTGATGAAAGTCTTTGAGCGATTTAAGTCATATTCACAGAAAATTCATCAGTTTCAGTTCCAATAAATAAAAATGTCTTTTTTTTTCCTTTTTTTTTTTTTTCCTTTTGTGATGATTTTATAAATCCCTGCTGAAAAATTGCAAACTTTGTTCAGATTGGACAGGTCTACCATTTCAATGATGCTATTTTTCTTGTAATCTTTGAAATTGATCTGTGATAATAATTCATTAACTGTCCTTGCCTGGCGTTGCCCGGAAATCTTTTTACTTTCATTTTTGTTCCCCTTGTTTTAAACCATGCAGATTTTTGCTTTATTTTTTAATCAAATTATTTTTTTAATCAAATTATTTTTTAATCAAATTATTTTTTTAATCAAATTATTTTTTTAATCAAATTATTTTTTTTAATCAAATTATTTTTTAATCAAATTATTTTTTTAATCAAATTATTTTTTTAATCAAATTATTTTTTTTAATCAAATTATTTTTTAATCAAATTATTTTTTTAATCAAATTATTTTTTTTAATCAAATTATTTTTTTAATCAAATTATTTTTTAATCAAATTATTTTTTTAATCAAATTATTTTTTTAATCAAATTATTTTTTTAATCAAATTATTTTTTTAATCAAATTATTTTTTTAATCAAATTATTTTTTTAATCAAATTATTTTCAATTAATACACACAGCATAATGATGTTTACACACCAGTTCTCGTTAAATTACCAGAGTTAAGCAATGTTGAGTCTAGACAGTATCAACTGGGTGATAATTTTGGAATACTAAGTCATGTATGTGTAAGAACGGCCACACCTTCCCTGTAAAAAAAATGTAAGAAAAGAAATCCATCCAAAGATGCGTTTAGCATGTTAGAGGGGTGTTCCAAAAGTAATATCTCCTATTTTTATTTCGCCCAAATGGATCATTGTGATGATGACTGAACTCATGCATTCATGACTTAAAAGATTCATCTCTCTGTTGCAGATACTGACGGTGTGAAACTCTTAAGAAAGCAATTCTTGTTATGGACGTGTGTTAGAAACAAATATGTGTCATTAAATTCTTGGTAAAAGTGCACTGAAAATGGGGATGACTATGTAGAAAAATAAATTTTGGAGTACAAAAGGTCGCTCGTTTTAATGGCAACACTCCCATCTTTGTAGCTCTCCAACTTTTGGAGTTAGAAAATAGAAGCTTTTGGAATGGCTCTCGTATTTCAGCATTACCTGCTAAAACCAGACAACAGAACAATCGTTCCTTCACAGTTCTATTCTCAATCATGTGGTGAAGCTCTCTCTGAAATATGTAGATAGTTTATTTTAATTTTATTTTTATTTTAAATGAGATTTTTAATTATTACAGCATCGTTTGGTCATGAAATTATTATTCAAACCAAATTGTTATAAAACTATAAATAATTCTTGTTAAGGTAATATTTTATTTTCGATTTATAAAATCATTGGATTTACAAAGCTTCAAAACATTCAATCATTTAATTAAATGAGATTTTTTTTTTAATTTTAAAGCCAGTTTGACTAACTATTCATAATAGTTTAAATGCTCTCAAATTTCGAAGGATCACAACGTAATTCATTTTTTTTTTTAATTTACAATAGATTTAAATGGCTAACTTGTTCCGAATAAACTAAAATGAATTCAAATCGATTTAATTTCGTAATTCAAATCATTGGTCCACCAATTTAGTTGGATTTGAACCTCGTCTGTTCGTTCCCAAAATTCTCAATAACTATTCATTACATTTTTCTGAAATCTTGCATGAAGTTACAACTACTTAAGGAAGGAAATGTAACATTCTTGGATTTTTTATAAAAATTCTGGTTGCGTCACAAGAGGGTCAAAAAGGGGTCAAAATGGCTAAAAATAGCACTTTTCGGAACATAGAATCTTTTCCAACCATTAAATTTTGTTGAAATTACCCAAAAGCAAGACCACATGGATATACATCTGGAAATGTAATATTTGACCCTGGGAAAATTCTGGTTGCATCCCCGAGGGGGGACGGTCAAAGGGGGTCAAAATGGCTAAAAATAGCACTTTTCAGGACATAGAATCTTTTCCAACCATTAAATTTTGTTGAAATTACCCAAAAGCAAGACCACATGGATATACATCTGGAAATGTAATATTTGACCCTGGGAAAATTCTGATTGCATCCCCGAGGGGGGAGGGTCAAAGGGGGTCAAAATGGCTAAAAATAGCACTTTTCAGGACATAGAATCTTTTCCAACCATTAAATTTTGTTGAAATTACCCAAAAGCAAGACCACATGGATATACATCTGGAAATGTAATATTTGACCCTGGGAAAATTCTGATTGCATCCCCGAGGGGGGAGGGTCAAAGGGGGTCAAAATGGCTAAAAATAGCACTTTTCAGGACATAGAATCTTTTCCAACCATTAAATTTTGTTGAAATTACCCAAAAGTAAGACCACATGGATATACATCTAGAAACGTAATATTCGACCCTGGAAAAATTCTGGGGCTTAAGCCCCAGGGTGTTTTAGGGATGAAAAACACACCTTTTGGGGCTAATTTTTATTTTTCTCCTAAAATTCCAGGCATCAGTCGGAGGACCATATAGTTTTTGGCTTATTTATTTTAAGCTATTGCATTGATTTTAATAAATAATCAATTACAGTATACACTCACCTGTTTTTGGTTCCCCATTTGCGGCTGTGCATATTCGTCGGTTAGGTTCTTAATCCTCTCACATCATATGCCAGTATACCAGACATAACATAATAAAAATGAACGCTTGGGACACACTGTTGCCAATTTAGCTGTTTCTTAGCAAGATCTGAAGATTTCGTTTGGAATAAGACAGGTAACGTTTGGATCTAGCGGTTAGCCTGTTTTTTGATCTCTAAAATCTGGAGATTTCACTTGCCAGTAAGGTTTGAAAATTTTCAAACTAAAAAAAAAAAAAAAAAAAAAAAAAAAAACGAACAAACATTAATTAGTTTGGAAAATATGCACACCAGACAGCAATCAGGTCAAAATGGGCAACAAAAAAGTGTTCAGTGTTTTAATATTGAACTGTAAAAATTATGAAAGGTGTCATATAGACATTTAGCTAGTAGGTGCAAGAAGTAATTACCTAAAGTGCTGTAAAGCAGCAGCTAAGCTGTGGTATACTGTGCCATTTGTATCTTCATCATCATCATTGTCATCATCATCATCATCAGATGACACAGCAAATTTCATCATTTTAGCATCATTCATTATTGGTGAGTGCACAAGCAATATATTTTTTTTTTTTTTTTTTCAATTACTAGCGGAAGATGGGGGGGGCGGTTGTAAAAATACGCTTAAATATGATATTTTATTTTGTTCAGATTTCGTATATCTATCTTCTATCTATACTCCTATAAATTCTTTTTTCTTTTGTGTATTGATATTCATATTAAAAACCCTCTTTTCTAATTATTTCAAAAGAAAATACAATTTTCTTATATATGAGTTGTAGAATTGCATTCACTAGCAAAAGATCTAGCTAATTTGCATATTCTTTTCAAAATTCATTTTAATTAATTCCCTATTAGTTGCTTCGGTTTTCTAATGGAATAATCGACTTTAGTTAACTATTACGTGCAATTATATTCATGCAGATATTCTACATGATTTATACTTGCATAATATTTGCGTAAAAAGTTTATAGTAAACAAAAAATTGTTCCCATATATATTCATTTATACGAATATATTTTTGTTTAACACATTTTGCCTACCAAACTCCTCCTAGAGTTTTTGGTCTACAGACATGAAACTTCGTATATAAGGTATTTGAATCCATGCAAAACTTTATATTTGGGGTTTAGCCCGGAAAAATCGGTGCAAAAGTGTGAAAATTAAAATAAATGAAATTTGCCAGGTCGAGGTCGAACGCCGGCATTATGAATGCATAACGTAGTAACTATTGGTTCATGTTTTAATTTTTAGCCTTACAGTAAGTATATTTTTATAGCCCAGTCATTCATGGCAGAGGCAAAATAAATTGTGAGATGAACGTTTTGGTTTCAATTCTCGGTGGTGGCACATGAGTCTTTTTTTTTTTTATATACTTTTTAAATCATTACTATATATTGCATCCAATCTATATATCTATTCATATATCTATAAAAGTGAAAATGTCTGTCTGTCTTTTCTCTATGGTAGTTAAGGAAGACTATTATGCAGAAAGGCATTACTTTACATATTCACACTTTTTAATATATACATATGCACATAACCTTATGAACAGTACATAGGGCCCAAGCAAAGCCGGGCGGAACTCCTAGTACTATTATAGAGTTCTGATTTCAAAAGTAAAAAAAAAAGTATTTGGGTGCCATCAGCTAGAATCGAAAGCAAAACTATAACATTCAAAGCTGGTGGCGTTACCACTGTACCAACATGACATGCATATGAATTGATTAAAAAATAAAAAATAAACTAAGATGAATGTACAAAATGTATTACGATTTTTTAAAATTTTTACCCATTTTTTGATCCCGTTAAAAACCCATAAAAGAGTGGTTCATAAAAAATCCAATCATTTGGGACCCTTAGCGCCACTGCGACTTTTAGTTTTGGAAGAGATAGTTTGGAGATAGACAGACAGACAGACATATAGCCTTTTATATATTAGATTATTGCAGTACAGTACATATTTTTGATAAAAACACACACTGTATATACAGTGCATATTTTTTGTGACCGTGTATTAATGTTTTAATTGTGTAGCATTACTGAATTGTATTGAACTGCTTTATTATTACCTGAACTGTGCGTACTATATTTATCTAAGTTTGCCTTTAAATTTGTCCCACTTTCTGTCAATTCTAATACATATGGTGTATGCATAGAAAATGGCTTTACCATACAGTAACACAGTATGGTTAACTATACTATGCTGTGTTACTGTCCTCCTGTACTTACGTTTCTATTTTATTTAAAATATTGTTGCAGTACGAAATTAAAGTGTGTTTACATTACCATTACTACATTAAAGAAATACACAACGTTATGCAATATTGCTTTTTTTTTTTTTTTTTGCATAGGCATAACCACTTATAAAGGCCCAGAGACCATTCGAGGATAAGGGTTAAGAGTGTACAGTAGTCAATTGGACAATATAGTAATCGTTAGTAATGGAAATTCTGTAAATTTTTTTAACAAGTGGAACGGCTCATCAAGAACTTGTTTACGTTAGACTTGAAGACAACCATATTGTAGTCAGCTGGAAAGCAGGAAAACGGAAGACAATTCCACAGGCGTGCAGTTCTAAGAAAGAAGCTTTATTCATGGAATCTATGTTTAGGTTTAGGCACAGATAAAGAGTGGGGGGAATTATTGATAGTGTTTTCAACTAGACGAGTGTTTCTTGTGAAAGTTTGGCGAGGGGGGACCATAGATTGAAGCTCAGCCGAACACTTTCCATGAAAATAAAGATAAAGCAGAGACAAACTCGCAACATCTCTTCTGTGAGATAGAGGTTGCAGCGAAGAGAAAATGACATCTCCTACGAGGCTATGAAGTCTATCTTGAACTCTATCAAGGCAGGACAAGTCCTTTCTAGCAGCTCCTGCCCAGATGTGGCAACAGTATTCCATCCTTGGACGTACCTGTATTAATGAGTAAGAGTGCCTTTAGAAAGTGTACATAATCTCATACATAGACGTTTTAAAACTGCATCCGACATTCATTTTCTTTTTTTTTTTTTTTTTTTTTTTTACTATTAAGAGGAGCTGTAAATAATACCCCCCCACCCACCGTGAATAGCGAGGCGATAAATAATAATAATAATAAAACAGTATGCAAGTCACATAGAGACAACAAACACATAGCCACAAAAAACTTGTCTAACACTTTTATTAGATGAGTAGTCTTTCTATAGAATACTAGCAGGTTATTCGGCATTGCCTGGTCGTAAAATACACTTACATATATTTTAATTCATGCAAATTTCGTATATATTATTATAGAGCTAATTCTCAATTGATTATCATATTGTACCCAATATATAGTAATGATTTCAAAAGTTTTAAAAAAAGATGATTTGGGTAGAATCGAAAGCAAAACAATCAGTTCTCTAGTGGTATTCGCTACCATTTGAGTTAACGACATATGCATATCAAAACTTGACAAATTAGTACAGTTAAGCATATAAATGTATATTTGTGTATGTATAGAACATATACATTATGTCAAATTATGCCTGCCAAATTCCAGTTTTTCAATTTTGGTCTCTTAACAGCTATTTTTTCAGCTACAAATCAAATCGATTTTGTTCTATAGGTCCGAATACCACAAAAATTGACAGTTTTTTTTGTAGAGACTGTTTTATATATATATATATATATATATATATATATATATGCATATATATATGCATATATATATATATATATATATGCATATATATATGCATATATATATATATATGCATATATATATGCATATATATATATGCATATATATATATATGCATATATATATATATATATATATATATATATGCATATATATATATATGCATATATATATGCATATATATATATATATGCATATATATATGCATATATATATATGCATATATATATATATGCATATATATATATATATATATATATATGCATATATATATATGCATATATATATGCATATATATATGCATATATATATATATGCATATATATATATATATATGCATATATATATATATGCATATATATATATGCATATATATATGCATATATATATATATGCATATATATATATATGCATATATATATGCATCTATATATATGCATATATATATGCATCTATATATATGCATATATATATGCATATATATATGCATATATATATATGCATATATATATATATGCATATATATATATGCATATATATATGCATATATATATATATGCATATATATATGCATATATATATATGCATATATATATGCATCTATATATATGCATATATATATATGCATATATATATGCATATATATATATATATGCATATATATATATATGCATATATATATGCATATATATATATGCATATATATATGCATCTATATATATGCATATATATATATATGCATATATATATGCATATATATATATGCATATATATATATATGCATATATATATACATATGCATATATATATATATATATATATATATATATATAAAATGTGTGCTATAATTTTACATCTCAAATTTTATGTAATAATGAAAAAAATATTCACAAACAAAATTTTGTGCAATAGTTAAATGAGATTAATCATTTAAAACAGGAAAAAAAACGAATATTAACGTTTTTTAGAGAAATATGCAAATTAGTCCTTTTATAGTATTTTTTGCATCTACCTGACTGAATATATTAAGTTGTTTTCAGTTTTTAAATAGAAATGTTGGTTTTTAATGTCAATATCCATGCAAGAAAGAAAGATATAGATATATTCATGCACATATGCTGAAACCTTTTGATTCTAAATGGTACACAATTATGCACTATGTAGAAAATATGCATAAATAGAAATGTGCATAATAATTAAATAAAACCAATCGTTCAATAAGAAACCATAAAAAATGAATAATTAATTAATGAAAGTTCGTTTTTCAAAGGAATATGCAAATCAGTTAACCTTTATGAAGTCGCTTGCATATCCATGGCTGAGTATATTTAGAAGTTTGTTTTAATTTTTAAACAGAAAAGGTGAGCTTTTAATATTAATGTCAGTGCGACAACCCAACTTCATATGTGTAGAGATTATAATAAAGCTATGGCAGAGTTAGCTCCCTTTCGCCAACACAATTCTCACATTTTAAATATCTATGCGCATCACGATGCCAACACCTATGTACCAACCAAACTTCATTAATATAAATAGGTATACAGACACTTGTCATTCGAGCTAATGCATTTAGAGGCAAGGTGATATTAACAAAATCCTCTAGCTGTTTAGCATCAATGCACAGCACATATTTAACGTTTATAACGTTAGTGTCAGGTAAGCAAAGGTTTGTACTATCTCCACAACGTCTGAATGATTCTATTCTTGAATCATGCAAGACACAGTTCCTCCCCTTTATCAATCATAAGAAAACTTTTCAGTCACTGATTGACATGTCTGATAGCACCTTTTCCAAGAATCTGACGTTTAAACATTCTAGCCTAACATTCACAGGCAACATGAATTGGAATAAATACATAGACGATATTGCCAAGTCTGCTGCAAAGAAGATGAGCAGCTCCTGCTACCGGGCTAGAAAACCTCTCATGCCTGCCAGCATCTTATATCTTTATAAAGCCCACATTTTCTCAGTGTTAAAAGAAAGATTTGTCTTGAATGTAACTGTCCATTTTTGGCCACATTCGATTACAGATTGGAGGTCATTTTCTAAGGGTTTAATCATTGTTAATCATTTTGCTCACATATTTCAGAGATGATTGCATTTTCCTTTCATCATATTTGATTTAACATGACAGGAGATTAATTAACAACTGCAATAGTTGAGGACATGCATTGCATGGCGAGAAATTATATGAAAATGATTCAATGAATGTATAATGTAAGTCTTAAAGATAAGATTAGATCTGATGACTTCAGATGAAGATTAAATCTGGACAGTGCACAAAACAGGAGTCTTGGTTGGTTTGGTCATATTAAAAAAATAGATGAGTTGAATTATTAAATATAGAATAGGTCTATATTATTTAATCAATTGGAATGTTTATTAAGATGAGTATTATTCATTCATTTATTTATTGCGGACTATTATCCTCATTTCTTAGTTGTTGTTTCACAACATTTCGGCGAACTATTCCTCTGGCCTTCGTTAGGTGGTAATCACAACGGGATAGAAACTCCAAATCTCTTATGGAAGGCAGTAATTGCTAAGAATGCAGTTAGGAGATTTGGGGTTTCTATCCTGTCGCAGTTACCACCTGACGAAGGCCAGAGGAATAATTGGCCAAAACGTTGTGGAACAACAACAAAAAGATAAGGATAATAGTCCGAAATAAATAAATGAATAGAAAGTGTCAGTTGATGGTTATTTTCATATTACCCAGAGCATCTCCTTGGGGAGCTGGATTTCCCCACCTTCTGGTCTTGTGCCGCATCTTGCTGCAGTGGGAAACAAGTAAACAACCAGTCAGCCAAAAGCAGTCACATAGACCAGTCAAAAAAGAGGACATAATAACGTCCTGCCTATCTCAAAATGCTTTCAACTCACTTATGCAACACATTGAGAAAATTTACAAGCCATGCCACATCTTGCCGCAATGAGAATAAAATTGGTTTGAGAATTAATGTCATCAATACCAAAGTGACGATCAGTGGTTGTAGTGTTGGAAATTCCCCAGAAAGAGGAAAACTCCGCTGCTCAGTTTGTGGAAAGGAAGTTAGGTGCAATGCATTTTTCTGCATTCATTACTTTGTTGCAAATTGAATACACGACGTAGGTTGCGAACACAGGGAGTGCGACTGCAAGAATCAGAAGTGGATTGAGTAAAGTTAGAGAACTTCTTCCAGAGCGTTACCACTGTCAACCGGGGGGGGGGGGGAGTCTATTCAGTGTGCAATGTGATGATGTATGAATGTGAAACATGGTCAGTAAGAGTTGAAGAGATTCATTACATGGATAGAAATGATATGAGAATGATGAAATGCATGTGTAATGTGAATCTTAAAGACGGACAGTATAAGGAGAGGCATTCAAAACATGAGACTTTGATGGTATAGCCACATTGAAAAAATGGATATGAGTTCTTGGGTCAGTAGATGTAGAACAGTTGATGTAGCAGGGTCAGCTCACAGGAGAAGGCCAAGGAAAACATGGGACAAAGTGATAAGGATGGACTTGAGAGAAAGGGATATATATATATATATATATATATATATATATATATATATATATATATATATATATATATATTCCCTTTCAAACTAACCAATCTCTAGCGAGGTCTTTATATATATATATATATATATATATATATATATATATAAAAAGACCTCGCTAAAAGTCAGTTCCTAAAAGCCATCCAACACATGCTTACATGTAAAATAAACACTAAACTGATGATGATGATGATAATAACGATGATATTGATGATGGTATAAAATACATATTCTTATCTATTAATATCACTTAAATAGTTCTCCATGTTTTCAAGTCTAATGTTGACAAATATCTGTCTTGTCTCCTGTAAATCAATTCTTTCATAGTACTGTTCCATCGTCCAACTGATTGGTTAGTTTGAAAGACAATTCCTAAAAGCCGTCCAACAGATGCCAACATGTAAAACAAACACTAAACTGATGACCACCATGATGATAATGATGATGGTGCTGCTACTGATATCGACGATGCTATAAAATACATATTCTTATCTATTAATATCACTTGAATAGTTTTCCATGTTTTCAAGTCCAATGTTAACAAATATCTGTCTTGTCATCCTATAAACCAATCCTTTCATATTACTGTTCCATCATTCAACTGTAATTCTCACTAACCCTTATCCTCAAGTGGCTTTTGGCCTTGATAAATAGCGAATCCTTTACATACAAAGCCTTAGGGAAAGAAACGTTTATTGACTCAGCTTCAACACAACAATTTTTTTTTTTTAATCTATATAAGTATTTACTTGTATATTCTTATCCATTAATATCACTTAAATAGTTTTCCACGCGTTCTGGTGGTGCTTACTAAGGATTAGTGTTTGGTGAACAGGGAGAGGCAGACATTCCCCAAATACCTATCTTTTAGAAGGGCGGGATGGATAGAAGATGTGGTAGTTAAAAGCAACAGGTACAAAAAAAAAAAAAAAAAAAAAAAAGAGAGAGAGAGAAACTTATGAAGAATGACCCCAAGGTCATAATATAAGTAAAGGTAGGCAAAGGGAGGATAATCATGTGAGAGGGCGTGTGTACAAATATCTACATCCTTTAGCTATATATATATATATATATATATATATATATATATAAATTTGATACTCAAAAATATCTTCAATTCAAATATTCTAATTGACATGGGATTCGCCAGGTATGACTTTTCAGCTCATCAGTGTGCAATTACTGAATAAAACTGATCCATTTACTCGATTTTAATAATAACTAAAATCACTGGTGACCCGTTGGGTCAGTATTTTATATAATGAATGAATGACAAAAGCCTATATTCCAAAGTTCATGATGTTTATTTATTCTTTAATTCAGTTGACATTTACAATTCTTGACAGTATCTGATTCATAGCACAAAATCAATCACTTAATTATCATATCAATCAGTGAATTTATTTTGCCCTTAACTCATCAGAAGAAATAGCAACAATCAATCCATCAAAAGGAAATAAAGTGCGTTTTGACATGATTAAAAATCCGAAATTTGGAAGAGAAGCTGTAAATACCTTATATGTTTACATTATGCAATTATTGCTCTGTAATTACATTGAGCTTCTTAAATACGGATTGGTGTATCTATATATCTATAAAAGTAAAAATGTGTGTCTGTACATTTCCCTATCAAAATAACTTTGTCAATTTTCGGGCTAAAGACTCGAGTTTTGACATAAGGGGTATTGAGATTTGGGAAAATCTTTTTAATCGGTTTTTGACCAGAAATTTGGCTGCCAAGGGGTCAAAGTTCAACAATTTGACTTTTGAAAACTCTACCGAACTCCTCTGCCAATTTTGGGTCTAAACGCTTGAAATTTTAAATGTAGGTTACTTGGACATGGATCAAAATTTATAATTTGATTTGAGCCCAAAACAAATGTTAAAGGTCAAAATTGGGGTCAAAGTTAAAAAAAAATTTAACCTCTGCAATCTCTACCAAATTACTCAGCCAATTTCTGGTCTAGACATTTGAAATTTTACATAAAGTGTATTCAGGGATAGGGCAAGCATTTTGATCGGTTTAGATCGAAAATTTGAGCTGCCAAGGAGTCAAAGTTGAAAAGATTTGACTTTTGCGGTGTCTAGCAAACTACTCAGCCAATTTTGTGTCTAAACATTTGAAATTTATGCATAATGGGTATTCAGACATGCGGCAAGCATTTTAATCAGTTTTGGGGCGAAAATTTGGCTGGCAAAAGGTCAACGTTGAAAGAGTTGACCTTTGCAGATTTTACCAAATTCCTCTGCCAATTTTAGGTCTAAAGACTTGAAATTTTAGATGTAGGTAACTTGGACATGGGTAAAATTTTATATTTTGATTTGAGACCAAAATAATAAATGTTAAGGGGTCAAAATCGGGGTCAAAGTTAAAAAAATTGACCTGCGGTCTCTACAAAATTACTCAGACAAATTTTGGTCTAAACATTTGAAATCTTACATAAAGTGTATTCACATGTCGGGCAAGTTATGAACAGTACATAGGGCCCGAGCAAAGTCGGGCTGAACTGCTAGTATTATAAGGAAATAAAGTATATTTACACAGATATATATATATATATATATATATATATATATATATATATATATATATTGGTAAAAGTTTTGAAGCGAGTTTAAGTTTCTTTTAGTTTGATGGTGGAAAGAAGGGCGAACCACATAAACAAATGGCGAATGATACGATAACCAGTACCAACATGCAGAAATTTAAATGTAATGTAAACAAACATCTTGCTCCCCAATTCCTCACTTAGGATACCCTTATAAATCTAGCCCCTAACATTTGGGGTTTCAAAATACTATTAAATACTAGCAATAATATGCTCTTCCTTTAATCACATACATTTCTGCAAATATATATAATGCAAGTGTTGGGGTTGCTAAGGAACAACCGATTGTGATAATTTCTCGTTAATGTATGCTATCCCCCTCCCAATGAGGCAGATGCAATGTCTAGTAGAAGGATCGTCTCAATACAACAGAATAATTGTAGTAGTATCTCCAATGAAAGTGGTAATACTTGAGAGGATGGTATCATGATAATAAAACAGATACTACACACAACCCTCCTTCCTGAATTGAGCATTGGAAGATAGTACAAAAACTAGATGTAACAGTAAAGAGACAGATACTAAATCTCCATTAATAATAGATGTAGCACACTCCTGCATACACACATGCCAAAATAAACAGAAGGTACTTTTTGGGGTAAGATGTCTATCACCCATTATTATGTTAAGCAACACTGAGCCTATTCATATTAGATGGCTGACTTTTGAGGAATACCAAGCGCTGTATGTGGAAGGATTTTGACCCCCTCGCTGCAAGAATTGCATAAAAATAAAAACTAACATCATGATCTTCTTGACTACTTGTGGCTTTAATATTCACTAGGAAGCTTGACTAAACCCACTTTGTGTCCTTTGTTTCCACCCATTGTTGCAGTTTTTATAAAAATTATAAAATCAAAGGATTTCGCAAAATAAGAATACATTGTGATGTCACCATATACCACCTCCTACCCCGCCCTCTTTCTCTTCTTTCTTTGCTCTTTTTCGTCATTTCATTCCTCTCACCACTCCTCTTATCATTCGTCCTTTATCTATGTCATTAGCGCTTCCATCCACCATGTAAAAATAGTTATTTAAACTGACATTAAAATTCTCAATTCCTCATTTTATCAGAAGATTGAAAAGTTTGAGTTATTTTTTTATACGTGCAATCATTTTATAAATAGAAAAGATTAAAACATTAACTTCTTCGCAATCATTTCAATTATTAAACATTATAAATAAATAAATAAATAAAATAAAGATGACAGTTTTTTAAACTTCTTAATGAAATAACCTGAAACAGCTTATTTCATTAAGAAAACAAAACAAATGGCTATTCGCCGGTCTTAATAAGCTCAGGTACTTTAAACAAACAATTTTAAATGTGGACATTCCATTCAAAAGTTTCAGACATTTCATTCATAAGTTTCAGACATTCCATTCAAAAGTTTCAGACATTCCATTCATAAGTTTTAGACATTCCATTCATGAGTTTTAGACATTCCATTCATAAGTTTCACACATTCCATTCATAAGTTTCACACATTTTAAAAACAATATAAAAGAAAATTTAATATCATAGAGAGAGAGTACGGTCTTGATACTGCAGCCACAAAGCACACCAGTGGTGGCATATATATATTTACTATAATAAGGCATGTGTCTATTTCAGTATTTCTATATATAAATACCTATTAGTTTATGTGCAATATCAAGGGAAGTAATTCAGTATATATTAACACTGGACGAATTCAAAATATAATCAGATTCATCTTAGAGAAGAGGAAATTCCAGGTTGCTCTTGATGGAGGTACATCGAAATAGAATATTATTCCTATGACCTCCCTGATAAAATTGTGTCTGAGATGGGTATATTTGCTGATAACACCATGCTCTATAATAGACATGAGCGGAAAGACGAATGTACACATATCTAAGGCAATGGGTGAATCCTTAGAAAATGACCTCCAGTCTGTAGTGGAATTGGGTCGTAAATGGATGGTAGCATTTTTTTTAGTGCTACTAAGATTAAGCTTCTTTCCTTTAACAATTACAAGAAACTTTCTCATCCACTGATAATCATGACTAATGACACCCTACCTGAGAGGTCATCCTTCAAGCTTCTCGGCTTAACATTCACAGGCAACATGGACTCGAAGAAATACATTGAAGATATTGCAAAGGCTGTTACAAAGAAGGTGGCTTCCCTCTACCATGCTAGAAAATTACTTGCACCTAAATGTATCCTGTATCTCTAAAAAGCCACCATTCTCCCAAGCATGGAGTATTGTTGCCACATCTTGGCTGGTGCATTGCACCATTAGTTTCTCCCTCTTGGACAGGGTCCAAAAAAGAGTTTCCAATCTAGGTAGGTTCCACACAATCAATTAAGGCTCAATCCCTGTTCTATCACCACAATGTTGCATCTCTGTGCTTGTTTTTCAATTATTTTAATAGAATGTGCTCTGATGAACTTGTACGGTGCAAGTTTCCTCCTCTTGATGTACATACCCCTGACAAATCCTTTTAGCAACAAAAGCCCACCCCTTCACTGTAGAAGTCCCTAGATGGCGGAAAGTCTTCTACTCTGATAACTTCTTTCTTTTGACTGCTAGACTTTGAAATTCCCTCCCTGCTTCTTGCTTCCCTGACTGTACTAACAGGCAGAAGTTTAAACATAATGTAAACCGATATCTTGCTCATCTCCTTACATAGTCCCTCCGTAAACATGTTCACAAATAGTAGCCCCTAACGTCCAAGTGGCAGTATGCCTTGTTTGGGGTGAACAAGAGTAAAAAATAAAATTAAAAAATATGGCATCAGCAGAGGTTGACTCAATGTTTTAGTTGTTGTCTAATGTCAACAAGCTGATGACTTTTTCCGAGTGAATGCTATTAAAAAGGTTTTAAGTTGGGAACAAAATTCTTTAGAATCAATTGGAATTCAAGAGTCTCTCCTATTTTTTTTTTTTTTTTTTTTTTAACTCCTAGCCAGAATGGCAAATGGATGTTCGCACATTATTTTTAACATTCATTCAACAATATCTGATGTGGTATTCACTTTAGGTGGCTGAGCCAGCTTCCACCAAAGGAAAAGGTTTCTAGGGAATATCAAATTCGCTTCAAGTCCTCAGCTACCTGTATTTTACAGTCAAGGAAGATGATGTATAGAAGCTAGTATTCCCAAATAATTACCTATCTTGAATTAATTGGAATTTAGAAGTCTCCCCTATTTTTTTTTACTCTTAGCTAGAAGGGCTAATGAATTCATTCCTTTTCCAAAAGATATTAGTCAAAGTGAGTCAGCTGCCTGATAGGATTCGAACCTGGTATGTTGAGTCAATAATCCTTATAACTACCTTATGATTATCGTTTTCGGATGTTAATTACCTAGATTAAATACAGGGTGACACTCCCCTAAAAAAATGCCACTCATGGAGTCATTAATAAAATTTATGATCCTTTCTGCAATCCAACCATATTTAGTACAAATAAACGCTATGCCTGACTTGTCCACCAAGTTTCAGCTATGAACATCCAACAGTCTTTGTTTTATTGTCACCCAACGATAAGTACACCTGCATATAATGTGCAAAATTGTCAATATCCCTGACACACTTCTCTTTTGGGATTTCCCTGATTTGAGCTGCAATGGCTGTCCTCAGTTATGGAAGAGTCCAGGGATTGTTTTGATAGACAATGTCTTTGAGAAAATTCAACAGGTAAAAATCCGGGGATGGAGGGTATGATCGGGTAATTGTGAAACCCATTCAGGATCACACCTCCTACTGATGAGAGGATCACCAAAATGTCCGCACATTATTTTTAACGTTCATTCAGCAATATCTGATGTGGTATTCACTTTAGGTGGCTAACCCAGCTTCCACCAAAGGAAAAAGTTTCTAGGGAATATCAAATTCGCTTCAAGTCCTCGTATATCCACCTGTATATCTCAGTCAGGGAAGATGCTGTATAGCAGCTAGTATTCCCAAATGGTTACCTATCTGATGCTGACTAATTTTTTTTACATGGTAGTCACCACTTATCAAGGCCTGGAAGCCACTCGGGGATAAGAGTTATTGCGTGTATAGTAATCAATGGGATAGTATCGTAGTAATCATTAGTATTGGAGATTTGATAAAGTGTCTTACTTAAGGGAGCGATTCATCAGGAATTTGTTTATGTTGGACTTGAAGACATCCAAGTTGTAGTCAGGTGGGAAACAGGCAAACGAAAGAGAGTTCCACAGGCATACACTTCTAAGAAAGAAGCTTTGTTCATGGAATCTACGTTTTGATTTTGGCACAGATAAAGAGTGCGGAGAACCAGTGTGGCAATATGATCATGTACATTATTATTAAGCAGCAATAAAGTAAAGGCTGTTGGATATTCGTAACTGAAACTTGGTGGACAATTCAGGCATAGGCTGAAGTTCATTTGTACTCTTTGATATGTGTTTGCAGTGCATGCCAGACAGACAATCTATCATATGCCAAATTACATAAAATATCCCTTTTCTTATCTTCTTCTATGTAACACTTGTCCACCATGTGCAATAACAGTTTCAACAATTGGTAGACATGTTCTATTGGTTGAAAATGGAATTGCATGTTTTTTTTTTTGTTTTTTGCTTTTTTTTCCTCGATTTTTATTATTTATTAACCTTTCTTTTCTTTTAATTAAAAATGTTCCTTGTCTAAACATTGATTTCAACATTTTTTTTTTCTTTTTTTCTGTTGTAGCTCCTCAGACATCCAGGAAGCAAAGCCAGGTGGTGGGGGGAGGAGGAAGAGGAGGAGGAGAAGAAGAAGAAGAAGATGATGGTGATGAAAAAGAGAGAGAGAGAGAGAGAGAGAGAGAGAGTGAGCGAGAGGGGGGAAAAAATGGATGATTGATGATGCTATCGCAAGTTCAACAACTCCTACCTCAACTCAGAAGAGGGAGCCAAAGAACCAGAACGCTGGTGAGTGACGGCGGCGGCGGCAAAGAGGCTGGTAAGTTGCTCTTGATTTATTGACTGGCATAAACTCCCACCAAAACATCATATGTGTTTTTTGTTTTTTTATTTTCTAATTTTTTTATTATTATTATTCTTATATCTGCTTTCATTTGGATAAGAAGAGCATTTCAAAAGTTCCAATGCATAACATAATAACATTTATGCAAATTGCAAAGAGAAGCAAAGATTTTTCAATTCCACAATTCATAAAAGTCCTTTGATAATTTTTTTAACTTTCAATTAAAATAGGCTTTTACAGTCAAATTGTAGAATTGACGGTTGAATATGGCTATAAGCCCATTTTTTTTTTTTTTTTTGCATTAAATACTAATCCCTATTAATCCCAAACTGTGAATCGAACGGATACCATTATACTTAGTTAGCTGTGTCTTATGAACAAAGGTCCATACAAAATTCCAGCTAGATTAGTCCAGTAGTTTCAGAGAGTAAACGACTGATTTCTATTGATCTCTATTAATTCCTAACCATGCATTGAACCGATACCATAATACGTAGTTCGCTACACCTTAAAGCAAAAGTCCATACAAAATTTCAACCAGATCGGACAAGTAGTTTCCTAGAAAATGTGTACTGGATAGACAGACTAAGAGAAATATAATATATGTAGATTAGAAGAACTTGAAGGGCAACACACCTTTTATAAAATTTTATTTACTGAATGATTGGCATGCAAACCAATTGCAATAAACTTCATTTGGTATTATGAAAACTGGACACAGCCCTGAGATATTGCTATAGCACATCTGACCCTGCCACTCTGGGTGACCTCTAGGACACAATCAAACTACATGTAAGAAGATTATCCTTAGGCAATTGAAAAACCAAGATAGTAAATAGTAATTATTTCAAGTTAATTCAACTTTAATGTAAAATTTTTTTAATATATGTATATATATGTATATATATATATATATGTATATATATATATATACATATATATATTACTTATCCATATGCGACATCAGTTTCAAGGTTAACTAACGTGCATATTGATTTTGAGAAAGGACGTTCTATTAATTAACTATTACTTATTGTTTTTTTTTTAATTCAATGACTGCTTTGATTTGAATATAACAAAAATTCCGTTTCGCATATTGTTTCCTGGATAAATATTTAGCATTTGTGTTTAAATACGCCTTTCTTCAGAGAAAAACAGATTGTGATCTATTTCTAAATTGCAAGTGAGAAGAAAAATTGGTTTCTTTTTTTCTTTTCCTTTCTCTATGGTCACATTTAAAAAGTGAATAAATTTGTGTCGGAATTACCAAGATGTTAATGTTTATATGAATAAATGAGAAATATTTTTGTTTCATGTTTACAACAAAGTTATAAAATTCGTATTATTTAATCTTAAGTGTCATTTTCACAACGCTTTGCTCGATATAACCCTTGACCTTTTCTAGGTGTATCTTGTAAAACTCGGAAATCTGCACAAAATTTCGAACACTACCCTTTATTTAATCCATGGAAGTATCATGGTCTTGTTCCATCAGCCATGACCGAGTAGAAGTCCTAAGTAATTCTGCAATTGTATTCCGAGTACTGCCCACACTGAGGATTGAGGATTGAAACTTCAACCTCCAGAAGAGTATCACTTATGAGTAAATTTTACCAAATACTTTATCCGTTATGCCATGGAAACATTGTGAAAGTAACACTCAAGATGAGAATTAAAGTCTGAATAATCAAAATAATAAAAGTTATCAATTCTCACCTCAACAATTCAGAAACAAAGTTATGAATACAATTATTTTATAAGTTGTTTCAAATATTTCATGTAGTCAACTTTGCAAAATGATAACAAGCCGACAAATTGTTTCCTTCACATGAAATATTTGCAATGTTAAGATAAATCTGGGCAGGAGCTGCTAGAAGCAGCTTACCCTACCTTGGCAGAGTTCAAAATAGACTTCGTAACCTAGTGAGACATGCTCTTTTCTCTTTCCTGGAACCACAAGAGATGTTGTGAGCCTGTCTCTGCTTTATCGTTATTTGCACGGTAAGTGCTCTTCTGAGCTCCAATCTATGGTCCTCCCTGGCCTGACTTTTCCAAAAAAACACTCGTCTATCTGAAACCACCATCAATAATTTCCCCCACTCTTTATCTTTGCCTAAACCTAAACGTAGATTCCATGAACAAAGCTTCTTTCTTAGAACTGCATGCCTGCAGAGCTCTGTTTCGTTTCAATTAAAAGAATATGCTGTTGTCATAGCCCTACTCATTAACCAACATTAAAAAAAATGTCCCGATGGTAACAAATTCTTTAATGAGGTATTCTTTAGTCACACCATTCAGAAAAAAAAAAAAAAAAAAAAATGTATGTAATATTATTTAAATAACTCAAATTTTCACAAGGTGCTCTTCAGTATATTCAGATAAGTACTTTTCCTAGTTGCCACTTATCAAGGCAAAAAGACACTCGAGGACTCCGCATTCCTATCCCATCGTGATTAATCACCTCATCACTAGGACTAGGACAACAGAATATTCTTTTCATTGCTGTTAACTCTCGGGTGTGTATCCGTTGATATCTTATATGTTTTTATATAGAGTGATATGGTTCTCGGTTGATTAATTGTGTCTAACTGTGTGGGATATATACTCGAGAGTCAAAACAATGATAAGAATATGCTGTTGTCATGGCCCTACTTATCAGATTACTTCTACTGGAAAATCCGACACTGATGTAGACGCTTTGTGTATTTGTACATCATCATTGTTGATGAGATTACAGAATGGTACAGAGTCTTTTTCACCAGCTTTCAATGGTTATTCAGGTCTTGTAGAAAGTTATTTCTACCACGCCACATCTGTACGAATGCCTCGTCTCCCATTTTAGAGCTTTGCCACGGAAAATTTAGACATTGTTTTTACATTTATTATCTTCACATAAATAATATTTTAAAATTAACAAATACAACTTTTTCTGTTTTCTTTGTTTTTTTTTAACCCAAACAAGGCATATTACAACTAATACGTAAGGGGAATCTGTGATTAGCAGCCAGAGTTGTGCAGGTGGATTTTTGTTCATATTACATTTAAATTTCTGCATATTGGTATAGTTGTGTGTGTCTGTGTATCTCGCCTCTACATAACTAACAACATTTTTTTTTTTTTAATATTCAGAATTTGGATTATTCGGATCAGATAGTTAATTACTGATGTTGTTATTGCCTGTAGTAAGGCTTGAACCTTATACGGACTTGTAACACAACGATTAAAGCATTTATTAACAATTCATTCTAAGTGACAGTCTTACGGAGGTTGAAGGTTCAATTATCTCTATTATTATTATAAATGCAATTGTGTGACAATTTTTTGTGTGTGTGTGTTTCTCACGTCTACATGATTCACATAGTTTTCACTGTTTCGAAATTCTTAGATGAGGATTGATAATTCAGATTGTTTGAACCGGGTGATGGTGTTAATTCTTAGGTTAGTAGCAGGATCCATTCCACAGCTGCTTCTGTCATCTGTTATTCATTGCTAACATGCTTTCAAGGTGTCTGTGATTAATTTCCATAGGCTGCATGATATCATTGTACCATATTTGTCCAAACTGAAAGATGTTTATCTATTCTGGCCAATGTAATTTTAAAATATATCTGTCTCCAAAACTCGTGTACGAATTTTTTTTTACATATTTCAATTCTATGGATGTGCGATGCAAATACAGACCCCACAAAATTATCATACTATCTTTGGACAGAACAGATATTACACTTTGTATCATTTATTTGCAAAAGATATAAAAATTATATTTTGACCATCAAAAGTTGGCAGGGGTGGGGGTGATCATCCCTTGTCTATTCTATTTGTTTATTCTACTCTCTAAAACACTTTGGTTGGTTGTTTTTGTTTTACGGCATATCAACCCTTTTCGGGTTATTTAATGCCGAATCCAAAGATTTTGAAGAAAAATTTTTTTTAATAGAATATATTTGTTGTTTTCAAGTCGGTTTCTATTTAACCCATAGTTGGGACCCTAACAGGTACTACCACTCCAGGTCAGAGTGGACCTGGGAGCAATGGCAATTAAAGGGTGGCTCCACACTCCCCAAAGCCCGCAAGCTAGGGGCTCACCACTGGATATAGTTTAAGGTCATATCCAGGACCCTAAAACACTTTGATCCATGCTCGAAGGCAAAGAAAATATATTTGAGTTTCACATTCCAAAGAACATCAGCTTAAATTTACAAACATATTTTTTTTTTTGCATGGATCTTCAGTGATTGGGTGGTCCCATTTTTTTAAAGAAGGGGTGATAGTGTACGCATGAGCATGAAATTGCCTTAGTGTATTATTATATAGGTTCTTTGTTATTATTGCTCTAGTAAGGATTGAACATTACATAATCCAGTGGCACAACTGTTAAAGGTGTTGGTTAACAATGAGCTCTAAGTGACCACATTCTTCTAGAGGTTAAAGGTTCAATCCTTACTTCTTCTATTCAGTTAACGTCACTTTTCTCTTGCCCAGTGGTCAGATGATTTCTGATATTGCGCAAACTCAATCTTCAGTTCTCACACTTCAGCATGGCAGGCATCTCCAAATTCCACTCTGTGCAGTCTTGTCTTGTCACTTGCTTCCAAGTTTTCCTTGGCTGGTCAATCTTCCTGTGATTTAAGGCATTCATGCTTCTGAAATGGTTTATCCGGAAGGATGGTTGTTTCACATGATCGCACCGGCATAATCGATTCATCCTTAAGATAACATCCATGCTGGGCAAGTATGAACGTTTCTGCAAATCCGCTGATGTTTTAGGTTTGGTCAGATTTCACATTGCAGCATCTGATCATGGATCTGCCATTGAACTGCAGATGTGTAAGAGAGGGACTTGGCATTCACTACCTTGTATCATGATTCTCTTGTCCAGTATATAAAGAGGGACAGCATGTGATGCTTTCAGATGCAATAACTCACAAAATTTTGCCCAAGCTGAATCCACATCCATTACCTGCACTTAGCATATCTCAGAGATAGAAGAGTCCAGGGTATTGTCATCTAGTGCCATTTCTCTGTGTGGCTGATCGTCAATAGGATGCAGTTGCCTTATGCATCTCCTACAAGCTATAATGACTAAGAAGAATGTAAGAAGAATAATACATTTATCTCCATATTCACACAATTGCGTGACTACTGTTCATGCGTGTTTCTTGCATCTGTGTGATTTACTTTTTACATTTTGAAATTTTTTAGATAAGGATTGATAATGTGCGTTATTTTGATTTTTTGGATAATTCTCCTTATCTTGGTTATTATTTTCACAATATTCTGGCCGATGTAACATCCAACCTTCTTCAGATGCATTATTTTGAACTTGGGAATCGTTTTGTCAAACCGGGGAACCTATATAGAGTGTGAATATAGCAGACTGAACTATTTATTTAATCCACGAGGGTAGATTCTTGGACCCTCATTACTCCTGATATTCATAAATGATATGACAGAATTGTGTCTGAGATGGGTATATTTGCAGATGAAACCAATGCTCTATTATAAACATCAGAGGAAAACGAATGCACATATATTTAAAGCAATGGCAGAAACCCTAGAAAATTACTTTTAGTCCATAGTGGAATGGAGTTATAAATGGTTGGTAATAATTAATGCTACTAAGACTAAGCTCCTTTCCTTTAACAACTACAAAAAAACCTTCTCAACTAATGATTGCCATGACAAATAACATCCTATGTAAGAGCCCATCTTTCAAACTCCTCGGCCTAATATTCACAAACAACATGAATTAGAATAAATATATTCAGGACATTGCCAATGCTGCTGCAAAGATAGTAGGCTCCCTCTACCATGCTAGAAAATTACTTACACCTGAGAGTATCCCATATCTTTACAAGGCCACAATTCTCCCATGTATGGAGTATTGTTGCCACATCTGGGCTGGTGCATCTATCACTAATCTCTTACCCTTAGAGCCCCCCCCCCAAAAAAAAAGAGTTTCAAATTTAAGAGGTCCTGCATTGTCAGCCAAGCTCCAATCTCTGTCCCATCGCTGCAATGTTGCATCCCTGTGCCTGTTTTACAAGTACTCTAATGGCATGTGCTCTGATGAACTCATAGCACTTGTGACCTCTTGATGCACCTGAAGAAGATTGGAGATTACATCGGATGAATGTCAAAATAACAACCAAGATGACAGCAGCCATCAGAATAATCGTAATATTTTTTTTTTTTTAAATTTACTATTAATCGATTATTTATTGAAATTAAAGTGTGATGATGAGATGAACACCAAAGTGTCATTGCATTTCATTGAATGGTGATAAAATAAAGCATGTCAAACATTCACGAGTGAGACTTGTTGGACAAGTCAAGCATAGACTGAAGTTTATTTGTACCGAATGTAATTAATATTCAATTTAGTAGTCAGTATTCAACTGTCTGATCAGTTGGGCTAGAACTGAATGAGCCCAGAAAGTTGGTTTATAAGCCAGCTGAGACGTTCCATAATGCTCAGATGGGAGGATCCAATCTCTAGGTGCTGGTTAGTTGCTAATCTATGAGTGGATAATTTTTTATGCAAATGTTGCTTCATTCAATCAAAACGGAATTTTATTTGTACCAAATATGGTTAGATTGCAGAAAGGATTGTGAATTATAACAATTCGGTATGTGGCAGTTTGTGTGGGTGTATGTGTGTGTGTGTGTGGGTGTGTATGTGTGTGTGTATGTGTGTGTGTATGTGTGTGGGGGGGGATAGATCATCCTGTACAACTTAAATATTTACTCTTCAGATTGTTCTGTGAGTTTTTTTGTTTTTTTTTCTCAAACATCTATTTTTATAATTGATTAATTACCGCTATTCATTGATCTTCATAATTTATTGCCGATGATCAATGATGATTAGCAACTCTTTAAACTATTTGTACGATGAAGGCCAATCTATTTGCTAATTGCGTAAGTGCCAGTGGAACATCCTTTGCTGCAAGTTGAGCAAAGAAAATGATTAGCATTCGATTAAATACTTTACCATTTTGATCGGCACCATTTGCTGTTTCTGATTGTCTCCCCCTCATCCCACTTTAAACGGCGGCAGCCGCAGAATGCTTCTGAACGCCTTCTTTTTGTTTAATATCATCTAATTATGTCTGTTGTCGGCCAAAGATTAGTGGATTTCAGCGTCTAATTACAAACGGCTCTCATAAGTGGGAAATCAGTGAAAGAGATTTTCTGATTCATTGAATTTGTCTTGTTGCTTTTTGATTGGAAATTTTATAAGACATTCATACAGTGGTCAGTGTTCTTGAGGTCCCTTGCCCTCGTAAAGGTCGTGTTGATTGGCCAAAAAGTGTAACCAATTATAATTAGGCTTCACAAGAGCCAGCCTATATAAACATATTCTTAAAGCTTCTGCTTCTAATTGCATTTTTATAACCGCTGCCAACATCTGCTACTGGTTAACTGAATCATGATACAAGCCTGCAGATGCTTGTCGCAAGCGAAGCCTTCCTCCTACAACCAAATGAGCCAGCGATTGTTGTGACTGAAACATGTTAGGGTCAACAAAACATTTCTTTATGCGAGATAACTTCTGTGGATGCAGAAATTCACAACTCTTCGTTCTTTATAGATTTTCTGATTTGTATATCATTCTTTATTCCTTATCTTTGTAAAATTGTTCACAGTTGTTGTTCCTTCTTTTTAAAAGCTGTTGCTCCCAATACAATTTTCAGTGTTTATCTTCAAATGTAATTCCTATTTTGTTTTACCGAACATTCTATAGAAATTCACACATTGCTATTAATTATTTTGTGGTTACGATACGGTTGTTGTTTTTTTTTTTTTGTTTTTTTTTGTTTTTTGTTTTTTTAATGGTATATCAACTCTTTTTGGGTTTTCGTAATGAATATGAAGGTGAACAGCCCCACAAAAGACCCATGTGTTTTATGCCATTCATGGAGGGGGGGGCAGCTTGTATGGATTGACAAAACCTGAATGTATCCCAAAAGAAAAATGGCACCCATCTCAAACTTAATTTACCAGTGTTGCCATAATTCTCAAATGCGAAAATATGAAGAAGGTCAAAGGTTACACTGTTATTTTTAAGAAAGGTTTCAAGAATTAAATCTCTAGACAATTAAATTTGTTTCATCATCATCAGCAGCAGTTTAACGTCTGTTTTACATACTGGCATGTGTTGAACTGCTTTTAAAAATTGACATACTGGCATGTGTTGAACTGCTTTTAAAAATTGACATACTGGCATGTGTTGAACTGCTTTAAAAATTGACTTTCAAACATTTTGGAGGTAGACCACTGTAATCAGATATATTCTGAAAGTATATTGCAAGAAAATAAAACTGTGGAATCCCTATGGGTCCCACTAGTAAAAAATAATCCAAATATATTTTCTTGGACTCAAACTGTCATTTTTTTTTTAAGCAAAAAAAGGAAGTTAATCTGGTTTTATTTAAACAATTTACCTTATTTCATATGAAACTGACCGCACAGCAAGCCATAAATAACGTACCAACAGCAGAGTGGTCTAATACTTGTTCAAAACATGTATTGGGTGTGTTTCATTTGTCTCAGTTTAGTTCTACAATGGTTTAAAGCTTTGCCTTTGGCCCTTATAGATTAACCTGAATTAAGCTACCATGTTTCTATTATATAATTGCTAGAGATATTGTTGGATCTTTCTGCTGATCCAGAAAGTACCTGACTCCTAATGCAACCCTATACCTGTATAAGAATCAAATATGCTTTAAGATAAAGTACTATCTGCCACATCAGGGGAGGTGACACTCAGAGCATTTTTTGGGGGGCATCTCTTCTCCTTATTCCTATTCTCACAGAAGAGATATTATTAGTTTTTCTTGACTCTATTGTTATTTTCATGGGATGTGTTTGACTAAGTTCAAAAGTCTGGTTCCTCTCTGCAAACCTTTCACAATAAGAACTTATCTAGCTACAGTCACTGCAAAGAACATTCCTTTCTTCCTATGTGTACACAAGACCAAACATAATTTCCATGAATAGAGTTTCTTTCCAAGAACTTTTCATTTTTAAGTTATAAATCGATGAAAAGTGCAGGGATGTTCGTAAATTTAAAAAAAATGACAGCTGTTGAAGAGAGAGGTTAATTGACTCTGCAAAATCACATTGAAGGGCCATGGTATAAAATATAATGAAGATAAATTTTCCTGGATTCAAACTATTCTGTCAAAGAAACTGTCACTTTTGCAAGGTTTAAAGAAATAAAGAATTTAATGAACTACGTACCAAAACATGTATTGGACACTTTTCATTTGCCTCAATTCAGTTCTAAAATGGTAAAAAAAATATTGCTTCTGGTCTTTTAATGGATTTACCTAAATTTCAGCTTTTATTCAATACTAATTGGATAGTTAAAGTCTATCTGTTAAGTTGTTTAGTCAAACGAAAATTACTTGGGGTCCAGATGTGACCAACAGACCTAAGGTTGCTTCCCCTGCTCCTAAGTTAATCAATGTATAATTGCAATAATTAAAAATCTCTCCAAAATGAACAGAATATCTTTTCTGAAAGTAACAGAAAAAATATCGATTTTAGAAATGTGTTAAACTTCATTCAAGGTTATCTTGACACATGCAGGTCATCAGTCACCTCCCAATGGTTAGTTAAAAAGAATCATGCACTATGAGTGAAGTTACTGTAGTGATTGTTTTCTATCTGCCGTAGCTTTTTCCACTGACGTGTTTGCGTGCTAATACTAATGACCTCCCGCACTTCAGCCCAGCTATTATGAATAGGATCGCATGCCAAGGGAAGCTCTGCATCTGCTGAAGGCCAGCATTCATGACAAGACCCCCATCGCAAAGGTTAACTGTTACAAGTCATCGATGCCATAAAGAAAGCGAGAAATGAAAACAAGACTGAAAAAAGAGGGGCGGGGGCAGCTATAATCGTGATGAAGTGTTAGTCTATAGCCGTGAGAAAGAGAGACAGTGAAAGTGAAAATATGACAATGCAATCGTGAGATGTGCTCGTGTAAAGGGCAGATAATCAATAAAGACAAATTGTTTCTCTTTCGTTTTTTTTTTTTTTGTTTTTGTTTTTTTTTTGTTTTTATAACTTATATTGAGTGGCTTTATTTTTATGAAATTATTAGTACTACCTATCCGGAGTTGCCCAGGATGCAATTCAAATCTTATTTTTGTTTGCATATTTTCTAAACCTCTACAAAAAAGAAATAAAATTTTGGTTTCACAATTTTTTAGATGAGGATAGATAATTTGAGTTATTTAGACTATTCTTCTCATCTTGAATGTTATTTTCACTAAATTTTGACAGATTTAACCTCAAATCTTCTTCCAATGATTCTTGTCGAATTCGGGAATCCATACAGAATTTTGAACTGAACACTTTACTTAAACCATGAGGATAGCATGCTCTTGTTACGTCAGCCATGATAGAGTAGAAATCTTAATAAGTAATTATATTTTTATCACTTGTATTGAAGATTAAAGTTTCAAACTTAATAAGATTTTCCCTAAGAATTAATTATTACCTAGCACTTTATCCATTGTTCCACAAGTCCACGATGAGAATAATAGTGTGAATAATCCAAATAACCCTCATCTCAAAAATTTCAAAACAAAAATACTTAAGTTTTAAAAAGATACATTTGAAGAATAATTTGAATAATTCAAATAATACGTACAAAAAAAAGATAAATTAAAAGTTTTAGTATAAAATTTAATTTTTAATGTATTTTAATTAAAATGTTTATATAAAATTTAATTTTTAACATATTTTTATTTAAAAGTTTTATGTAAAATTTAATTTTTAATTTATTTTAATTAAAAATTTTTATGTAAAATAAATTTTAACATATTTTTATTTAAATATTTTATGTAAAATTTAATTTATTTTAATTTAAAAATTTTATGTAAAATTAAATTTTTAACATATTTTATTTATTTAATGTAAAATTTAATTCTTTTGTTTATTTAAATTTAAAAAATTTATGTAAAATTTTATTTTTAATTTATTTTGATTAAAAAAATTTATGTAAAATTATATTTTTGACATTCTTATTTAAACATTTTATGTAAAATTTAATTTTTACCCTTTTTTGATTAAAAAATTTAATGCACAATTTAATTTTTTATGTATAAAAAAAACTTTAAGTAATATTTAATGTATTTTTAAAAAAAAAACTTAAGTAATATTTCAGACTATTATTATTTTCCAACATTCTATCCAATGTTACATTCAATCTTCTTTAAGTACATCATTTTGAATTTGGGAACCTTTTTTTTATCAAACCTGGAAACCTATACAGAATTTGAATACTGATTTATTTAATCCATGAGAGTAGATTGCTCTTGTTCTATCAACCATGACCGGTTAATAGTGTTAATTAATTGTTATTCTTAGTTATTGCAACATGTAGTAAGGAATTAACCATAAATGAACAGGTGGCACAATGGTCAAAGACGATTAACAATCAATTCTCAGTGGCAGGCTGAAGGAATAAGAACGATCTTATCCTGTGGATTAAAAGATTCCTAAGTTTGAAAAAATGCAGTTCAAGATCAGAGATTACATCAGGCAAAATGTGAAAATAACCAAGATAAGAACAGTAGTCAGAATAATCATTATAATACTTTCTTTTTAATTTACTATTATTAAACTATTTATTGAAATTAAAGCATGATGATGAGACTATCATCAAAGTGTCCCCACATATTGAACGATAAAACAAAAACTGTTGGGCATTCATAACTGAAAATCTTTAGACAAAATTTAATTTTTAATGTTTTTAAAACAAAACTTTAATATTTTAGTTTTTTTTTATATAAACTTTAATATTTAATTCATCAAAAATTTATAATTAAAACTTTTAGTTAAAACTCTTAAAATATTTAAATAGCATTGAAATAAAAGTCAAGACAGTTTGAATTGTCGATCAGATTATTTTTAATTTATTTCAAGAATATTCTAGAAATATCAGTTTTATTCTTTCTATCAGGTGTCAAGCAGAAATTGGATTCTTTGCAGATCCACTATTTGAGGCGCAGTGTTCTTTGATTTGATTAGAACGTCCCTACCTCCATCACGCCCACTGCCGCTGCTGGTGGTGGTGGTGGTCGTTGTACTAAAGCTTCTCGAATTCTACATTCGCTATCTCGCTTTTATCTTGGCAAGATATTCTTGAAAATTTCTTATCCGAATCAATAGATATTCTATTGAAAACATGCGGTTGACTCTCCTGTGCGTCGCGTTCTTTACTCATTCTCCAAGACACAAAAGAGAGAAGCAAAAAAAGAAAAGAGGAGGTGAGTAGGTTTGAATTCATTTGTAAAAAGACATTACTGCAATCAAATACAATGACACTTGGTTGTTGCAATGGAACTAATCGATACGACTTGCATCAGTTGAGGCATACCAAAAAGATCCGGGCGTCTCTGGTTGGCAGAATGGATACCATTACAAACCATGAAATCTACGATACCAAGTTAAAATCCTACAGGGATCAGTCAAACACCAATACCGTTGCCCTTTCTCTCTTTCTTATATATATATATATATATATATATATATATATATATATATATATATATATATATATATATATATACACACACACACACACATATACACACACATATATATACATATGCATAAACGCACATGCACACACATACATATATATATATACATTATATTTCTCTTTCTCTGTCAATTTCACTCTTTCTCACATACATATATATACACTATTGTGCCGATCTCGCTGAAACTTTGTAAAAGACGTTTGTTATGATAAAGTGCAGCAAACTAAATATTATGGTATCTATTCGAGGTACAGTTAGAGATTATTATCTAATCCAAAAATGAGCACATATTTAACCATATTCAACCATCAATTTAGCATAAAGCACTTATTCTAAGTCAATGGACTATAACTTTTGCTCGTTTTTAACAGGCTAAAATGTCTAGTGTGTATATATATATATATATATATATATATATATATATATATATATATATATATATATATATATATATACAAAACTCTTCATATAAACAAATGGAGAACTCTTTCACAATTGACAGTGCTTATATAAATATTGAGGTCGACTAGACAGTCTACTTTTCATCCAGACTTGAGATACTTGCTTGTCTAATCACACTAGAGAGCTGTAATATAGAGAAACAGTTTATCTGTAGGTTACTATATATATATATATATATATATATATATATATATATATATATATATATATATATATATATATATATATATATATAGAGAGAGAGAGAGAGAGAGAGAAATAAAAAGGAACAAACCGTATACGGTTTGTTCCTTTTTATATCTCTATTTTGTCGGAATACTATTTCCATTATTTTCATCATATATGTATATAAAATCAATGTCTGTGTGTATGAGTGCAATGTTTGTGTTTCTTATAAAACGAAAGGTTAGATAATCGACATAAAATTTAAAGCATATTCTTATGCGAAATTTACCGGGGAAGACAATGGAAGTGTTCTTGAATCTCTAAATGTATTCCTAAGGGGGCTATGAGAGCATACCCCTCTTAAAACTTCAAATATATTCTATTTTCATGAAATAGAAAGTATATGCAGAAAATTTGCAGGGAAGGAGAGGCAATGGCAGTGGTCCTAAATCTTTAAACACCCTTTTAACCTAAAGAAGCTATGGGGGCTGAAACTCCTTTAAAACTTCAAATAGGGACGCCTAATATGGCCAGATGTGATGTTGCTGCTGCTGTGTGGGTTAAGAGTATTTACATAAGGGGAATGGTTTACAAATTCAGTAAGCTCATCGGAGCACATTTTCTGCAAGTACTTGTAAAACAAGCACAGAGTTGCAGCATTGCAATGATGGGACTGAGGCTGAATTTTAACAGACAGTGTGGGACCTATGAGATTATTCTTACTTTCACCCTGTCCAAGAGGAAGAGGCTAGTTGTTAGTGCATTAGATCAAATTTGGAAAGAATATTCCATGCATAGAATGATGTTGGATTTAAAGAGCTATAAGATACTGGCAAGTGTGAGAAATTTTCTAGCCTGATAGAGGGAGCTTACCTTCTTTACAGCATCTTCTATGTATTTATTCCGCTTCATGTTGTGTGAAAATTTTAAATATTGGACTCATAGAAAGTGCGCTATGGACCATGTTTGGGAAGGTTTCTTATAGTTTTTAAAGTTTGTTTTGGTAACATTAAATGTGACCATCCATTTTTGGCCTCATTCTAGTAGATTCTAATGAGAGTAAAGCATGGTGTTATCAGCAAATACACACATCTCAAATGCGATTACATTCGGGAGGTCGTTTATGAAGATATGGAAGAGTATAGAATAATAGAATATATAAGGAATAGGTCGAAGTATTGACTCTTAAAGAACATCAACGCCGATATATCATTGCTTAGATATACAGCCATCTGGTTTAATAGTTAGATAGAAGAGATTGCCAAAACTGCTGCTAAGAAAGTGGGCTCCTTCTACTGTACTAGAAAATTACTTTTCAGTTTCTACAACATTTTGTACTATTTTTTAAATATGTTTTACTCTTTTAGAAATTATGTTTTGAAATTCAAAACACAAGAAATATTTCAACCATCTTATTTAGCGTCAGCCATTTTCTTTTCTTTAAATTTTAGAAAAATGTCAGGTAGAGCCAGTCAAATTTATTTAGTGGTTTTATTTTATGGCATGTTGAGCCAAAAAAAGAAAAAAAAAAGCTGTCAATTTTTTTAATTTCGACCCCTATTATGACCCCTTAAAATTTATTGTTTAGGGCTCAAATCAAGTTATTAAGTTAGATCCATGTCAAGGAACCTATATCTAAAATTTAAAGTGTTTAGACCCAAAATTGTCGGAGGAGTTTGGTAGAGTTCTCAAAGGTCAAATCGTTGAACTTTGACCCCTTAATTGCCAAATTTCTGGCCGAAAACCGATGACATCGATTTTCCCAAATCTCAGTACCCTGTATATCAAATTTGAGTCGGTAGACTTAAAATTGAGTTATTGCATAGGGAAAGGTACACACACAGACACAGACAGATACACAGACACCTTCACTTTTATAGATATACTAGCATGGGTTCCCGGCGTTGCCCGGGTGTTTGGAGGTGTATGCTAGGCAAAAAAAAAAAAAAAACGGTCAATTTTTTAAAATTTGACTCCTATTATTACTCCTTAACATTTATTGTTTTGAGCTCAAATTAAGTTATTACGTTAGATCCATGTCCAAGGAACCTATATCTAGAATTTCAAGTGTTTATACCCAAAATTGTCGGAGGAGTTTGATAGAGTTCTCAAAGGTCAAATCGTTGAACTTTGACCCCTTAACAGCCAAATTTCTGGCCGAAAATGGATTACAAAAATTTTCCCAAATCTCAGTACCCTGTATATCAAATTTCGAGTCTGTAGACTAAAAATTGACAGAGTTATTGCGTAGGGAAATGTACACACACAGACACACAAACACGTTCACTTTTAAAGATATATAAATTAATAGATTAAACAAAAATATATACGTATACATGAATATATATGGAAACAATTTTTTGTTTACTGTAAAGATTTTATGCAAATATTATGCAAGTATAAATCATGTAGAATATCTGCATGAATATAATTACACATAATAGTTAACTCTAGATGATCATCCCATAAGAAAACCGAAAAAATTAATAGGAAATTAATTAAAATTAATGTTTAAAAGAATATGCAAATTAGCTAGATTTTTAGCTAGTGAATTCATTTCCACAACCCATATATAAGAACATTGTATTTTCTTTTTAAATAAATAGAAAAGGGGGTTTTTAATATGAATATCAATACACACAAAAGAAAAACGAATTTATAGGTGTATAAATAGATTGTTTAGATGTATGACCATTAAGGACAACCTGGATTTTTCTCTAATCTAAGAAGGATTTAATTATGTTAAGTATTCTTCCAGTGATACCGTATGATCTGAGAAGACCTTCATGCCATACCCTGTCAAAAGCCTTAGATATATCTAGAGCTACTGCTCTACCCTCCACTGCTTACCCCAGTGAATGGTATATACGCTCAGAGATTACAGTTAGGATGTCTGCTGTGGAATGAGCTTGCCTTAATCCATATTGTTGGTCGATCAGAAGTTTGGCATCTGTAAGGTAGGAGTGTTGACGTCCTCCTACATACAGCACCTGAACTTCCCAAATTGGTCACCCATTTTAGTAATGGCCACACTCAACATTGCTTAACTCGGTTGATCTGATGGGAACCGGTGTGTCAAGTGATTATGCCGTATATAATGCAAAGGGTGCATAAAATGTGAGAAACTATTTAAGTAATTTCTTTTTTACAAAGGTGTCACCACTTATCAAGGCTCGGAGGCCACTCAAGGATAAGGGTCAATGAGTGTACAGTAGTCAATGGGAAAATGTCATAGTAATCATTAGTAGTGGAAATTTGGTAAATTGGATTATCTAAGCGGATGGCTCATCAAGAACGTGTTCACGAATAAAAATTACATAAAGTTAAATGTGCCCGTCGGATTCTGTAACGTCTTTTGAGTATTTATGTAAGTCAGATACAATGTTATTAATATAGCGATGGAAGAATATATGCTCATCTAAAGTAGATAGCTCCATATGTAAACCATTAAATTCAAGTAGAAGATATTCTCCTTATATAAAGTTATGGAAAAAAAAAATAAAGATATTTACCAATGACTTTTCTGTCGCTTGCATCATTATAGTAAAACAGCAGTCTAAATAGTTGTTTCAAAAGAAGTTATCTTACTTTCTATAATATTAAAATGATTGTAAGAAATGAATAGGCTATTATTTAGTAAAAAAACAAAAATTTGTGTTTTCGGTTCATTAATTACTCAAAGGCAACTATGATTTAATAATTAATTTAATCAGATGGGTCCAGAACGTTCTACAATAGCTTGTTTAACAATTAAGTATATAAATTATGTTTTTGATCTAAAGGAATGGGATGTGTTTAGCCTGCATCTCTTATTAATCACTTGTGCTGCTCCTGTCATAGTTCATGCGTTGTGTTCTTGGGTTGTCTAAATAAATAAAATATTGTATATCCTCTAATTACTATTCTTATAACAAAACCACCCACAGCTCAAAGTGTGTTTTACTCCTGTGGGAAGATGTCTACTCCTGCATTTATGGGTGAAAAACACTTAACCATGGAGTGAAGTAGGAGAATAAGTAAGCATTGATTCTACCAACCTAGGGTGTCAGATGACAAAATCAATTGAATTAATATTTAAATGGATTAACAGCCCCCAAGTTGCTAATTTAATTTTTAATAATAACTAGATTAATTGCTGAGTTGTTTTATTAATTTGAAGAGGGTGTTACTAATTTTACCGTTAATACTGCTATGACTGAATACAAGAATGGTTGCCGTTACGAAGAAAAAAAAAAACACATTCTTAGATGGGCTATATACTTTATTTATATTTCTTGCCCAGTTAAGAAGAACGGAAACTATATTCGCATGTTAGATTTGGATCCTTCATTTATATTGTAACAATTCTACCTATTTAACTGTACATTAAAATTTAATCCTGCCATCCGATGATCCTTATTGTTGTAAAAAGGTTATGCCTCAGTTACATTTAAGGCGTGATAGCAGAAATCTATTTCTATGAAGACATCCCTGTATGGCATCAAGTCTTTTATTCAAAATTTCCTCTTTGGAGTTCACAATATAGAAGGCTTCCAATAAACATAGATTGCACCTTTTTGATTTCCCAGCATTAGAAATAAAAACAAAAAGAAAAATACCACTGCATTAGGTAGCTGGATTAGGGAACTTAACAGAAATAATGAAAATTATGAATTAAAATGGTCAGTAGTGGACAGGGAGAGGACGTACAGCCCTGGGAAATCAAAAAGGTGCAATCTATGTTTATTGGAGGCCTTCTACATTGTGAACTCCAAAGAGGAAATTTTGAATAAAGGAATTTAGGAATCCAACAAATGGGATATATTTAAAAAAAATTTTTTTTCTTTTTTAAATGGATTAGGGCTCCCCGTAGAAACTTCACATAACTGTTCTTAAATAAGGATACGAAAATTAGGCGATACATTAATATTTAAATGGGCTTTTCCGTCACCACAACCAAGGTAAATGTTTCTCGCATGTTTTTCCCATTAGGGACCCCCCTCCTCTTTTTTCTTTCTATTCAAAAAATGCTACATTGCCAAAAGTGTGTTTATTCATAAAGTCTGAAGAAATGCTGGTTTTTGAAAATTTTCAAACGATATAATGCTTGAAATCGTTGAACTGGACATTGAAACAATTGTAACATAAAATGAAATACACTTTTTGTTGCCATCAACACCTTGTCTTGGAGTCTTGATTTTGCACACACAGTATATATATATATATATATATATATATATATATATATATATATATAACTGCTTCATCTACTCACATAAAATTAATATACGAAAGTATAAATTTATGCGTAAACTTTAAGTATTTACTTCAAAAGTGCTCAATACATAGGTAGAGCTAGTTAGTTAGTTAGTTATAAAATATATATGGCGATTAAGCTACACTGAATATTCTGCGTTTCATCCACTCTAGGATTCTTCAGGCTTATGCGCATATGGCGATTAAGCTACACTGAATAACTGAATATTCCACGTTATATCCACTCTAGGATTCTTCAGACTTATGCCCATGAGCCTGAAGAATCCTAGAGTGGATGAAACGCGGAATATTCAGTGTAGCTTAATCGACATATATATTTTATAACTAACTAACTAACTATATATATATATATATATATATATATATATATATATATATATATATATATATATAATATTATTATTATTATTATATTATTATTATTATTATTATTATTATTATTATTATTATTATTATTATTATTATAAGCTCTATCTCCTATTTGGTTTTATCAAGCTTTTACATCTGGTTGAGATTACTTTATAAATATTAATTCTTTAATATTTATAATATACTTTAGTTTTACCATCTTGGATCATTTTGGTAAATTTAATTGTAATTTTTATTTTATTTTATATACATAGAGAGAGAGATAGAGAGAAAGATAGAGAGAGAGATAGTATTGTTTTCAAAAGTTTTTAAAAACATGACTTGGGTGCCATTAGCTAGAATCATTTAGCACTCTAGTCTTGTTCCATACCATTGAGCTAATCTAGCAGATAGATAAGAAAGATTTCAAATTAAATCACTTCTAGCTATGATTGAATTTGCACATGCACAAAACTAATAGAAATATTTGAAATGAACATTTTGCATTTCAACTTACTGACATATTTCACTATGCATTATTCATCCATCCAAACAAAGATTTGGATTATAATTACTATTTCCTGTTAATTTCAGTATTATGCGATTAGTAGTTTAAGTGTTTATCAGTTAAATATTTACACACACAGACACATGCATACATTTACAGTCTTATTTGTATAGATGATGTAAGCTGATTTTTGCTTTCTACTTTTACAAAATAACACATTTTATCGATCTTCTGAGCTGGAAAAAAGTAATTTTTAAAAATCAAAATTAAGTATGTTTTGATTTTTTATTGCAAAGAACATGGGAAAACAATAATAAATAAAAATTAACCAGGTAGGCGGCATCAAATATTAATTTGTAAGATGCACTGTTATTCAAATCTAACATAGAAAATCTAACTGACTTTATTTTATTTATTAGATGAATACTATTTAGTTTCAATTAGACATTCACACTTTTAAATTTCAGAAAATAAGAATCCAGACAAAATTAATGGGGTGATCTGATAGACATCTGACATTGGTGAAAAAAACAAAAAAAAAAAAAAAAAAAAAACACAAAAAAACAAAACAAACAATAACTTTGAGGGCTTATCTGGGAGTGGCTACACGTAGATAGCCCTGGCCACATATGGGCTTGAAGCCAATCAGATTGTAAAGGTCACTAGTCAGTTGTGTTTCACAATGAGCAACACCCAGATACCCTCCATGACCAATGAAGAAAAAGATGCTTGACTGCGAGAGAAACAGAATCTGACTCAAATCCGGCTTATCTGTGATGAGCCAGTCGATCCTCCTGAATAAGATTAAGGCTTGAAAGACCATTATGGCATCATTCCACGGATTCTGCATTCCATCTTGTTCGATCTTCGCCAGATCATTCTTTAAACGGTTTGGGAGGACCACATAAACCAGTCTTGATTCACCATCATCATCACCATCATCATTTTAATGGTTGATTTACGAGATACGTTCCAAAAGTAATGCCTCCTATTTTTGTTATTCGTCTAAATTGATCAGAGGGGATTGCAAATGGCGTTGCTATGATGACTAAACTTATGCATTCATGCCCTGAAAGTTTCATCTCTCTGTTGCAGATAATGACGGTGTAAGACTCTAAGAAAGCAACCCCTGTCATGGACATGCACCAGAAGCAAAGATGCATCATTGAATTATTGGCAAATTATTGAGAATGGTGGTGACTATGTAGAAAAATAAATTCTGAAGCACAAAAGGTCACTTGTTTTAATGGTACCAATTCATGTCTTCGTAGCTCTTGGAGTTTAAAAAATAGGAGGCTTTACTTTTGAAATGACGCTGGTATGTCCTTTTCACATTACATATCACTTATTCATATTGTACTAGCTTCGGTGCCCAGCGTTGCCCGGGTGTTTGGAGGTGTGTGTTGAGCAAAAGAAAAAAAAAGTGGTAGTAGGCAGGCAGGCTCGAACCCATACCACAAAGGAGAAAAAGAACATGAAAAAAAAACACTGACATCTTTGCCATTGCGTCTTGTGTCCATTGCAAAACCGGAAGTGGTGGAGGTTTAAATTAAGGCTAGTCAATCGAAAAGAGGGGACGACTTTAAGAAAACATCGTTGAAAAAAGCGACCCCTCCCTGTAGGAAAGTGCCCAGTTGAGGGTGAAGGAATTAATGTTTTTAGCCAATTTTTCAATATTTGTCGTCTGAAAGACCAAGCTTTAAAACGATACCGATCTTGTGAAAATCTGTTGCTTCTATCGGTCCTGGATATGACCTTAAACTATATCAAGTGGTGTGGCCCCAACTTGCGGGCTTTGGGGAGTGTGGAGCCACCCTTTAATTGCCATTGCTCCCAGGTCCACTCTGACCCGGAGTGGTAGTACCTGTTAGGGTCCCAACTATGGGTTAAATAGAAACCGACTTAAAAACAACAAATATATTCTATTAAAAAATTTTTCTTCAAAATCTTTGGATTCGGCTCTAAAAAACCTGAAAAGGGTTGATATGCCGTAAAACAAAAACAAACAACCAACCGTTGCCTCTGTCAAAAGTTTTAGGCAGACATACATACATACATTTAAACAGACAAGTGAGATTTATTTAAGTTATCCAATGAAAACGTTGATGAAGGAAATGCTGAATAGCCATGCTAAGTTTAAATGAAGAAAACATTCTCCAATAATAATAATCAGTTTAATATCAATTTTACATTTTGGCATGTGTTGGACAGCTTTTAGAAAATTGCTTCCAAATTAACTCATTTCTGGCCAGGCCTTTATTTATCCCTCTTTCACTTAGTTTTCTTATAACTTCTTCCCATGTTTTTCTTGGTCTTCCCTTGCCAACTGACCTTTTTACCTCAACTGTTCTACATCTACTAACCCAAGAACTCTCATTCAGTCTTTCAACATGGCTATGCACACATCTCCTTATACGATTCAGATTTAATCTTCCTTCCAAGTCATCAGAGCTAAACTCATTTTTAACACTCACACTGCACACCCATCGTATTATTCTCATATCATTTCTCTCCATGCCCTACATGTCCTCAACTTTCGCTGGCCAGGTTTCACATCCATACATCATCACATTGCATACACGTCTGATAGATTCTTCCTTGTTCAACATTGGTAATGCTCTGCTGATTAGTAATGGCAGAAGTTCCCTGAACTTACTCTATCCTCTCCTAATTCTTGCAATCACACTAACAGCAAGTTCCTCTTTTACTCCAATGGTATCACCAAGGAACAATCTCAATAGCTTTACCATGTAAATATACTTTTTCCGCATCAATCTCAAATCTAATAACCCTCACTTTGTCAACTAGGCTCCAATCCCTATCCCATCGCCACAATGTTGCATCTCTACGCCTGTTTTACAAGCATTTTAATGGAATGTTTTTTTTTGTTTTGTTTTTTTTACATGGGGGTCACCACTTATCAAGGCCCAAAGGCCACTCAGGGATAAGGGTTATTGTGTGTACAGTAATCAATGAGATAGTATTGTAGTAATCATTAGTATTGGGGTTTTTTATAGAGTGTCTTACTTAAGGGGGCGGTTTGTCAGGAGTTTGTTTATGTTGGACTTGAAGACGTCCAAGTTGTAGTCAGGTGGGAAACAGGCAAGGGCAGAGAGTTCCACTGGCGTGCAGTTCTAAGAAAGAAGCTTTGTTCATGGAATCTACGTTTGGATTTAGGCACAGATAAAGAGTGGGGAAAATTATTGACAGTAGTTTCAGCCAGACGTGTGTTTCTCTTGAAAGATGTGCTCTGATGAACTCATTGCATTTGTGCCCCCTCGACATACATATCCTCAACAAATCTGCTTAGCAACAAAATCACACCTCTTCACTGTTGAGGTACCTCAATGCCAGAAAGCTTTCTACTCTAATAGTTTCTTCCCTCAAACAACTAGACTTTGGAATTCCCTTTCTGCTACCTGCTTCCCTGGCTGTACTGATATGTTTATGTAACATAAACCAACATTTTGTTAATCTTTCTTAAGCATGGTCCCAATTAGTAGCTTCTTACGTCCAAGTGGCAATAAAAGCCTTTTTTGGGGTGAATGAGAGTAAAAAAAAATATCAGTTCTCATTCATCTCCACTGCCTTAAATTTTTTTACACCTCCCTTACAATGATTACAAAAAATTTTAAATGTTGGATAAAAAATTATATACGGATAATAATACAAATGATTACATCTTCTATTTATTATATAAAGCAAAGTGTGTGTGTGTGTTTGTATGTCTCGCAAAAACCTTTGACACACGCGACAGATCGTTTTGAAGCGCGATGTCTTTCACAACAAATATTGAAAAATTGGCCAAAAACATTCATTCCTTCACCCTCGACTGGGCAGTTTTGTACAAGGAGAGGTCACTTTTTCGCCGACATTTTTGCAAAGTCATCATACGCGCTTGCAATGACTAGCCTTATTTGAACGGCAGCAAAGTCGCATGTTATGGTGGCTGCGGAGGTTAAGTGGTTTGCTTTTTTCATCTTCTTTTCCTCTTTTGCATTACAGGTTTGAGCCTGCCTATTCTGTTTTTTGGGGTTTTTTTTCCTTATTTCAAGGCTTATGTAATGGGACTTTTTTCCTTTTAAAACAAAAACTGAAATGTTTTACCGTTCGCTTAAACGTTTTTAGTTTTTTTTTTTTTCACACCTCTCTTCTTTTTTTTTTTTTTTTATTGACCTCTTACTATACCACCTCTCCACACCCGGGCAATGCTGGGTACCCTCGCTAGTGGTAGATAATTGCTCCTCTGAAGAATTTCATCCAATATTAAAAAGTGAAATAATAAGAAATCTTAAATTTGTTCAAAGCCCATGGATTGACAGTGTTTATTCGAAACCTTTTAACCTTTTAGAATAGCCCCTGAGTCTCTAATGAAGGCAATAAGCATCTTTTTAACAGAACAAGCTGAGCATGTGGGATACCCCACCACAAGTGAAAAATTTACTTTCACCTTGACTAATGTTTATGAAAAATAACAAAAAAAAAACAAGGCGTTGTTATTGAGAAGAGTGCAAGCAAATGAACGGACCAACGATGTTGGGGCAATTTTACCCTTATAATGCCCTCTAAGGGGACAATTAGAGTTATCCCAGAAAATACGATCTGGCAAAAATTTACTTTCACCATGATTAATGTTTGTGCAAAAAATTTTTAAATCCAAGGCGTGGTTATTGGGAAATGTGCAAAGGGATGAGCAGGAATGAATTACTAGGTCCAATCCTTCCTTTGTTGTGGGGGACAAATTAAAGAGGAAAGCACCATATTTAGAAATCACAGTATTCTGAAGGTCTATATGTATTTGATCTTCATGTCTAGAATAAATGGTGGAAGGGTGCAGAAATGGAGGAAACAACCGAAAATGATGATCCTGGATTTCTTCCACAGAATGTGTTCCAACAAACTTATTGAATTTGTATCCTTTTAACACAAATGTCCTTAACAAACCCGACAAAAAGCAACAAAATATCACCCCTTTGCTGTAAATGCCGGAAAATTTTCTACAGTTATAGCTTCTTCCATTGAACTGCTTACCTTTGGAATTTTCTTCATGCTCCATTTCCTAGATTTTACCAATATGCAGAGATTTAAATGTAATGTGAGCACACATCTTGCTGCTCAACTCCCCACTTAGGAAGCTCCCAATAAATCTGGCCCCTAATTCACAGTAGCCCCTTATGTATCAGTGACAATGTGCCTTGCTGAAGTGACAAAAGTGAGAAGAAAACGTTTTTTTAATTATTCAGCTATACAAAGGTACTGAGAGGCAGGAAGTCTTGGTAACAGTTTAGATAGGATAGATTGTATTCTGTAGCATGTCTAGAAGGAATGGTCGAAGAGTGCAGGAAAAAATGTAAACTGAGATTATTGTGTGATAACATATAAGATCCTGGATTTCAGATCAATCAGATCCACTAAACAAAGTGGAAAGAGACAGAAAGTCTTAGAGATAGTTGAGGCACAATAGATCATATTTTGCAGGATATGGAAAAAATGTTTAATGATGATGATGATTAATGAATAATTTCCAACAAGTTTCATCCATAATTTGCAGAAAAGTGGAAAATAGGTGAGAATGGAGTGTGGATTGATATTGCGCAATACTCATGAATCTAAGGGGAAACCCACCTTGGCTTTTTATTTCATTTCCGATGTTGTTCTGCATTTTTCAGAGATTCGTTAGCGGAAGGATAAAGAGATCAATAAATATTGATCATCTGGAATCTTTTCCGATGAAGATAATCATCTGTGCATGATTACAAATTCAAAGACCATCAAACGGCGGGAAATTAAGTGATTCAACACATCTCATCCGACTTCTACACCACCTATGGAGTAAAAAAAAAATATGCTGAAAATGGACAGTATACTTTAATCCCATTACAATGGTGAAATATTCTGCCTCTCTTAAAAATGAAAAAGAATATCAGTTTATCTATTTTTCTAGTTCTTTTGTTGTCTCATCTATATAGTCTTCTATAGTTATCAGTCCTCTTCCTTTTTCTCTCCTTTTTACATAGAATCGGTCAATATCATCCTTTGAGTACAGTGCATTGTGCATGATCATAAGTTTCCTAGTTTTGTAGTTTAGGTGCAGGAGTTCATTTGTCAAGCTTATTAAGAGTCTAGAGTATCTTACTAAGGATACTGCCCAAGCATTTATTTCTTTGATTTTATTAGTACTGTAAATGTTTTTGGGGATAAATTCGATAATTTTTTATATTCTTGCATTTCAGAACTATTTGAAGTCTTTAATAGCAGTAAAATTTCTTTAATAGTGGTAAAGTTCAATGGCTAACTGTTTCTGTTGTTTCTGGTGGTTAGCCTACAGTCCGTAAGTTGCACTCATTGTGAAAATCAAATTTCCTCAAATTGTGATGGTCTTTGTTATGCCTTCCCACATTTTTTGACAAAGGACTCAAACTCAATTCCAGTGGTTATAATGAACTGCTGTCCTCTATTATCAAGTTCTGTATGAAGAGGGTGACTGTGGATCGGCCATATGTGTGTCGCACCCCTGGGAAAACCTAAGTGAAGCTATTTGAAAAATTCCAGCAGTCCTGAAAAATTTCAGCAGTCCTACCATTTTCCATCCCCCTCAATTTACCTGATGGCAACCCCATAGACTAAAGCACAGCTGAGAAAGATATCACCTGTACCATCTGCAGCACCAAGGATGTGTTGATTTTCAGGATCAAAGTGGTGTTCAGGCACTTCTCAAATGACACTGCAATAGCTCATTGTTAAAGATTCAGATTCCACCTTGAAGCCAAGGTTGAAGCTCTATGTAATTTCTTTGAGTGGGCTGTAGGGAATCGTCAGACGAAAGAAAGTAGTTTGAGATAAATGTAATTAGCACCTTCTTGATATCCGATCACAACAAATATTTGACATATGATCATTTCTAAAACAATTTGGAATACATCATTCTGCATCATACAAAAAGTCTTTTCATCAGTATTCCCCATAACATAACAAATAGAAGTCAATCAAGAAAAATATCAAACTTGACTTTTTTTTAAATATATAGTCTCCAGTTTTGCTCTGGACATTTGGTTTGTTGGCTGTCATGCCTCTTGTGAGCTGCAACAATGCACGGAAGAACACTCTCATGGATAATCTCATTCGCTACTTAATTTGGCTGAAAAAATGCAAAGTTCGCAGTTTGTTTACAAACAAGCGGTTTGAGCACTGTACAAGTGGTGGACGGATGTTTGTTTAAATAGACATTCGGACAGATTACTTGCGGGTATCACTTCCGTGGTCGAGGGGTAGAACTGCCGTCAACACGACGGTTCTAGGTTCGATCCTTGGCTTGGGAGAGGTGCTAGTCTAGCGGCACTGATGAGTTGTGATACAACGAAACAGGACTGTATGTTGATGACTACAGATATATATATATATATATATATATATATATATATATATATATATATATATATATATATATATATACTAGCAAAAGTACCCGTCGTTGACTGGGTTCAAAAACAGCCTACAGAAAATGGACTCTGATTTATGAAAGTATGATAGTAGGTTATGAAAAGGAAGGGTTGTAAAGAGATAGCTTCGAATTTGGGGGTATCAAAACCAAAGCAAAATATGATGAAAGTAAAAATAAAATAGATAAACCCCATAATTTATTATACCATACCTGTTCACACTGAAACACTTATCACAATATTCTGTGAATCTATATTAAAAAAACCTTGTTGAACTTTGTGATATATTTCCATTTTATAGAGGTCAGGTGCGAACGAACACCTCATAATTATACCATATTTCTTAACTGAAACATAATTATCAAAGTATACTTACGCAGATAAATATGAAAAGTCTTTATTAAAGTTTGTGCCCATTTCCATTCTATCGAGGCCATGTGCGAACGCAGACCCCACAATTTTATTATACCATCCCTATTTAAGTTAAAACATACTTATCAAAGTATTCTTATGTACATCTATATCAAAAACACTTGAAAACGTTTTTTTTTTTTAATTTTTAATTTTTTTATTTCCATACTTTGTGGACCAGGTGCGAACGCAGACCCCACAATTTTAATGAACCACCGTTCTGCCAGATCAAACATACCCATTCCTGTGTCTCAATACATCTTCTATCATTATATGTAATTAGTTTTTTAAAATAGTCAACCATATAAGAAAGAGCCTATTCGTGACCAGACACACACACACACACACACACACACACACATTCAACTTTATATTATAGATATATATTAGCGATTGGGCGATTCCAATATATTTCCCAATTCCGATACAATTACCGATTCCTTTTTAAATTCCCAATTCCGATACAATTACCGATTCCTTTTTAAATTCCCAATTCCGATACAATTACCGATTCCTTTCTAAATTCCCATTCCGATACAATTACCGATTCCTTTCTAAATTTCCAATTCCGATACAATTACCGATTCCTTTCTAAATTCCCAATTCCGATACAATTACCGATTCCTTTCTAAATTCCCATTCCAATACAGTTACCGATTCCTTTCTAAATTCCCATTCCGATACAATTACCGATTCCTTTCTAAATTCCCAATTCCGATACAATTACCGATTCCTTTCTAAATTCCCAATTCCGATAAAATTACCGATTCCATTCTAAATTCCCGATCCCGATTCTTTATAAATCTCTAAATATTTAACTATAAAGTTGTTTTGTCAAGTGTTAAATGTGCATATATTTTCTCGAAACGTAAAAAAACACATTTGGGGGATGGGGTGATTTATAGCTTTTAGCTTTACTGGTAGCTTAAAAATCAATAAATATTTATTAATTTATTATTTCTACCAGTAGTAGTGGAATATTTTGTTTCAAACAAAATCAAATAAAAAAGAGATAAATAAAGGAATCGTTTTTGGCATCGGAAAATAGACACATATTTTCCTGATTCTGATACCGATAGCACCAAAAGTTAAAATTTTTCTGATTCCCGATTCCAATTCCAATTAATCGTCCCAACACTAATATGTGTGTGTGTGTGTGTGTGTGTGTGTGTGTGTTTATATATATATATATATATATATATATATATTGTGTATATTTAGGCAGCATTTTCTCATTTAGACAAATATTATTGAATAGCACGGAATTATTCTGTTTTACAATTTTCCTTTTTATCTTCTCCAATCTCCGAATAGTCGTTTTTGTTACAAGTTATTTATATGTACAAAAAAAAAAAAGAAAAAAGTCCGCCCACCTAACTTGTAACAAATTACCACGTGACTAGGAAAAAATGTATATATAAGTAAATTAAAAAACAATCTCTATATTTATTTCTACAATATGCCTGAGGATGATAGAAATACTTCTGTTGAAAGCGCTCGCGATTATGGATCCAACATATACAATTTCGAGAAGAACACAAAAAGGACTATTCGGAGATTGGAGAAGATAAAAAGGAAAATTGTAAAACAGAATAATTCCGTGCTATTCAATAATATTTGTCTAAATATATATATATATATATATATATATATATATATATATTTGTCTAAATATATATATATATATATATATTTATATATATATATATATATATATATATATATATATATAATAGTATTTTAAATACACAATCGATAAAGTAAAATAACAATCAAAATAAAAAAATAAAATAAGATACAAGTTAAAATAATATTTAAATAATTTCTAATTAAAATAAAGAAAATCAATAATAATAATAAAAAAATATAATGGATTATATTTTTACAATAAGCATGTTATTCAATTTTACATTTATACTTTACTTGAGTCAAATAATTTTTACTTTTTATTTTAATCGATCTATTTACTATATTAATAGAGTAAAGTCAATTTTCCTCCTGCATTTACAGTCTCAATAGGAAAATAATCAAACACGTCTTGAACAAATCTTTCATACTTTTTTTCTTTCTATCCAAGGTGATTGGTGTCAAGTTCCATGTTAACAAATTTTTTTTAGTGCCGTTTACTTCAATAATCAAATTATGACCATTTTGTTCATCATTTCCAATCGTCAGGGTGTGATCCATTGCGAAGTGACATTTTATGAATAGATGTTGCAAGTTTGTCTGTGCTTTATCGTTATTTTCATGGCAAGTGCTTGACTGAGCTCTAATTTATGGTCCCCCGACGCCAAACTTTCACAAGAAACACCCGTCTAGCAGAAAAGACTATCAACAATTTCCCCCACTCTTTATCTGTGCCTAAACCTAAACGTAGATTCCATGAACAAAGCTTTTTTTCTTAGAACTGCACGCCTATGGAATTGTCTTCCGTTTTCCTGCTTTCCAGCTGACTACAATATGGTTGTCTTCAAGTCCAACGTAAACAAGTTTTTGATGAGCCATTCCATATAAGTTAGCAAATTTACAGAATTTCCATTACTAACAATTACTATATTGTCCAATTTCTACTGTACACTCTTTAACCCTTATCCTCGAGTGATCTCTTGGCCTTGATAAGTGGTGACACATTAGTATAAAAAGAAGAAGAAAAAAAAGCTATTTTTAGATATTTTTAATTATTTGGACTATACAGATCACAGTTCTTATCTTGAATGTTATTCTCACAACGTTTTGACCGATGTAATCTCCGACCTTCTTCAGATATGCCTTGTAGAACTCTGAAATCTGTATAGAATTTCAAATGGAACCCTTTTATTTAATCCACGAGAGTAATTTGCTTTCATTTTGTTAATCATAACCAAGTAGGAGTCTTAAATAATTTGTAATTGTATTTTTGTATGGTGGATTGCATTTTCCCTCTCCAGAAAAATTTCATCTTAAATTAATTGTCACTTAACAATTTTATCCGTTGTTCCAGGGTTCTTTTTTATCTTTTTGAAATTCTGATAATTATAATCTATATATATATCTTGAAAGGGTTATTATTTTTTTAGAAATTTTTATATACTCCCTAGATCATAATATCTATGATTTGCAAAGGGGCGTCGTCTCTACATTTATTTTGATCGACTTTTATAAAATTCACGCTATTCCATCCTTTTGCGTGTTTTGTTCAGCTTTTTCGTATAAATAAAGCGAAATTCAGCAAAGCAAAGCCGTCAGCGATTTTTCGTGCTGGGACGTCTTGAAAGCAATTAGCTTTGATCAATGTGGGGGAAAACCCTTCATATCAGACAATTGCTATTCATTTTAGAGTTCCCCCTTTTTCGGGAAAGCTTGGTTTCCCCAACATCGTGAGGAAACAAATAAATGAAACAGCAGAAAGCTGAACTGGCCTTCAGCCAACATTCATTTCTGCACCTGTGTGAACTCATTCACTTAGTAAGTCAACTTTTTGATTGACATCGCTTAATTTGAACGCTTTTCACTTCCTATGACTTCATAGCATGGCTGTAAGATGTCACGTTTTCTTTCACTTTCTTCATGTTGCGGGTTCGAGCCTGGCTGACTACTAATACTTTTTTTTTTTTGTGCACAACACACACCTCCAAACATCCGGGTAACGCCGGGTACCCTTGCTAGTATTTGCTAAAAAGATCACTATTTTGAGAATTCTGTGTTTACAGATCCATTTATGCTGTGCGTAATGATTGAAAGTTCAAAATACGAATAAAGAAAGCCACGAATGTTCTTCCATTATTTGACACGACCTTTTGTGTAACCTTTCGTACATTTCCTTTGTGCTTCAATAATTATGATTTTTTTCTCTTCCTTGAACATTCCTCCAAAGACTATTAGATGACTCCTACAAGATACAAAAAGCATTTTTTTTTCATTCAAAATGCTTGGTTTCGTTTGTCTGGTTCAACCAACACCAAATACTTTTTTTTTTTACTAATTTTATTTTTATTGCGGACTATTATCCTCATCATTTCTTAGTTGTTTCACGACGTTTCGGCCAACTATTCATCTGGCCTCCATCAGGTGGTAACCACGACGCATAGGAACTCTGAATCTCCTGACTGCATTCTCAGCAATTACTGCCTTCCATAGTTGTTGTCATCTCACCACATTTGGCCAAGTAAGCCTCTGGCCGGCTTTGGGTAGGATTGAAACCGATATCTTCAGAAAATTCTTAACTGTGACTGTAGAGATTCAATGTCTCTATCAACTGCGCCACAGGCCCCGAATGTAGTCAGGAAATTCAGAGTTCCTATCCGTCACGGTTACCACCTGACGAAGGCCAGAGGAATAATTGGCTGAAACGTTGTGAAGCAACTAAGAAAAGATGAGGATAATAGTCGGCAATAAATAAAATTAATAAATAATACTCATTTCAATAAATTCCAATTAAATAATATACTTTTTTTTGTTTTTAAATTTTTTTTTATTACATTTTCACCCCAAACAAGGCACGTTGCCACTTTGGTGTAGGAGACTACTCTCAGGGACATTAGCTACTGGGGTACTATGTAGGGAGTTGGGCAGCAAGATGTCAGTTCACGTAACACTTGAACTTCTGCATGTCAGTACAGTTGGGGAAGCAGGAACCCAGAATGGAATTCCAAAGTCTAGCAGTTCTGGGGAAGAAACTACTGGAGTAGAAAGCTCTCTTACATCTAGGGATTTCTACTGTGTAAGGATGGGATTTAGCTGCTTGTTGGGTTTGTCGAGGGTATTTACGTCACGGGGGCACAAGTGCTTGCAGTTTGTCAAAGCATTCACCATTAAAATATTTGTAGAACATGCAGAGGGATGCAACGTTTCATCGATGGGATAGAGGCTGAAGCTTAGATGCCAGTTCAGGGCCTATCAGATTGGCGACTCTCTTTTGAACCTTGTCTAGGAGCGAGAGACTAGCAGCAGATGCACCAGCCCAAATGTGACTGCAATACTCCATACATGGGCGAATGGTGGCCTTATAGAGGTACAGGATACTTTCAGGTGTCAGTAGTTTTCTAGCATGGTAGAGAGAACCTACCTTCTTCGCAGCGGCCCTGGCAATGTTTTAATGTAATTGTTCCAACTCATGTTTCCTGTGAACGTTAGGCCAAGGAGTTTGAAAGACGTACTCTCAGATAGGGAGTCACTGGCCATTGCTATTGGTGGCAGAGGTTTCTTGTAATTATTGAAGGAAACAAGTTTAGTCTTGGCAGCATTGAATGTGACCATCCATTTTTGTCCCCATTCCACTACAGATTGGAGGTCATCCTCTAGTGTTTCTGCCTTTTCCTTAGATATGTGTTCATTTGTTTTCCTGTTGTGCCTGTTATAGAGCATGGTGTCATCAGCATATATACCCATCTCAGAGGCAATTTTGTCAGGGAGGTAATTTATGAATATTAGGAATAATAAAGGTTCAAGAATAGACCCCTGAGGCACTCCCGCATTTATATCATATTGTTTAGATGTATGACCGTCGAGGACAACCTGGATTTTTCTCTTATCTAAGAAGGATTTAATTATGTTAAATATTCTTCCAGTGATACCGTATGATCTGATTTTCCTGAGAAGACCTTCATGCCATACCCTGTCAAAAGCCTTAGATATATCTAGAGCTACCGCTCTACCCTCCCTGCTTTGTCCAGTGAATGGTATATATGTTCAGAATTTACATTTAAGATATCTCCTGTGGAATGAGCTTGCCTAAATCCATATTGTTGGTCGGTCAGAAGTTTGGCATTTGTAAGGTGATGGATTAGAGCTTGATTAATTATGGACTCAAATATTTTGGCGAAAAGTGGGAGGAGGCTAATAAGGCGATAATTTAATGAGTCAGTTCTTTCGCTAAAATTCTTGAAAACTAGTACGACAGAAGCAGTTTTCCAGCAGTCTGGAAAGTAGTAACTTGATATATATATATTTTTTTAATTTACTAAGCAGTAAAAAAAAGTAAAGTGATCAACTATAGTTGAGGACAACCTGAAGGCTCCTTTTCCATTAGCTAGTACTAAATAGATGTAGAGAAGGGTGATACTCCAGGATTACTCCATTTACAATTGATCCTTCTCTTATAATACTGAGTGTTTTTAAAAAGAGCATCGAGTATCGGATCTCCTGTACCAGATGTCTCCCTTGTTTTTACTTTTGTTCTTAATTCGTAGCAGCAAGACAACATTCAGTAGACTTTTTTTTTTTCAACCAAAACAGTCATTAACAATTTTTTTTAATGTTTAACATGTTTCAAACTGATATAAATTATTGCATAATAAAAAAAATGAAATTAAAACAAAAATATTTTTCTTATTTCGAATTATTTAATCAAGCAAAAATTCCATTTTTTTTTTTTTTTTTTTTTATTAAATTTAGAAATCTATTTATTTTTTCCCAGTATTTTCAAGTTAAATTCAGTTTTTACGATATTTTTCTTTATTAAATTGGGAGGTAATTTGCTAGAATGACTTTTTAAATTAAGTAATCAAGTAAAAACAGAATGTTTACTTGATTAAATAATTTGAAATAAAAAAAATTGTTATCAGTTTGAAATATGTTGAACTAAAAAAAAAAAAAAGACCTCGATCGTTTTGATAAAAAAACAAACAAGTCCGCTGATGTTGGCCTGCTGTTACAAATTCGGAATAGGGGCACATGAGCAAGAAAAACGAAAATAAAACCAGGGAGACATCTGCTACAGGAGATTTGAAGTATCATTATTATAAAAAAATTTTTTTGATATAACTCAACGAAGGATTGAATCCCAGCCTATCAGTGACCACATTAACCATTATAGGTAAGAAGATAAGTTGGCTAGAACATGGCGGAACAACAACTATGAAGATGAAAATAAAAGTCTGCAAATAAATAAATAAATCTTGCTATACAATTCACCATATTCCTTATAAATCTAGACCCTAAGCACAGTAGTCCTATATGAATAGAAGTAAAAATTACTATAATAATATATCAATGCAAGATCACTTTTCATTAGATTCATCAAAAGCTGTAGCCGAGGACAATGCTGAAGAGGGGTTCACATCTTCTCAAGAACTGTTGTAGACCAGTAAAGATTAGAAAGAAAAACAAATTTAGTGGAAATGAAATATACTGAAAGAAAAACAAATACAATAAACAGAATAGTTGCACGTCAGTTTGACTGCCAAGTATGCATAACTTGTGCATAACACCGAGCAGCATATCCTCTCAATCTTTATCATAAGCGGAAGAGTTCATTGTTTTCTGTAAGGTTGGCACCACAACAATAACAACCCATAATAAAAACACACAAACTCTGTTCTTTTTTTAGAGAAAATATATTTTATCAGCCTGAACACTGGCAGAGCATAATTATTTTTCCCTGTCAGTTTTTGACGGAGGGTTTACACTTTTAAAGCATACGAAGTGAAAATCATTTTCAAAAATATGGTTGATCTCAACTTTTGCTCATATTTTTATTGCAAACTTTATTTTTTTCTTTCCAAGGACGTTTTTATTTCTCCTTGCATTTCTAATCACCTCCCCCTCCTTTGCTCACCTCTTCACTCACTCCTCTCTCATGCATCTGCACCACTACATACCTCCTGCTCTTCCTTTGTCTTATCTTTCCACCATCTCCTCGCCTTAAGTACTCAGTCCATTATATATGACGGTTATTTTTCCCCCTCACTTCATGTTACATCTGCTTCTTTCCTTGGATTATCCACGTTTCACTCTGTAAAATATTGAGTTCTGTTTAATAAAGCTCATTTTCACTAAATAAATCTGATTGAACAAATCTACAAAAATATTTTGACTCAACTTTGATTATGTTTTTATGCCTTTATTGCTACTGGTATGTTTACTTGCTTATCTACTATTCCATAAACTACTTTTCTATTTTGTCTGCAATTTTATTTCATATTTACTCCCTGCATATCCGGTCCTGGATATGACCTAAAACTATATCCGATGGTGAGGCCCCACTTTGCGGGCCTTGGGAAGTGTGGAGCCACCCTTTAATTGCCATTGCTCCCAGGTCCACTCTGACCCGGAGTGGTAGTACCTGTTAGGGTCCCAACTATGGATTAAATAGAATCTGACTTTAAAAAAATATATATATACTCCATTAAAAATCGTTCTTTAAAATAACTACATTCGGCATTAAATAACCTGAAAAAGGTTGATATGCCGTAAAACAAAAACAACCAACCAACCCTGCATATCAATATAACATCACTGTTCACTATATTCATTAAAAAAAGCTGTAGCAGAGGACGGTGCCGTGAAGGGAGTTACATTTTCTTGGAAGTTTGTATACAATCCGTTACAACAACTGAACTCAACAGAAAATATGCAAAGATGGAATGATAACTTGAGAATTGCATCCTTTTTTTTTTTTTCTTTTCACCATTCCTTTCTATCTTTTTTTTTTTTTTTTTACATATTCTTTGCCGATGTATTGCTCTTGACCGTCACTTAGCCTTTCACGATGATTGGCAAACTTTACGCACATACTTGACTAAACGCTAAGATAATACATAAGTAGGGAATAGATAAAGAAGTTCTTGTTGAAATGTCAAGAGAAGAAACGAAACTTATTTCTCCTTGCAAAAATGTCTTCCAAGAAATCAGCTTCTCCCTTTACTTTATTAAGTGTTTTTAGTTTTCAGAGAAATGAGAATCAACCAGCTGATTCTCTTTTAATGCCATACAGAAATGATCACTTCTTAATGGTTGAACTTTTAAGAATTAAAAAAAAAAAAAAAAAAAAAAATGGCCCGTAGGTTAGCCATTTAGCTCGAGTTAAATTGTTCGAATGAGAAAAAGTTAGTTTGCAACTTATAGTTAAGTTCCCGCTCATGTGTATAGATGCATGCTGCAGACAGCATACCTGCAATGGGAGGAGTATTCGGTTAAGAGAAGAGAGACAACCTATGAAATGGGTTCAACTTTTAAAACAATGTCTTTTTGGATATGAGATTCCATGCTGTGTTTGTAAGCCACTAAAGACTTCTAAATCAATGAGTTTTTTTATCTTCAGTGATAAGTAGGACCGTGACAACAGCATATTCTTTTCATTGTTTTGACTCTTGAGTATATATCCGTTAATATTTTATATATTTTTATATGGATGGATGTGGTTCTCAGTTGATTAAGTGTGTCTAACTGTGTCGGATATATACAAGAAAGTCAAAAGAATGAAAAGAATATTCTGTTGTCACAGCCCCAGTGACAAGACAGCCCATGATTTTCAAGTAAGTGACTGTGTGGTTTACCACAACTAACACCACTGTTCCACTGGCCTGCTTTCCGATTGAATACAACATGGTAGCCTTCAAATCCAACGTAAACAAGTTCCTGTTGAGCCGTCCCCATAAATAATCAAATTCTACCCAATTTATGCCATTAGTGATTACTATCTTACATTCATTACCCGTTATCCTCGGGTGGCCCTATGGCCTTGATAGTGACTCCCAAGAAAAAAAAAATTCAAAGGCACTTAAAAACTCTCAAAACTACATTTTTTTCTTTTACAGCACTTGTAACAGTTACTAAATAGACTTTTAAGCGAGTTATGTGCTGCTGTGATTATTGTATACATTGCTATCACATATTTATCTTAAATAGCTAATCATCAGAATAGTTTTAACCTCACCATTTTATTTTAATTTTTTCTTAATAAATTCCATTTACAACAAAAGAAGAGGTACCATTTAAAATCACCACAAATCATTTCTTTGTTTGCATATTTTAAAAGTAAACATTAATCAGAAATGACTTTTCCAGGGCATTCATCGTCCAGCCCAAGTATCAGCTGACGTGATATTGTAAACAAACACAGACAGAATTTGATAGACGACATTATCATTATTATATTTTTTTTATTTTTATTTTTTTGCAGATTAGTCCACCGGGCGAATTATTCCTCGTAATATATAATATTCAATAGAGGGTTCATTCTATAATAATGCATACGAAATCTGCATAAATTAAAATATCATGTTTAAGTGTATTGTATGACTAAGCAATGCTGGGCGTCCAGCTAGTATATATAGAGAGAGGGAGAGGTAGAGAGAGAATTAAAGATATCTATGACAATACGCCAAGTAGTGATTACTGAATGTTGATTTGAGAAAGAATTGTCAATAATTTTATGACTTTGCCTTGGATAGCATCCAGGTTATTGGCAAGCAACAAAAACAATCAGAAAGTTAATTTTATGCCGTTTAGCTTTTCAAGGATTTACTTAAAATATTCTCAAAACTATTCTTTATCAATTAATAAGAGATCAAACTAGTTCCCCACTCTAACCCACTTAAAAGAACTTGTTTTATTGATTATTGATTTTAATACCTCTGCCAAGGAGGTTATGTTTTTGGTTGGGTTTGTGCACAGCCTTGCGTACACATCGCTTGACCATTCATGGTCTAACTTACATATCCTAAAATTAAATCGGTTCTAAGTCACAGAAAAGATCAAAGAAAAAAAATAATAGTTACACTTTTACCAATAAATTTGTTTCTATTTATCATACAGACTTACTAGTGGTAGTCATTTTATATTACCCTTAGCATGAAAAATTCTATCATAATTGAAATTTTGGCAATTTCAATTTTTGCTTTTTGGTCCCCCCGACAAAAGGAGGGTGGACCTGTAAATTCACCTTTGTCCGTTCGTCTGTCCGCACTTTTCTCAATAACTACGCCTTGGAATTTTTGGAAATTTTGCACAAACATTAAACATGATATGAGTAAAAAAAAGCAGCAGAACGGTGCCTTTTGGGTTACAATGGCAAAAATTGGCACTTTTGTGCTTAATAAAAAAAATTGATGCCTTGGACTTTTATAAAACGTAAAATAAGAAAAGTTGCAACTAACTGATTTCTATATAATTTTGTTTGTCTATACTTTGCGATAACTCTTAGGTGTGCCCCAGGGCTAATGAAAACACTACATTTTTGGGACTATTTTATCATATTTGTCCAAAATTTCCTGTGTATGTCTATTTAGCACTTTTGCATGGTGCTGAACTCAAATTTAAATATTTTAAGGCTTTGGAGATTTTGGGGGCTAAATGGAGGGGAGGACAAATGGACTAAGTCATATATGTTTTTTTGCATGGTGCAGAACTCAAATTTACATATGTTAAGGCCTAAAACTACACTGTTTGTTCATTTTCACTAGGATTTGACGTTCTCTGGGGACTTTTGGCGATAAATGGTGGGGGAAGGTCAAATGTTGAACTTAGTCATTTTTTTTTTATGCCTTGTTCACTGTGCACTCACGGGAGACCATGCATGGTTCACTTGTTTTTTTTTTTTTTTTTTTTCAAATCTGTTGTATGGATCTGATGATCTTTAATAACAATAACAACCATGCCAATTTTCAGCTTGATCAGATAAATAGATTTTGAGTTATGAATGTTTCCATGGCATAACTTCAGAAATATATTACATAAAATATGCAAAAGTAAAAGCCCAGCTAAGATTTTTGACCCATCCTTATATCATCAAGCAAAGGTTAGGGTTGCACGACTAATTTATGTTCTTGTTAGATTCTTATATACCATTAAATTCCTACTGTAGTGGACATAAATGGATGGCTACATTTATTGCTACTAAGAAAAAGCTCCTTTCCTTTAACAATTTTCAAAAAGAAACCTTTTCAACCATCGATTGCTATGGCTAACAACATCCTACCTCAGAGTCCAACATTCAAACTCCTCGACCTAACATTCACATTTAACATCAATTGGAACAAATGCATCGAAGATATTGTCAAGGCTGTTAAAAGGAAAGTTGGCTTCCTCTACTATGCTAGAAACTAAGACCTGCTAGTATCCTATGTATACTAAGGCATTTAAATCTGCTTGGGTCACTTCAGGGGTTGAAATGGTTTGTAAATGAATTTATTTCATGGGCATATATGTCATCTGCAAGTGATAGTGTGAAAACTGGCTAAAAAAAAATTGGGGGCATGTGTTGCATGGTGAGAAATGATATGGGAATGATACAACGGATGTGTACTGAGGGTCTTGAAGACAGGATTAGATCTGATGACCTCAGTGGAAGATTAAATCTGGATGGTATAGGGAAATGTGTGCAGAACAGGAGACTTCAATAGTATGACCATGTTGAAAGATAGGATAAAAACTCTTGAATTAGTAGACGTCAAACAGTTAATGTAGCAAGGTCAATTCACGGGGAAAGGTCAAGGAAAATATGGGAGGACATGATAAAAAATGGATTTGAGAGAAAGAGCAAGAAATAAAGATGAGTTAATTTGAATGTCAATTTCTTAAAGCTATCCAACACATGCCAGTATATAAAACAGACATCGAACCAAATATCATTATTATTATCATTATTATGACGATGACGACGATGTCCTGACAGGTACTACCATTCTGGTCAATCTCCCCTCCCTCAGCACCAACTTTTGAAATTTGAGTCAGACGACCAAATATAGTTTAATGTCATAGTTGGGCCAATATTGCAAAGAACTTAAGCACGACTGACTAATGGACAGAAACAATCCCTCCATAGAGAGGTGCGAGTACACAACTGAAAATTGTCCAATGCGGGGGCAATACATAAGTATCACTTTGTTCAGTACATATCAACCTAAATGAACTGAAAAAATATGCAAAAACTGTTTGAAGTGAAAAGAATTCAAAATCCTATAAACATCTCGTGTCTCGATAATTCTCCTGAATTTCAATTCGATTTGTGATTGGCACAAACCACAAGAAACACCCTAAGATTCATGTTCGTTATATTTTCAGATCAGTCCTGGTCATCGGCTAACAATGTCATTAGGATAGCATTCTACATAGAACATCTTGTATTCCCAAATGGTTGCTTGTCTAAGTACATAGTATCACCATAGAAACTGCCTATAAGGAATCAAAAAAGGTACCCGACAGTATACTTCTATTCTTCAGTCGAGAATAGAGCCAGCCTAAGTTTATATAGAACTAAAAAAATTTGTATTATTATTCATTGGACTACTGTTATCATCTTGAGTGTGATTTTCACAATGTTTTGGTTGATATAATTTCCGACCTTCTTCAGGTGTATCTTGTTGAACTCTGGAATGTTTCTGTCGAACTTGGGAATTTGGACGTAATTTCGAGTGGAGCCCTTTATTTACTTCACGGGAGTAGCGTGCTCTTGTTCCATCAGCCATGACTGGATAGAGGTCCTAAGTAATTCGCAAATGTATTTTTCGGTCGCCCACACTGAGGATTGAACCTTCAACCTTCAGGAGAATATCACTTTTACAATTGATTTTTCCCCAGTACTCTAACTAGAAATAAAAAATACGTGTAAGGCTCCTAAAATTTGTACTAGAATTGTCCACAAGGTCCCATGGTTGCAGTGGTTAGAAGAAGGTTGGAGGTTACATCGACTGAAACGTTGTGAAAATCACACTCAAGATGAGAACAGTAGTCCGATACAAATAACCAATCCTCATCTCAAAAATTCAGAAACGTCAACTCAAGAAATGTTTGTTATTGTTATGGTAACAATTTAAAAGAAGTCCAGGACAAGTCGAAAAAGACATCCAATAGTATACTTGATTCTAATCCCCAATCTAGACATGTTTGTTATTATTTTGGTTGCGTTGTAGTCATTGTATAAATATAGAAATAGTCAAGAATGATTCGAAAAAGACACCTGAGAGTAAACTTTCTTCTATTCCTCAGTCGAGAACAGATCTAACCTACGTTTATGTACACCTCAAGACATATTTGTGAAAAGCAAATTGGCACAGATTCCTGTGTTGACGTTCGTCAATTACGTATCGTATTTTCTTTCTTGTTGCCAAGGCAACTTGTTAGGCAACAAATCATTGCCAATATATGAAGATGATGAGAAACATTTGTTTGAATACAAATAAAAACATTTCGTCATTTGACATTAATCCAGTCGACTTCTGTTTCACTCTCTTTATTGTTCATTTTAACAAGTTTCTTTTTTAACTGAATAAAGAAAGTCACAGACCTCTTCACTCCTTATTTCAGAGGTACTCGTGTAAACATGCCAGATGCTGCATAACTGCATGCTGCCAACAACAGACATGCAATGGGGAAAATATTTAGCTAAGGGGGAGACGACTCAAAGAAATCAACTGGCGTCTTTGAAATAATAACGAGAGAGAGAGAAAGAGCGGGGAGAGAAAAAGGGGGATAGACGAAAACAAGATTTAAAATTTAAAAATAAAACTGAAAAATCATAAAAAAAGAAAGCCATTCAAAAGGCAGATAGATTTTTTAGCAAAAAATTATAGCACAAATCAAAACACGAAAAAAAAGTCCACTTGCTTCCACCCCGCAAGGGCACAATTAGACACATGGTCAACTTTTAATAAAGAAAAATAAGAAAAGTGACTTACGAGTTTGACTCACCCTCTGTGTATATATATATATATATATATATATATATATATATATATATATATATACAGTGATGATCATATTTATTGGCACGGTAAAATAAAAGTTAAATTTTGTCTAATAAATTCTAAAAAAGGGATTAAATTAAAGAAAATAACAAAGTATATTATGTATTTTTAACTGGCCTTTCCGATGCAGCAATCGGATTTTAGAAAAAATAAATAACAAAGGAACAACAAACATAATTGCAAAAAACCCTTGTTCAAAATTATTGGCACGGCTTTGTTTTTTTTTTTAGTATCAGTATAATATCAATCAATTTCCGGTTTACGTGCTTTCTGAACTTTTTTATAGCCATATTATGCTTGTTTAACGCTAATTCAGTGAATAATTTTTTCAGATAATTTTTAGATAGCGATTTATTTAAACTATTATAAGTGACTAAATTATAATTTTCAATCGCCATGGTTAAAACTAAGGAACACAGCGAAGACGTCAGGAAGCTTGTTGTAGCATGCCATACCAATGGGGAGGGCTATGATAAGATTTCAAAGAAGCTAAACCTTCCCAAATCCACTGTTAGAGCCATAATAAACAAGTTCAAATCGCAAGGCCACGTTATGAGTTTAGAGGGTAGAGGGAGAAAAAGGATTCTTTCCCCAAGAGATGAACGGAAAATTGTTCGACAAGTAAAACAAAACCCAAGGATCTCTGTTGGGGAGATTGTTGATGAACAGAGCACCTCTGGAGTGAATGTATCTCGACATACAGTTGGTAGAGTTTTGAAGAGAGCTGGTTTAAAAGCATGTCGTCCGAGAAAGACTCCCTTATTGAAGCCTATGCACCTGAAAGCAAGGCTAGCCTTTGCAAAACGTCATATTGATAAAGATGTTGCATTCTGGAAACGTGTTCTATGGACTGACGAAACGAAAATAGAGTTATTTGGCCATAATAAAGTGTCTTATATTTACAGAAAATCTGGCGAAGCTTTCCTGCCTAAGAACACCATACCCACAGTGAAGCACGGTGGAGGCAGTTTGATGTTTTGGGGATCCTTTGCTGCCTCTGGACCAGGGCGACTTGTTAAGGTCACAGGTAGCATAAAAAAGGAAGATTATGTTAAAATATTGGATGAAAACCTGAAAGACTCTGCTAAAGAGCTCTCACTTGGTCGTCGTTGGTGGTTCATGCAAGATAATGACCCAAAGCATTCGGCTAAACTGACTAAGAAATGGCTTGAGGACAATCATATTAATGTTTTGGAGTGGCCATCACAAAGCCCAGACCTTAATCCAATTGAAAATTTATGGAGAACATTAAAATTGAGGGTAATGCAAAGGAAGCCTAAGAATCTTATTCAATTGGAGGATTATTGTCAGGAAGAGTGGACTAAAATTACTACTGAAGAGTGCAACAACTTGGTTGTAAACTATGAAAAGCGACTGAGGAAGGTAATCAAGGCCAAAGGCTATACAATTGATTATTAAATAAATCGTGCCAATAATTTTGAACAAGGGTTTTTTGCAATTATGTTTGTTATTCCTTTGTTATTTATTTTTTCTAAAATCCGATTGCTGCATCGGAAAGGCCAGTTAAAAATACATAATATACTTTGTTATTTTCTTTAATTTAATCCCTTTTTTAGAATTTATTAGACAAAATTTAACTTTTATTTTACCGTGCCAATAAATATGATCATCACTGTATATATATATATATATATATATATATATATATATATATATATATATATAGATGAATGCATAAATTTAGATATGTGTATATATTTATATGTATAGGAATCACTTCTAAACTAATTAACCAATCATTATTGATTTTGGAACATAGCTGCTAGTCGTAAGGGTGAGTAATGTAGGCTATAATGAGTTTGATTTAGTTTTATGCAAAAGGAGCAACGAGACATGTAAACCCTTCATGAAAATTCATGTACATCTGAATGTGAATGTGAGAACTGAAGGACAAAATAAGGAAAGTGATTTACGAGTTTGCTAAAAGTAAACCAGAATGCATCTTCTACTCTCCTAATCGTTCTGATGAAAAACTTCATTATCAGCTGATGGACATTTCCCTATTTATCGTCTGTTCTTGGTTATTTTGTTACCCGTCAGGGAGAACTGGTTTTTCCTACCTTTTAATCGTGTGTCATAATTTTAGAAGCCAGTAAATCCAACAAAGAAACACTGGTATAGGGGAATGGTTTGGGCCATCTCTTACACTTAGTGTTATAAAACGGGAGTTTAAACGTCAGTTCTATGATCCGTCATACTTGGAAAATGAACGTAACGTTTACTATCAATTCTCTGATGTTAGTCCTCAGCTGATGGGCACTTTCATTCGTTTCATCTCATTTTCGCAGAACCAATTTTGTCTGGAGAGAAGTGTATTTTCTCAAGAGAGAGAAAAAACATATCTCGTTTTGACTAAATATATTGTTGTTGGACATTTCTAGCTACGAAGAGGATGGAGGTTGTAAATTAAGTTGGACACTGCCGTGGAATAGTGAAACTATAAATAGGTTCTTATATTTAGTCCATGTGACCATGATTGTTTTTGGAAAGTTAAATTGGGTCTGGAAGCCACAATTTCTTTTACTTCAGTTTCGTCCTCTGATCCGATTTTCTTAAAAAAAAGAAAGAAAAAAAAAACAATCCACCAGATTACCTGTCCAAAAATTGACAGACGTCATGCTATCAACTTAAAGAGGAACTTTCAAAAGGAACCAATTCATGATCGATCTGTTCCATTACAAAATAATATATATCTAACATATAAAGTTATTTTGTATGATTTTCAAAATCACACCCAAATAGCATTTAAGCTGACAAATCAAAGCTTGCTTCTGATGAACCAATCCTCATTTGTTATTGTTGTACCATGTTATTAGTAATACTCTAGTAGCTCATGCTGGTTATGTATGCACTTTGATGTATACAACTAAACTCTTCAGAAATCTACTAATTTAAGATTACTAATTAATGATAAAGTACTTAGCTACAATTTATTTTTTAAATTTACATAGTTCGGCCAAGACAACTGCTAATATGAAACATTATTAAATTATCACCTGAAAATAAAAATCAGTAAAAAAAAAAAAAAAAAAACAGTGATTGATCTGACCCACAACACAAATGGATTTTTAGCAAAATGATTATTGTACAAGGTGTTTTATCTCAAGAACATATGTAGATTTCATAAAATTGTTGAAATATTTTTATTCCTTACATATTGATATATCGGTCATTTTTTTTTTTTTTTTTTTTTTTTTTGGCATTGGTATGATATATAAATGTATGTATTATTTAATATTGTTGTCACTTATCAAGGTTAAAAGCCACTCAAAGAGAAGATTTGTGGGAGGGGTGTATTTTATGAAAGTCACTTCAAACAAAGCATGAAGCCACTTGAAGCTAAAAAGAATAAAAAAGGATCAACACAAAGATAGAAGATGCCTATTAACCTTAATCTTGAAAAGTAATTTTTAATTGGAGCGAGAATAAAAGTCGTCTTCCTTAAGTTTGAAAATGTGTAAATCATAAATTATTAAAACCTTAAATAATTTTACTGTATCCTGGGCAATGCTGGGTAGGTATAGCTAATAAAAGAAATAAAACATTGATCAGGATTAAATATTAAAATCCATTGAAAGTAAAATGTTTGCTTAAATAAATAACAAAGTATTTTTTTATGTTTGAGAATTTTTGAAATGCAGATTGATTATTTGGATTTTTATTCGCATCCTGGATGTTATTCACACAATGGCTGAGTGAATAAGAACAATCTCTACACACATGGATTAAATAAAAGGTTTACACTGGATGTTATTCACACAATTTTTCGGTCTTCAGTTGCATGTTGTTGAACTCGAGAATCTTTATGCCAAACTCTGGAAGCCGTACGGAATTTCAAACTGAAGCCTTTATTTAATCCATTTAATTACTTAAGACTTCTCCCCAATTATGGCTGAGTGAACAAGAACAATCTCTACACACATGGATTAAATAAAAGGTTTACACTTTTGTTACTATGTAACACTTCATTTAATCCATACGGGTAGATTGTTCTTGTTCTGTTAGCCATGAAGTGTTAATTTGTGTGACAGTGTACTCCAAAATAAAATTAATTAAATAAGAGGTACAGTTCGAAATTCTGTATAGATTCTCGAGTTCAAAAATATGCACCTGAAGAAGGTTGGAAACTACGCTGATGAAAACATTATGAAAACAACAACTAATATGAGAATAGTAGTACAAATAATCAGAAAAGTTGGGAACAATTGATTTGATTTTATATAGTAGACTAGCATGGTTACTTGGTGTTGCCCGGGAGGGGGTATCGACAACAAAATAGAAAAGTTAAAAAAAAGTGTGTGACAACTTTCTTTTAAAACTTCTCTTTCTTTCTATCTTCTTCCTCCATCTCTCTACTCATCCTCCTACCCTTCTTCTCTCCTCCTTTGGCAACTGAAAAAAAAATTGTCAAATAATTTCTACACAGTAACATTAAAAAATCGCTTTAAATATCGACCCCCCCCCGACTTATTATGTTTCTGATGGGCCTTAAAAGGAATGAATACTAAACAAACAAACAAAAAAATGCACCTGTATTTTGTCCAAAGCTTTGTGGGTGTGTCTTGTATATTTTTTTACTTTTAGCTAGACACACAACGTCCCTTTATATAATAGATCTGTTACCTGGTGTTGCTTATGAGGAGCATGTATAATAAAATAGATTAAAAAAGTTAAAAAGAGCGTGTAACATGTCTTTATTCTCCTGTCTTTCTATCCCCCCCCCATCTATATATCCTTTTAGGCATTATAGGAAATTCTGTAGAGATTTTCAAAGCATTTCTGTACCCTTAACAGAACTGGGTTTTTTTTTTTGTTGTTGTTGTTTTTTTGTTTTGTTTTTTTATTCCATTTTCACCCCTAACAAAGCACATTGCCATTTTGATGTAAGGGGGCTACTATCGGGGACATAAGTTGCAGGGATACTATGTAAGGAGATGAGCAGCAAGATGTCTGTTCACATTACACTTGAACTTCTGCATGTCAGTACAGTTGGGAAAGCAGAATCCTGAAAGGGAGTCCCAAAGTCTAGCAGTTCTGGGGAAGAAGCTATTAGAGTAGAAGGCTTTCTTACATCTGGGGATCTCTACTGTATAGGGGTGGAATTTTGCTGCTTGTCGGATTTTTATGTCGAGGTGGTATAAGTGCTTGTAATTCATCAGAGCATTCACCATTAAAATACTTGTAGAACAGGCAGAGGGATACAACATTTCGTCGGTGGGACAGAGGCTGAAGCTTAGATGACTGTTCAGGACCTGAAAATGTGAAACAAGTTAAAATGGTCAGCAGAATGACAAGTATTCAAAGAAATCAAACAGGTACCAAATGTAAATCCAGTACTAAAAGCACCTTTGTTTAATCAGCCATTTACCTTAGCCGTGGATGCTACCAACAAAGAACTTGGAGCAATTCTATTATAAGCAGATGATGGCAAACAGCTTCACCCAATTAGTTTCTACTCGATAAAATTTAACAAATTCAAAAATTCATATTCTTCAATAGAGAAGGAAGAGTTAGCATTAATATTAAGCTTGCAACACTTTTAAAGTGTTGTCTTAAATACTATCAAAGGTAAGATAAGTTACTCTTCTATGATTAAACACCTTAAAAATTGGTACAAAACTGTTTTTGTGCAGCCTGTAAGGCCCCGTGCAGTCAAAAAGAATGAAAAAAATTTTTTTTAATGACCGGCTTTTCTCTTCATATGCTTACGATGTCATCAAATATGCAAATGAAATGCTTTCAGTTTGAAATTAAAGCCTAACTTTTCCGAGATTGAGTTGATTTTGGATGTTGGCGTAGCAAGTTTTGTCAGCAGAGTTTCGAGTTTTGAAGTTTGGAGTTTTTGGCAACAGTGTGTTGAATTTAACCCCAGAAATTGTGACTTGGAAGCACAGCATAGGACACAACCCATCAAGGCAAGTGTAGAACAGTTAACACAATTGTTTTAACCACCGAAATATATGTAACTCCTGCAACCACCCTCACCACAGTTATACTGAGCACAATTTGCTAGTCTACGTAAATCGAATGAAAACAAAAAAAAAAAAAAAAAAAAAATACTATTTCACACCAAAGGTTGATTGAAAAAAATTGCTCTAAATATTCACTTCTCTCTTTGGTTCTACTTGGACTAATTTTGTTTTTGTCAACCCCCAAAAGAATGAATTTTACAAATTGTGTCCCTATTCCGTCCAAGGTAATGTTGGAAAAAAAATATATCAGCTTTGTGGGTGTGTCTCTAGTTACTTGAATCCCCACAAGGGCAAAGTTAGACACAGGGTATGTTTTTTATTTGGCAAAAAACCAGCTCCCCAAAAAGGGCCACTTTGGATGGAACAAAAATAAAGACTGTCCTAGTCAAGAGAGATTTTTCTTTTCTAATTAAAAACAAAACAGATACCACATTTTGATCTTTACCCAAAGGTGAAAAAAGATTTATGGGTATGTCTTATGTTTTGTTTTTTTTATTTGCTTTTTTTAATACTCATTTTCACCCAAACAAAGCTTTTATCGGCAATTGGACGTAAGGGACTACTAATTGGGACTACGCCTAGCAAAGATTAACAAAATGTTGGTTTATGTTACATTAGAACTTATGCATATCAGTACAGTCAGAGAAGCAGGTAGCAGGGTGAGAATTCCAAAGTCTAGCTGTTCGAGGGAAGAAGTTATTAAAATAGAAAGCACTAGCAGGGGTGCCCGGCATTGCTCGGGTGTTTGGAGGTGTATGCTGTGCAAAAAAAGCAAAAAAACAAAAAAAATGGTTAATTTTTTAAAACTTTGACCCCTATTATGACCCCTTAGAATTTATAGTTTTGGGCTCAAATCACTTTATTAAGTTAGATCCAGGTTCAAGGAACCTATATCTAAAATTTCAAGTGTCTAGACCCAAAATTGTCGGAGGAGTTTGGTAGAGTTCTTAAAGGTCAAATCGTTGAAATTTGACCCCTTAACAGCCAAATTTCTGGCTGACACCCGTCACATCGATTTTCCCAAATCTCAGTACCTGGTATTTCAAATTTCGAGTCTATAGACTAAAAATTGACAGAGTTATTGCGTAGGGAAATGTACACAGACAGACAGACACACAGACAGACAGACAGACACGTTCACTTTTATAGATATATAGATTTAGGGACCTTAACAGTGAAGGAGTGCGATTTTGTTGCTAAGTGGGTTTATCGGGGATATGTACGTTGAGGGGCATAAGTGCAATGTAATAGTTTCTGACTTTGAAGTTGACACACACGCACAAGCAAATAACTGTCCTTTCTATACTCGATGACTCATCCAAGATTGCTTATTTAGTGCTGCCCTACTCTCTTTTGGCAGCCATCATTCATGACGGCGCAATGCATTACTAATGTGCATCAATAATCCAAGCGATTGAATGTTGCAAATGCATTCATTAACGAGAAGAAAAAGAAGGACGCTTACTTTGCTGCCTTTATTCGCAATGGACAACTTACCTTAGCAAATCGAAACACCCCCTTCTCGTCTGTACTGATTGGACAAGTGCCAGGGCCACATTATTCCAAATGTAGACTCAGCAGAGACCTCTGGGACCCTAGCAAAGAGCAGGAGCCGATAAAACCTTTTGTTTCTTTTCTTTCAATAAAAAAATATGCAGATGGCAAAGACAATGTACATCTCACTGAATTTTATTTATTGGAATGCCCTATTCTCTCTCTTCTGATCTGAAGCACATGATACAGCGTGGAAAAAGTGACTTATCACTTTTAGCACCTTTGGAACCTTATTCTTGTCTTCTGTTTTGATGGCTGGTGAATATTCTAGACCATTTGCCCGCGAAACCCAGATACCATTTGATAGAATATTAATTGTATAGTGTACAAATAAAATACCTGTACTTGCATTCCAATTGTGCACTCTGCTGTATTATGACATGAGATATATATATATATATATATATATATATATATATATATATATATATATATATATATATATAGAGAGAGAGAGAGAGAGAGAGAGAGAGAGAGAGAGAGAGAGAGAGAGATTTTGAAATACTGTGTCTGCTTTTTTTTTTTTTTTTTTACTATCTCTAAAGAGTAGCCAAATAAATCAAAGACAATACTTTTCGTTTCAGGTTGTGAAACGTTCTTAAGGCGTTAAAGAAAAATATATAGGCATTCACTGAAATAAAAAAAAAATTAAATAAATAAATAAAATTATGATTGTGGATTGATTCTTGCCTTTAGACATTGAGATGTAATCAATCAGTATATGCATGCTAAAAGTATGAAAAGTGTTTAAAAAAAAAAAGAAAAAGGATATTTAAAGTGATGTCCATGAATAAAGATGTAGTCACATAATAAAATTCAATCACTGAAGTTGGTTAAAAATTGGTAATACCTTCATGAACATCACTTTAAATATTCTTTCTTGCACATTTTTCGAGCATTACTCTCTTTCAAACATTACAGTTGTCAAGTTTTGTGCTAACCAGCAATGTTATAGCAAATTTACAGAAATTTATTTAGCTAATTATTATTTTCCTCTGAAGAAAAAAAAAAGTAAAATTTTATAAAATCCAAGGAATAAGAAAACAATTATTTTATCTTGTATTCCTTGTTTTTGAACAGTACATTTTTGTAAATGTTAATTTCCATAATTTTATTCCCATCATATATTGATGCTCTACTTCGAATATTGAGCATTTTTTTTTTTTTTTTTTTTGGAGTGTAGAATTAAATTGTAAATATTGATAGTGGTACTAATATTCATATTACCATTTTGAATATCGCTATCCACAAACAGACTATTTCGCTAGATCACAGCTCTTCCGTGTAGCTAGACTAGAAACTGTCTAGAGTCAGGATAAGAACTCAGCTCTGAATCACTCACCTTCAAGCAAACTGCTGAAAGTGATCCTTAGTGTATGCAAAATCGATAATATGACTTTTCGGTTATGTTATACGAGGGGCGTGCAATAAGTAATGCCCCCGACCCACTTCCCATAGCAGTAGAGCAACAAAACTTGGCACAGTTATTAGTCTTTCTCTACATAGGAACCACCCAGAGTTATGCATTTCTCCCATCGTTTGATGCAGCTCTGGAGACCGTTTTTGTAGAACAGCCCAGGTTGGTCCTCCAATCACGACATGACTGCAGAAATCAAGGCTGCATCATCTGGGAAACGCTTTCCTTTCAAAAACAACTTCATGGCTGGGAAGAGGTGAAAGTCAGAGGGTGCAAGGTCAGGAGAGTAGGGAGGATGGAGGAGGATTTCATAACCACACACCCGTGCTTCTGATCTGGCAACATGCGAGTTGTGGACCGGAGCATTTCCCTGCAGGAGGAGGGTACCTTTGCTGATTTTGCCCCGCCTCTTGATTTTGATAGTTTCCCTTAATTTCCTCAAAAGTGAAGCATAATAGGCTCCTGTAATTGTGGTACCCTTTACCAGGAAATCTGTCATCACTACTCCGTCCTGGTCCCAGAAGACTGTGAGCATGACCTTGCCAGCGGAGGGCTGCACCCTTGCCTTCTTTGGAGGTGGTGAGTCCAAGTGCTTCCACTGCATTGACTGGGCTTTGGTCTCTGAATCATAGTGATGGACCTAGGTTTCATCCTGTGTAATCAGTCTTTTGAAAAACTTTGATTCATCTTCTTGGCACATCTCCAAATTCATCCTCGAGCACTCAACGGCGTTCTCACTTCTGGAATGGTGTGAGCAACCTGGGAATCCATCTGGCAGACACCTTATGCATATGCAAAGGGTCATGAACGATAGTTCTCACAGACCCTGTACTAATCTTGACATCTTGGACTATTTGGCGAATAGTAATGCGCCGATCTTCCAAACTGGCAGCCTCAACTTGACGGACAGATGCCTCATCAATGGCAGAAGGGGGGGGGGCGACCAGGTCTGGGAGCTGTTTCCACAGACTTCCGGCCATGTTTGAATTCACGATGCCAGCGTTTTCCAAGGTCATATGATGGGGCATTATCACCATAAGTTTCTTTCATTTCATCAAAAGTCTCCTGTGTGGTGTGTCCTTTTAAATACAAAAACCAGATCATTGCTCGACATTCAACAGGCTCCATTTCACACCTGACTTAGTTCAAACACCTGTAAAACAGAAACCACAATTAGTTCAGAGCTGTAATTTGCCACATAACCCGTATAGATATAAATCATTACACATGCAAAATTTCAGCTAGATCAGACAACTGGAAGTAGGTCAGGGGCATTACTTATTGCACACCCCTTGTATATGTGAAAAGGAAGCTGTCCTTTTTTTTAAATTAAAAAAAGAATTTATATATTGATATAAAGCTGATTCAACATGACATCCGGTTTGTAGTTAACGAATGAAAGAGATTCTATTTATAAATGATGTCCTGTTTGTGATAATAGTATCTCTTTTAGTCATTGTTTGGAGCGATTTATGAAAGGGAAGGATAACTTTTATTTCTTTTTTTTTTTTTATCGTATAAAGATGGTGTGAAATGTTGAGTAGAAAATTATTTTTTCCTATTCTTTAACATGTAAATATGGAGTGAAACGTTGGGTAGGAAACTATTTTTTTTTATTATTCTTTAACATGTAAACATAGTGTGAAACGTTGAATAGGAAATTATTTTTTTCTGTTTTTTAACATATAAAGATGGTGTGAGATGTTTAGTATGAAACTTTTTTTTTATTCTTTAACATATTAAGATGAGGTGAAACGTTGAATAGGAAATTATTTTTTTCTATTCTTTAACATATAAATATGGTGTGAAATGTTCAGTAGGAAATTATTTTTTTTATTCTTTAACATAATAAGATGGTGTGAAATGTTGAGTAGGAAATTATTTTTTTTTATTCTTTAACATATAAATATGGTGTGAAACGTTCAGTAGGAAACTATTTTTTTTTCTTTAACATATAAAGACGGTGAGAAATATTTAGTATGAAACTATTTTTTTTTCTATTCATAAATTTACAACCTGTGATATACGTCATCTAAAAATACCGCTGCCATCAGCACTCTTGCTAGCCAGTATTGATTCAAATTATTCCAGTCGCTGAGATACTCTGCGTTGATGTCAATAGGAAGCAGACAAAGACAATAGAAATCCTATGAATAATTTCCATCTTGATTTTATTGACAGAATGCTTCCCCCCCCCCCATTTATAAACTTTTCAAATTGGACGACTCATGAGGCAACTAATTTATAGAACGACATAAAAACTTCTGTAGTCTTATCCGGTACTTCATTTCTTATGCAATTATTTCAAATCATTTATTTTTTTAACAGAATATCAGAATAATAGTATGAAAGAATATCAGAATAACAAAATATTAGTAGAAGAAGAATGAAGGGGAAAAAACAGGAGTAGGGAGATGGAAGAATTTATAGTTTTGTAGATTTCAATCAGCAAAATTCCAAATTTTAACTTAAAAAAAAAATTTTATTTTTTTTTTTTTTAATTGCACAAATAGCACATCACTTAATAAGTCCTGGGTCTGGGTCTGACATATGGATGCTGCCACTTAAAAAAAAAAAAATAGAATATTGATTTTTTTTTTTTTTTTTTTTTAAGTATTAACCTTCAAATGGAATGTGTCAAAATTTGAGCCTAATTCGATTACTAGTTTACATAGTTTTGAGGCCAGTAATCATAGTCATTACTGAAGAATAGATCTGGAGAATAAAGTGAGGATAGAAGCAACTCGTTGTTGCAATCGACTTGTGATATTTTTTATACTAAGAACTGTCGAATTTGGACAACCTGGGCACTAGGCATCATTTGTGCCTGTATGACAGCATTTAAAGTGAACATACCTCTTAACTATTATTTTTGACGAAGCAGAGTCCAAATAACAATTATCAAGCTATTGCATTGCTTGAATGGTATTTTTTCTTATCAGAGAACAATGCTTTATCAACGCATGAAATTCTAGCATTTTCGATTGTTTTGGAAATTTGTAATAGTAACTTCATTGAAATAACTGTAATTTATAAAGTAATAATTATATTGGGCTGAAGCCATCTTTATGTCAAGCATAGGACTTATTGAGTGATGCGTTAGAGTAACTAATTTTTCACAGGGTTGGAATTGCTGCCGGAATTCTAGAATCATTGAATTTGAAAGAGGATCTGTTTTCTGCTTGTAACTTTCAATTATCAATACATTCTAGTGTTAATATTATTTGGACTACTATTCTCATCTTGGCTGTTATTTTCGCAGTACATTCAGTGTTACCTTGAACCCTTTTCAGGTGCATTTTTTTGAATTTGGGAATCTTTATGCCGAACTTAGGAACCAGTACGAAATTTCAAACTGAAACCTTCATTTAATTCACGTGGGTAGATTGTTCTTGTATCCTCAGCCATGACCAGGTAGAAGTTTTAATTATTTGTATTCGTATGTATTATCGTCTGCAATAAGGATTGAACCTTCAAAAGATTTGTCACCTAATGTTGCTACACGAGGGAGAGAGAGCACCAAAAAAAAAATATATATATTTATTTTCACAAGTGATGGTACGGCCCTTAACAAATTTGTCCACGCAATTCCGAACACCACTGCCGAATCGTCACGCCACACCATGAACAATATCGTTGAATTGACACACATATTCCCAAGCAGCACCAAGCAATCTCGCCGAATCAACACACCACGATTTGCAATGCAATAATGCGAGACACAGTGTAAAAGCAGTGTATTTCAATGCTCAATCGCTAATCGGCTTGTTTTTTTTATAGCTGTTGGGCGAAACTAACTTGTCACTTTGGAGTAAGATGAGTGTAGTTCATTGTTAGACTTGATTTGTAATCAAAAAGTCTCGAGTTCGCTTTTCATTGCAGGTAGGCCCGATTCATATGCTTGTGTGCTTCCGTGCATGCTCGGCACACTCCTCCCTGATCTCGAGATCACACAAATGACAATGCTGGGCTGGCTGCTTCCTCCTGGTATTTCGCCTTAAGTCTAACGGATCAGGAGCTTCCTCAGTGGTGCCTGTGTCTACCACATCAGTAAACTCTCTCTGCTTAGGATCATTGGGTGTGTCATCTTCTGAGGAGCTTTCTTCATCTCACTGTTCATACAGCAGTGGGGCTTCGTCATCTGATGAAGTGAGTTTGTCACTGATTACACAATTATGTAGGCATGCTGGGTGCACATCCTTTATGTGGTGTGGTGTTCGATCAACTGAGATCGAGTGTTGGCTATTTATTTTTGTCACTGTTCCTGTGCCGAACAGCATCGTGTATCTTCCTCATGAATTCTTCACCCAAACCAAATCTCCTTGTGTGGATTAGCAACTGTAGTGCTGGGCACCATCACTTTATTGATACCCTTGATACGGATCTTATAATTGTGTAGCACATTCGCAGGTACCGTCATGGCCGTCTTGTCGTCCTTAGGCGTAATGTTGTACCAGTACACTACTTCTAAGATCGTGCATTTTGTTCTTGCCACAATGCGCTTTATTGTGCGATGAGACCTCTCAATTATTCCGTTTCCGGAGGGTACATGGACACACACCGAAATCGAATGTGCATGCCCCACATCTGTGATGTAAAGTCAGCAAATGTTTTTCTGCAAAACACCACGCTATTATCTATGAGCAATTTGGTCATCCGGTCCCCTTTCACAGAATATACTTTGCAACTGTTTAACGACGTTAGCAGAATCCTGAACATATTTAGTTCACGGGTGTAGCAGGCTCTTATTCCATCAGCCATGACCAGGCAGAAATCCTAAGTAATTCGCAATTGTATTTTAAGTGTTGCCCTCACTGAAGATTAAACCTTCAACCTCCAGAAGAATGTAACATACCACTAAATTTTACCAAGTACTTTATCCACCATGCCACAGGTCGTTGCCTACAGTGTGGGCGACACTCAAAATACATTTGCAAATTTTCTAGGATTTCTACCTAATCATGGCTGACAGAATGAGAGCATGCTACCTCCATAAATTAAATAAAGGATTCCATTTGAAATTCCATGCAGATGCCTGAATTTGACTTGATACACTCGAAGAAGGTTGGAGGTTACATCGGTTGGAACGCTGTGAGAATAACTCAAGATGAGAACAGTAGCTCAAATAATCCAAATAATCAATTCTCATCACAAAATTCAGAAACATTAAGTTGCCTGTAGTATAAAACGCGATGGTTCAAAGTCAATTTGGTAATTAGTTCTTTAAGATGTTTGTTGCACAAGACATTCACAAATCTTTCTTTTCTTTTCCCATTTATTATGAAATATTTGATTGGCTAATTGCTTTGTGTCTTTGTTCCAACAATTCCGTTTCTCCGTATATTTCTTTCCTTGTCTGCCATTTAGCCGAGAGCCACAAATTACGATCCTCTCCAACGTTTACATGTAGGAAACTAATCCTGATCCAAATCTGCAACCCATCGCTTACATCGATACGAAGAGATTAACATCCCTTCTTGTCTGAACAGATCCAAACAAACGGCCGCTCAATTTCTTTTTGTTTTTTATGGCTCTTCTGTCAGCCGTCAATCTTGGATACTGCAGTTATTGGCTCTTGCACATGATACTGAAATTGTTCTCTTTCTATGGCGACAGACGGCTTTTGGATGTGCAAGGTATTAGCATACAACTGCTTGGCTACGGCTTGCAGAATGTTAATCATGTGCCTGCCCATGTCGGGGAATCGGCATATTCTTGTTTGTTGCATTTGAGGATAGATACTTTGTTAAAAATATGTCCACAAACGTTCACGGGAAGATTTATGTATCGGAAAAACATTTCAGATTTATTACCAAGTCTTGACTAATTGGAACCAAAATGGATCGTAGAATTGGCCAGGTTATGTGTGTGCGGAATAGGAGTTATGAATACTGCACATGTAACACCAATAGCTTTGCTGGATGAGCTGTTTTGCTGAACCACCTTTCATCATAATAAATTTTTTTGGTCCCCCGACAAAAGGAGGGTGGACCTATAAATTTATCCTTGTCCATTCGTCCGTTTGTCTGTCTGCACTTTTCTCAATAACTACGCCTTGTAATATTTGGAAATTTTGCACAAACATTAAACATGATATGAGTAAAAAAGTATCAGAATGGATTTTCCGAGAAAACTCCAGTTGCCCCCTGCCCCAGGAGTGTCTTTCAGGTTAAAATGGCTAAAATTGACACATTTGTGTTTATTAAAAAAAAATTGATACCTTAGATTTTTATAAAACTTCCTGAAAAGTTGAAACTAACTGATTTCTATATAATTTTGTTTGCCTATACTTTGCAATAACTCTTGGGTGTGCCCCAGGGGCTCTTTTAGGGCTAATAAAAACACACCGTTTTGGGGACTATTTTACCATATTTGTCCAAAATTTTCTGTGTATGTCTATTGCATGGTGCTGAACTCAAATTTGAATATGTTAAGGACTTGGGAACTTTTGAGGCTAAATGGGAGGGGGGGGGGCAAATGACGGACTTAGTCATCTCTTTTTTTTTGCATATTGCAAAACTCAAATTTACATATGCTAAGGCCTAAAACTGCCCCGTTTGTTCATTTTCGCCAGGATTTGATGTCCCGTGGGGACTTTGGGGGCTAAATTGGGGGGGGGGGCAAATGCTGAACTTAGTCATTTTTTTTTATGCCTCGTTCACTTTGCACTCATGGGAGACCATGCATACTTCACTTGTTTCTTTGGAAATTGCTCAAAACAAGGCATAAATCCACTTGATGTAAGGAACTAATCAAAACACTACCATTTATGGTACCACATCTAAGACAGTAAACGACCAAGTTCTCTCCAATTCTCTCTCCTCTGATCTTGAGCACGTAGTACAATGGGGAAAGGAGTGGCTGGTTACTTTTAATGCATCTAAAACCAAGCTTCTCTCTTTACATCATCAACATTCTAATTCACATTTGTCATCAATTGAAATGAATGGCTCTCGTCTTCAGGAGGCCTCAAGTTTTGACAAGCTTCTGGGCTTGACCATTACTCCTGATCTTAAATGGAACACGTATATCAAATCTGTTGCCAAGGCCGCTGGAAAAATGGTGGGATCTTTCTATCGATCCAGTAGATATCTCACTGCTGATGCTATTCTCTATCTATATAAGAGCCAGGTACGTCCAAGGATGGAATACTGTTGCCACATCTGGGCAGGAGCTGCTAGAAAGGACTTGTCCTGCCTTGATAGAGTTCAAAATAGACTTTGTAGCCTCGTAGGAGATGTCCTTTTCTCCTCTTTGCAACCTCTATCTCACAGAAGAGATGTTGCGAGTTTGTCTCTGATGTATCGTTATTTTCATGGAAAGTGTTCAACTGAGCTTCAATCTATGGTCCCCCCTCGCCAAACTTTCACAAGAAACACTCGTCTAGCTGTAAACACTATCAATAATTTCCCCCACTCTTTATCTGTGCCTAAACCTAAACGTAGATTCCATGAACAAAGCTTCTTTCTTAGAACTGCACGCCTGTGGAATTGTCTTCCGTTTTCCTGCTTTCCGGCTGACTACAATATGGTTGTGTTCAAGTCTAAAGTAAATAAGTTCTTGATGAGCCGTTCCATATAAGTTATTAAATTTACCAAATTTTCATTACTAATGATTACTATATTGACCAATTTCTACTGTACACTCTTTAACCCTTATCCTTGAGTGGCCTCTGGGCCTTGATAATGTGGTGATGCCTTTGTAAAAAAAAAAAAAAAAAAAGAACAAAAGATGAATATGAAATGTCTATTGATCTTAGTCTTGAAAAGAGCAACGTTGTAGGTAGAAGGAAAACAGTGAGCAGGAAGGAAGTTCCACAACCTTGCAGTTTTTTGTTAAGAATTTACTGGAATAAGAAGCTGTATTACAATGAGGTATCAAAGCAGCGAAATGATGAAGACGACTGGACCAATGAGTCAAATGAGCTGCAGCAAAGGAAGCAGGGAATGGATCAGACAATTCTGAAGAACACATAACATAATAATATTTATAAAAATGATTGAAACTAGCAACATCACATCTATGAGAGAGAGGGTGCAATGAAGAAGAAAGGATATCGTCCAATCAAATTACAGATCTGTTTCTCCACTTTATCAAGAACCCTCAAATATAACAGAGAGTTACCATCCCAAATATGACAATAGTACTCCATACATGTTCTAATAGTAAATATATAGAGATAGAGAAAAGACTCGATGCCTCCGTTTAGTTTCAAGAGACAATGGATACTCCCTGTAAGAGTAGCTGCACGTGTAATTGTGAAACAAGGATTGCGCAATTCCTAACCACACCTCTCCTGAATTAGCACTTGTGTCCAGTGGCAAGGAGAAATCCAGGACGATTGGAAACAATGCCGAGATAAGCGGAGAGCACATGCCTGGTATTCATAAATAGTCACCCATTTTAGTACTGACCAGGCTCAACATTGCTTAACTTCGGTGATCTAATGGGAACTGGTGTGTCAATGTGATTATTACGTATATAGAATAGACATAGGTGTAAAAAAATTCATCACCCCCTCCGCTAACTTACCATGTTTCTAAGCCACCAACATTTTCTAGAAACTTGAACAGCAGTTCAACTATAATATCATTAAACATGTAGGACTCAGTGGGAATTCCACTGTGTCTTCTACACCGATCTGTATAATTTACTGTTAATAATATTCCTTTTGAAATAATGTCTGTCCGAGTCAATAGTATTAAGGAAAAGAGAACCTCTCTTCTTGTGTAAAAATCGTTGTCATTATCGGCTAAATATTATTTAAAAAACAATAGATGTTTTCTGTTTTCTTGCCGTTAAAAAATAATTATCAGCTAAATATTCTTTGAATCAATAAGACATCTTATTTTGAAATACATTTAAAATTGAACTATTTTAATCAATACGGCAATAGAATTCGATTTTGAAACAATTCATTTTAAAATAGTTGATGGCTGAATTTAGCAGCATTACATTAATTGCCAAACACTATATATACTGATCAGATAAGCTCATTTTTTTTATATTAAAGGTAGTAATGTACATATGAACATGCAATGCCTTAGCATATTATGATATAGATCAGTAAAAGATCCACTTAGTTTTGGGGTTGATTCTGTAATAGTATTCCATTACAAGTCTAATTTGCCTAGTCGTCTTTGGTTTGTGCTGATAATATTTATTTATCTCCGTTTGGCCTGATGTTATCTGTTAGCTGAAATAAGGAAGGTCAAGCATTTGCAAAATGCCGGCTGAGTCTTTAATGTTGGCTATCAAAAGAGATCCTACTTCATGACACTCAGATCTTTCTTCTGAGTCCCATGGCTTTTATATTATTTTTTGGTGTAATTTCTTCATGGCTTTTTTTTTTTTTTGGTGCATGTAGCAACACCAGACCCAGGCTTATTTTACCTGTAATTCTGTTACATGGCTAGTGTTTATCTATCCCATCCATAGAAATAACAGTGCACTATAGCACACATTGTATGCATTAGATATTTCCAATAAAGAATGTGGATAAGTATGTGTTTCAATGGTTTGTAACTCTGAAACCAAGCGTTTCCATAACTATAGACACACTAGCTGGACACTCAGTATTGTCTAGTCATACAATAGGCTTAAACGTGATATTTTAATTTATGCAGATTTCGTATGTATTATTCTAGAATCAATTTTCGGATCAAGTAAAGATTAGATACCCCGTAGCAGACGACAAAAATAGGTGAACAATTCAAGGGGCACCGGTTGTTCGACCATGACATTGCCGTTAGTTGTTTCTAAACTTGTAAACAGGTAAAATAGCAGACGTATTCGAATGTTCGCAAGCAAGATTTTTAAAAAATATATTTACAAAACTTTTAAAGATTTAAAAGAAAAAATATATTTTTACAAAACATTTTTGTTAATATTAAATATTTACAAACTTTTTAAGGATTAAAAAAAAACTTTTTAATGTAAGTAATAAAACGAACGTATTTAAACAAAATATATTTTAATAAATGGGTGTCTTTCTGAGTACGTTCTTTTTAAATATTTACAGAACCTTTAATAAAACTATTATTAATAATAATAATAATAATAATAATAATAATAATAATAATAATAATAATATAAATAAATGGTAAATTTTTACGACGTGCCCCGGCATATTATAAACACTCCAAACTCCCTATGTTAAGAACGGCTTTCGGAATAAACACCCCCAACCTCAAAAGCCGTTCTTAACATGGGGAGGCTGGGAGGTGTTTATTCCGAAAGCCGTTCTTAACATGGGGTGGTTGGGGTGTTTATACTACGCTGGGGCAGGTCGTAAAATAATACCAAATAAATAAATAAACTGAGGTTATAACGGAGAATTTCGGATGATGTCAATTAAAAAATACATAATTTAAAAAAAAAATTGAAATGAAATTATTATAAACTTTTTATGGCAGAAACAAATATGAAATAACTGACTTGTTCGGATTTTTTGTGATCAAGATTGATTTTTATGTACAGTGTGTGTGTGTGTGTGTGTGTGTGTGTGTGTGTGTGTACCTTTCTTCGTGCGTTTTTAATACAATTCAATATTTATTTAAAGTGCGATGTATGTAGGTGGCTAGTGGAGGAGAAATCCTTCTAGACCGAGGCAATTTTTATGCATAATAAAATCACAAGTATAAACAATCGAGATTTTGAAAAATATATTTTATTCACATATCTTTTATAACTTTTATTTTTATGAAGATGAAGTGTAGTATCACAAGATAGAAATCTTTTTATAATTTTTATTTTTATTTGAAAAAAAAAAAAATTGCTATTTGCTTACTTCTCCATAAAGACAAATTAAGTGCAAGTAAGTTTAGCGTTCGAAAATTTCAGTTTCCAAAGTTTTGCAATTAATATAGGTCATTCATTTTATTTTTTTATTTTTATTATAATTATTATTATTAGTTTTATTAAAGTTCTGTAAATATATTTAAAAAACGCACTCAGCAAGACACCCATTTATTTGAATATATTTTGTTACATTTACGTTCGTTTTGTTACTTTCACAAAAAGTTTTGTGTAAATAGAAAAAAAGTTTTTTTTTTAATCCTTAAAAGTTTTGTAAATATTAATATTAAAGAAAATGTTTTGTAAAAATATACTTTCTTTTAAATCTTTAAAAGTTTTGTAAATATATTTTTAAAAAATCTTGCTCGCTGACATTCGAATATGTCTGCTATTTGACCTGTTTACAAGTTTAGAAACACCAAACGGCAATGTCAAGGTCGAACAACCGGTGCCTCTTGAATTGTTCACCTATTTTTGTCATCTGCTATGGAGTATCTAATCTTTACTTGATCCCAATTTTCTATTAATTTATTATATATTTTGAGGAATAATTTGCCCGATGGACTAAATCGCAAAAAAAAAAAAAAAAAAAATAATAATGATAATGTCGCCCATCAGATTTCATCTGTGTTTGTTTACAATATCACGTCAGCTGATATTTAGGCTTGATGATGAATGCCATGGAAAAGTCACTTTTGATTAATGTTTAGTTTTAAAATATGTAAAAGAAGAAATGATTTGCAGCAATTTTAAATTGTACCTCTTTTTTTTTATCGTAAATTGAAGGAAAAAATTAAAGTAAAATAGTGAGGTACACTGAGGCCTGAACAGGGGATTATTTGATCTGTATTCAAATGCTCTCCCATTAAGCTATATCTCCAGATTATAATAAATCTGTTTTTTCGTTAAGAAGAAATGATTTGCTGAAAGTTTATTATTTCCCTTGCCAGTGTAATGTAAAATATTCCCCTGTAAAAATTATTCCTTATTATCTATAAGAGAGAAAAACTACTTTTAAGATCGGATTTTTTCGATTTTCGATACTTATCGGATGAATTTCTGTACAAAACATATCTAAGAACACTGCCAGACATATAAAGTAGCTTTGTGTGAAATTTGTAAAAGATGGGTTCAGCTGTTTCAAAACCTATGAGGAAGAAACTCACACACATACACACACACACAGTGACTTTTATATAATAGTAGAGATATAGAACATAGTCCCAAAGTTATGCTGTCCACTTTCTAAATATACTGCATATTACTCTATTAGGAAAAAAGAAAAAAATTCAATTTGTTAATAGATTTAGGAAGGACAATTGAGTTTGGCTAGCGTTCCTTTCTGTATCATTAGAATCGATTATTGTATGAAAACCTACAAATTCTCTATTTCTCTTCTATTTTATGAAGAATTTACCAATGCACCAATTTCGGTTGTCTGTGGTGTAACATATGAACGTGTTATTGTTGTCGTCATCAGAAACCCAGTTTCTTGATGGTGTGTGGATAAAATCACTCAGCGTTTTTAAGATTTATTAATCAGATAGGAAGTCACAGAAAAAAACTGTCATTTAAAGTAATGATTTACTAGTGTACATGGGAGAGAGAGAAAGACAGATCAACAGATAGACTCATTACACCTAGATACATTATGCCTTTCTCCCCTAGTCAACATCCAGTTTACTTGATGAAATGTCACCAAGAAAAGGGAGAATTCTCTCAACCCGGTAAGTCTCATGATTTTGCTGACTTGCATTTTAGTGAGGTCACCTCTGACCCCTAAATGTCATTCTAACTTTCCCATTCAACTAACAGTATTCATTATTTCAGATATTTTGACGACTACTGATTCTATCCAATCTTGATTTTCAAAGTTCTCTCAATGCCAAACTCTTACTAATTCTTAAATTAATCAAAGACATGCCATTCTTTTTTGCCACAAAAATTACCTCTTCATTCACAACTCTTTCTCACTGCATTTGTGTTAACTACCTTGAGCTTCGGTACAGCACAATCATGTTGACACACTGGTTCTTGCCAGATCACTGGAGTTAAGCAACGTTGAGCCTGGCCAGTACCAGATGGGTGACCATTTGGGAAGGCTAGGTGCTGTATGTACCTTCTGGGAAGGTTAGGCATGGGGCCAGCACCCTCACCCTGTAAAAAGAACTCCTCACGACAAAAACATTTACAAAAGTTGTAGATGGCCTATGCCCCTCCAGGGGGCTCAAGGGCTATGGATGGACCTTGAGCTTCAGAAACACAATATTCACTGAAAAAATACATATCGCACACAAGATGCAGGTAATATTTAGGTGGTTACACTTTTAACTCCGTCTAGTGGTGGGTTCCTCAAGGATGGCTAGACCCTCAATGGTCACTAGAAAATGCGACTCAGATGCTCGGAACACACAAAACATGCATGATCCAAGGTCAGTGTGGCAACACTGTTTACTTCGGCTGGCTGTACAACGCTTCGACTTTGTGCTGATTTCTCTTCTCACAATGGCCTGGTCTGTGTCTTCACCGTCTGGCGTCAGGGTAGATCTAAAATCAACTGCATCTTCAATTCGACAGGCATTCAACAAATAAAGAAAATCCTGTGGTCATTTTTCTCATAAACAAAAAAATTATTATTCACTAATATCTGGTCATTCATAAGTTGTGACTCTAAATACAAATTCTCTGGGACTGGCAGCTTCTATTAGTAAAGTCAGGCTTGTCTCTTCATAGTGTAGATTCAGGGGCTTAGAATAGAGTAATACTTAAGTCAAGGGTTTCTCTCTAACTGGTGTGAAAACTCCAAACAATCTGCAGAGTGTGTCCTTGAGGCTATTTTTGCTTTTCATTATATTGAGAATCAGGTGGGCTTAGCTCTGCCTCCAATTCCCAGAATTCCATTTCACAATTCTCAGAAAACCAAGAACAGGCAGTTTTTGAAATTCTCAAGCTCTAAAAAAGTTTTTTTTCTTTTTCTCTAATCTACCACTCCCAACAGGAGGGTTCATTGCCTTCATCCTCCATTATGTGGGAAGGTTTCTACCTTTCACTATCACTCACATGGGAGGGTTCATTCTTCATTTGCATAACCAAAGTTTTTTTTCCAAGTGCCATTTCGTACGAGTAAAAAAAATAAATAATTTGGTTATTTTTTGGGGGGTGATCAAATTCCCCGGACAATACTTAATAGACACTTGACTTTGTATCCACCATTTTGTTTTTCCTTATCCAAAGAAACTCATAACATCCGACCTATATTTCAGCTGACCTAATAATAATTTTTTGACCAGCCAGAATTTGGTTAACTGTTTTTCTTTACAGGGGAGGCCTATTCAGATGAACTTGTCAAACCGTCAAAGGATGCCATTTTTTTTTTTTTTTTTTTTTTTTTTTTTTTAGATCTATACTCCTATAAATTTTCTTTTGTTTGTTTGTTTATTGATATTCATATTAAAAACCCTTTTTTCTACTTATTTAAAAAGAAAATACAACTTTTTTATATATGGATCATAGAATTGCGTTCATCTGCAAAAGATCTAGCTGATTTGTATATTCTTTTAAACATTTATTTTAATTAATTCCCTATTAGTTTTTTCGATTTTCTTATGAGATGATCAGCTTTAGTTTACTATTACATGTAATTATATTCATGCAGATATTCTACGTGATTTATACTTGCGTAATATTTGCGTAAAAAGGTAATAGTAAACACCAACCTCTTTCTATATATATATTCATGTATGCATATATATATTTGCTTAAAAAAAGAAAGTATCATGAAAGAAAACAGATTTCTTCTTCATCAATATCCACAAATAAGTCTATTAAATTGATATCATAATAACCTTTCCTAACAATACTCTTTCTCTCCATGATTATCACCAGCATCATCACCACCATCGCCATCAACACCATCATTATCACCACTGCCGCCAATATCATCATTGCCATCATCATCATCATTGTATCCAACGACACTGTCACAAACAGATATTGTCTTTTCATTATCCTGCTTAAAACCATCAGACTAATGAGATTTTCATATATGCCTTTCTCTTGTGTAATGGCATGTATCAACTTGCTGGATTCATTTTTTTTGATGAATTCCTGAATTTCCGCAATAAATCCTGACCTGATCGCATCAGATTGCCTTTCTGATCTTTTCCACCATTCTTCAAAGGAAGCCTAAAATCTCCTTATTTGTCCTTCTGTTGCAGATTCCAAAGAGAACTTTGTGTCTCTTCAGGAAATAGTGAAGCTCAAAATTGTGAAAACAGAATGGTCAATCCAGAGCTTTACTACCTCTTTCAGAATGTGTATAAGCCATTAGTGTTCGGCATGACATAAGTAGCGGAGGTAGTAGTAGTAGTAGTAGTAGTAGTAGTAGAGTGTAATGACTTCACTGCTCACAACACCGAAAACGATGGTTGTCACTGGAAACTTTGTCTACGCATGTCTTTGGATGTAGCAACAAGCCACCTGTCATTCTAGGAATTGATCTTAAGTTTTTCTTGTCGGAGAAGAAACAGCAGGTTTCGTTCCAGTGGATGTTTTAGTTTTTTAATCAGTTTCTTTGAGTGCGTGAATCACTTTGCTTGCATTGCTTTTTCTCATCTCGTCTGAAATTGTCAACTTAATGAGCTTTTCATCTATGCCATTCTTCCATGCAATGCCATGTATTAACTTGCTGGATCCATTATCAAATTTCAACAATAAATCCTGACCTAATGTTGTTAGATTGCCTTTTTGTCTCTTTCTACCATCCTCTTGAAGAAGTTTGAAATTTCTTCATTTGCCCTTTTAGCATAGATTCCAAAGAGAACTCTGCATCTCTTCAACAAATATGGAAATTTGAAATTGTTCATAATCAATTATTCTGTAAAAAAAAAAAGGAATGGAAATATAGTCCCTATTTTCATGAAGACAAAACTGGCATGTATCAACTTATTGACTTCGTTCTAAATGAACTCCTGAATTTCAGAAATAAATCCTGCCCTGGTGGTGTTAGATTGCCTTTCTGATCTTTTCCACCATTCTTCAAAGGAAGCCTAAAATCTCCTTATTTGTCCTTCTGTTGCAGATTGCAAAGAGAACTCTGTAGAAGTTCATAATCAATTTTTCTACAAAAAAGGTATTTCCGACGTGAACAGTTGCATCTGTCACTGCTATACTAATATTAAAGCTTTAGGTTTTATTATTTTGCCTCTGAATTTATCAATATCAGTTAAAAGTCAACCTTACTTTGAATTGATTCTATTTTCCTCTTTTTGTTATTATGCAAATAAATCATCTTTTATTCTTTTTACCTCCTTACATCAAGTGGCTTTATGTCTTGTGTGAAGCGACTTTCATAGATAATTTTTTTTTTTTTTTAAATAAGATTCCTTTCATCTCCCGTTATTATAATGTCTCTAATATATCATAAGAAGGGGAGATAATTACCACATTACACAAGGTTGTGACCTCAAGAATTTTATAAATGCATGCTAATAGAGTTTTTAATCTAATAAATTGCTGGGACATGCAGATGGTGATTTGAATACGTTCACTGAAAATTCAGTGGTCTCAAAATTAAACAAAATTTTTCTAGCAGAAAATTTTACAAGAAATCCAATGACGGTAAATTTTGTAAACGATAAATTCTATTAAACTGATTATAGATGGCACTCTGGCTGTTTGCGATTACTTTTAGTGAGAATGGAGCTGGGGGGGGGTAACGTTTATCAGGAGGTGGCTCCAGAATTCGCTAAACTTACAAACTGGAGTTTCATCACTGGATGTATTTTTTTTTTTTTGTCGTACCTGCGACTGTTGAATAGTTGATAGGGTTAGGAAATAGGGTGTGTAAAAAAAAATTAAAAAGGGGCAGAGGAAACTGGATTACAGAATGATGGGGTGGAGTAGAAGTGAAGAGTTTCTCCAAGGTTGTCCAAAATAATTCAGTGTTGTGCCCAGGATAAATTCTATTACACTTATAGATGGGATTCTGATGACAGGTAATACTACTCCAGGTATGTATAACTAGTATCACACACACAAACATGTGTGTGTGTGTGTGTGTGTGTGACCGTGTCTGTTTGTGTAAGGAACGATCTCTATCAAACTCCTCTGTCAATTTTTGGTCTATAGACTTGAAACGATACTCTTCACAGTAAGCCCAATCATCAGAAGTGTATTTCTATCTCATATGTCTGCATACACGTGGATGTGAATGCAAACTCCCTTGAAAGCAAAAAAAGAGATTAATATGGTTTTGACATGTTTCCTGGCTAACAGACTCCAGCTATGTAAAAAAAAAATCATATCAAGAAGATTTTATTCAAGAAAGATCAAAAGGGCAACCACCAAAGAGATGAATCAATCATATAAGGCACTTCTAACAGATGAAAGCCTGGCCCAAGACTGTGATAACAGAATTTTGTTTTCAAGCATGTGGTGAAACTCTCTGGAAAATAAGTCATTCCATCTCACTATTTTGTTTTTGAATTCAATCTTGCACATTCCTATGTCTAATTATGAACTGAAGATGCACTTTCTCTCAGTTTCTATTCCGTTGTGATTCTCATTGTGACTAAGTATTAATATCTCCATTGACATTTTCTCTTCTTCCGTGAAACAATCTGATATATAAAAAAAATTCTTTGTTTCCATTGAAATAAAAGGTCAAAGAGGGAGACAGGCAGCCAAAATGGATCCAAGATAAAAATGTCTCTTATCAGAAATTCCTTTCCTGCCACTTTTGCCATTTCTAATTTCTTCACGGAGCGTAAATGTTGATCTTAGAGATTTCTTTTAATTATTGAATCTATACGGCACGCAGCCACAACCTATTGAATCACAACTTCTTCTTCTTCTTCTTCTTACAACTCTTTTCTCACATAAGAGACGTTGCTAATCTCTTTTCTCTATCATTATTTTGGAAGATATTCGAGTGAGCGCCAATCTTTCGTTCCTTCTTGTAAGACATTCACAACAAGAACTCGCCTTGCTACTACAATGGAAAGTAACTTTCCTTTCTCCCGCAATGTGCCTAGTGAAATCTCCATAAAGTTTCTTTGTAAGGGCTTTTCGCCTGTGGCACACATTACCAAAGGACTATTTCCCTGTTGGTTACAATTTGGTCATCTTCAAATCCCAAAACACATTCTTGTTATAAACCACCTGATAAGTAATCAAACACAATTTATACTTTTGAGTTATGTTAATACTCCCATAGTGTTCTTCATCTCCTGGCTGACAATCATGCCATCTCATTAGCTCTTATCCTCGAGAGGCCCTTGGCTTTGATAACTGGTAGTTTAAAATCAATAAATATTTATTGCTTTATTATTACGACCAGCAGTGAAAGATTTTCTTTTGAACAAACTCAAATAAAAAAGACAAAGGAATCGTTTTTAGCATCGGAAAATAACCACAAATTTTTCCAATTCCGATATCTCCAAAGTTCTGATTTTTCCGATTAATCATCCCAATACTAGTATCAAAGTCTCCTGTTCTGCATACATCTCCCTATATGGTTCAGATTTAATCTTCCTCTGAGGTCATCTGATCTAAGCCTGCTTCTAAGACTCACATTACACATTTACAGTATCATTCTCATATTTCTCTCTATGCAACACATATGCTAAATACCCGTTTTGCCCTTATGTATTTTATCCAAGCATTTTGCTAAACTCATTGTGTGATTTTCAAGTATATTTTTCACTTGTGTCCAAAATATAGAAGTATTATTGAACATTAATTATTTCAGAAGAAGTCGATGACAGACAACGAAAGTGTCCAACCAATGAAATTGAAAAATCTTGTTCAGAGCATTTAAATCTTTTAATAATCAATGGTGAACTTCCTGATAGGAGGCATGTAGTCGTTGAGTGAATCGGTGTAAAAAGATTTACAAAGGGATTAAGCAAATTAACTCTTGAATAGTTACTTTGTTTACAATAATTAACTAATAAAAGAAATAAATGAAACTCTGAGAATCAATATTAATTCTGGAAATATGATGTATAACCCATAAGTCTTATGTTGTAAATTAATAACTTCTAATAAATAAAGTTGTGTTCCTTCCATTCTCTTATTGTCAAGAAAAAAATTCCCCAAATTTCACGTCATTGTGCCAACACTAATATAATGGTTGTATCGATTTGTTTCCTAGATGTAAATCCAATGAAATCTGCGTGATTATCAAAGAGTGCCCAGTGCAGGACAGAGCTGGTATATAGTTTGTTTAATATACAAACATCATTGGTTACATATGTGCATACATGTTTCAGTGGAATCCCAATTCAAGGATTGCACTAAATCAGACCAAAAAAAGGATCGATATTGAAACGGAAGTCAAAATTACATTAGTTTTTATAAAATATTTGGGTGTGGTTTACGTTCTGGAAGAAAGTGGGATGTATACTTTGTGAATGTGAGCATATATATATATAGTATAAATTTCTTTATTTATGTAAACATTATTAGCTACATGTGTGTATACATGTTTCAGCTGCGATTACGTTTGAAAAAAGTCGCAGCTGAAACATGTATGCATAATAACGTGTATATAAATAAAGAAATTTATACTGTTAATATAATACAACTCTGCCTGTCACTGAACACGTTTTTATAAACACTAGAGTTTCATTGGATTGACATTGGATTGATTGATTTCATTGGATTTCATTGGATTGACATCTACAAAGTAACAGAAACACAGGTATGTACATATATATATATACAAGCAAAAGTACTCGTCGTTGAATGGATTCAAAACACCCTACAGAAAATGGACTCTAATTTATGAAAGTATGATAGATTATGAAAAGAAAGGGTTGTAAAGAGATAGCTTCGAATTTGGGGGTATCAAAACCAAAGCAAAATATGATGAAAGTAAAAATAAAATAGATAAACCCCATAATTTATTATACCATACCTGTCCACACTGAAACACTTATCACAATATTCTGTGGATCTATATAAAAAAACCTTGTTAAAGTTTGTGACATATTTCCATTCTATGGAGGTCAGGTGCAAACGAACACCCCATAATTTTATTATACCATATTTCTTCAAACTGAAACATAATTATCAAAGTATACTTACGCAGATAGATATGAAAAGTCTTTATTAAAGTTTGTGCCTATTTCCATTCTATGGAGGCCAGGCGCGACCGCAGACCCCACAATTTTATTATACCATCCCTATTTAAGTTAAAACATACTTATCAAAGTATTATTATGTACATCCATATAAAAACCCTTGTAAACGTTTTTTTTTTATTTTTTATTTCCATACTTTGTGGACCAGGCACGAACACAGACCCCACAATTTTAATGAACTACCATTCTGACAGATCAAACATATCCATTCCTGTGTCTCAATGCATCTTCTATCATTAGTAATATAATCAGTTTTTTAAAATAGTCAACCATATAGGAGCCTATTCGTGACCAGACACACACACACACACACACACACAGACATTCAGCTTTATATTATATACTAGCGAGGGTTACCCAGCATTGCCCGGCTGTTTTTCGGGGTATGTGAAAAAAACCCGAAGCGTTGACGACGCGCAGTTGGAAAATAGTAAAGTGTTTTAAAAAAAACAGGTGCGCTTTTTTGATTGACGTGACGGCGATAGGTATTCAGCAGTTATTTTGTGCGGGACAGTTTTGAATAAATGGGTTTGTTTGTTTTTAAAAAGCCGCTCCCTCGTCTCGAAATGAAAGCTACAGTCTGATATGACGAAGTCGACATTGACCAAACTGGCTCTGGCCCTGTGATTAGAGTCGAGGTTCACTTTTTTTATACCGAAAAGCGAATGTAACGCGTGCTGATGCAAGAAATGTGGAATAATTAAGGTTTGAAAGTCAATAAAATTAAATAGAGAGGCGAGCTCCGTGGATAATTCGTAGATATTACAATTTATAGATGATATAAAAAGTTTTAAAAAATTGTGAAGCGAGCAAGCGCTTGTTTGAAAGAAGCCTTTCATGGACATCGAGGAAAAGCGAACATAGATACATACATACATATATTTTCGCTTTTATATTTATATATATATATATATTATTTTTTAAAAACATCAATCTACGGACACGCGTGTTTCGGAGCCCTACTCCTCTTCAGCGTAGCTTGACTGTTGTTGGGATTCAACCCCCGGACCTTATGTATTTCAGTCCAGTGCCCTGACCCATTACGCTATGATACCATAGACAATTTACTGTTTAGTTTTTTATCGTTTATCTGTTTACGTAGTTTTTGTTGTTGATTTTTTAAACGATATTAAAGTTAACGTCTCCGCCTCGGAGATCCGGACAAAGAAAGATCCATGACCCCCTTTCAAACACTATATATATATATATATATATATATATATATATATATATATATATATATATATATATATATATATATATATATAGGTTTCTGTAAAAGTCTGAGGAAGCTACAGACGGCCAAAAAACGGTCGCATAGCTGAAACAATAATGTAACTTAACAGAAAGATACGGTAATAAAAAATACAACACATATTTGCTCTACAACAGTATTGAGCACTTTCTTCAGTTTTTATTAATTACCATTTCTACTAAATATATATATATATATATATATATATATATATATATATATAGTGTTTGAAAGGGGGGGTCATGGATCTTTCTTTGTTTTAATGCATGATGTCATTCTTTTGTTATTTCAATACTTATGTCGTCAGAAAGGATGTTTGCAACCTGTTTTAGTGGATCATATCATCCCTTTGTGATGTTTTAAAGGATATGCCCAGTGTTCTTCTGGCTGTAGATGATGTTGAGTACTGTAACAAAAGATATAGACAGGCAAATATATAAAGCTGAAGAATGAGTTAATTTTGTCTCAGTTTCTTTATTCTTCTGCATTTTTTTTTTAAATAATTCTTCTAAATTTTTCAGTAAAAGAGATGAAAAAAATGTTGGTAACTTCAGAGGAATTCTAAATATAATTAAAAGAACCTGTGAGCTGCAGCTTCTTCTGTCGACCCCCCTCCCCATCCCTATGGATATCCAGTTTTCTGTGTAGTAAAATCTTGCCAACAATGCCCCGAACTAAAAACGGATCCAATCTGTTTGTTAAAGGGCCCATGAAATCTAATTTGGAAATCAGAATAGAACAGATTTTAACGATTCCGTGACAAGTGCCAAATTTTAAATGAACGTCTTTTGCCACTCTTCAACTGAAACCTTTCTTTTACTTTTATTAACGAAAAAATAAACAGACAGAAAAGAATAAAAATTAAGTTCATAGATAATAATTTTTTTTTTTTTTCAAATTTTATTATTCAACAACAGGAAATCAATAACAAATTACTTAATAAAATTTCCCTTTCAAAACCAATATGCAAATATCAGCCAGTTTTATTGAATGTCCTGCTGGGATGGAAGTCCGTGAGCAGGTTCAAGGTGTTTCCTTGGATAGTGACAATAAAAAAAAATTTTTTAATGAAAACTAATGCTTGACCATACTGTATAATGATAGCGATGTGACTTTAAAAACAGCAAGTGTCAATCTCTGGAAGTGATGTAAGAAAGCAGGTGGTAGGTAGAAAGCTACAGGCATGCTCTTGAGTATGCGAGGAAAGCAAACATATTTTTGGAAGTCTTCTCTGTGGAGATGCAAAATTTATTTTGTCTATAATTCTTATTTTAATTGGTAATTTGAGCATCGATTTCAAAGTCTGTAAATTAGATGATTGGCAGTTGTTTCTATCTAAATCTAAAATATTACAGCTCATTTGACTACCTCAAGAGTAAACCACTTTTCTTGGACAAGCAAATACTCTAAAACAAGAACTGGAAAAATTTAATTTTTGAAAATCGAGTTTACTGTGTATTGCATTCAAACTGGTTTTTTTTTTGTTTACCCTCAAACATGGCATATTTCCACTGTGATAGGGACCAGATTTATAGGAGGGCAATCTAAATAAGTTGAACAACAAAATATTTGTTCACATTACATTGAAATTTCTGCATGTTGGTGTGGTCAGGAAAGTAGTTCAGACAAAAGAAACTATTAGAGTAAAAAAATTTCCCACATCTGATGAAAGGATGGGATTTTGCTGCTAATCGGATCAGTTGGAGATACTTTTATTTATATGTTAATAAATAATAAGTGAAGGTTGCCAACATTTTAAGTGAAAGTGTTTCTGTGAAACGAACTGGATTTGAACTTGGTACGTCCAGGTTGTCAGTCCATGTTAGTAACCACTTAGCCACTGTCACCTCCCCCAAAGTGATTACCGAGTTTCAACTATGGATATAACACATATTTCATACTTGAAATGAACAGACAAGTAAATTTATATGACCTTAAAAAATGATTTTGACTTCTGGTCAGTTTGTTATTTGCTAAAATCCATGAAAAATAGATTTTAGATTTCAGTTGTTTTTTTTTTTGTTTTTGTTTTTTTAATAAAAATGCCAAATTCACTTAATAAATCCATCTATAATATAAATCTCACCTGTCTGTTTAAATGTATGTTTATCTAAAACTTTCATCAGAGGCGACGGATTTTGAATGAGATCAGTATCATTTTGAAGTTCGACGTCTTGAACGACAAATATTAAAAAAAATTGCCAAAAACATTTTCTTCGCTCTCATCTGGGCAGTTTTCTACAAGGTGGGGGTCGATTTTTTGCAAGCCATTTTTGCAAGTCATCGTATCGGTTGGAGTGATTTTGCCTAATTTTAACATTCCAAACTTCCAGTTGCGTCATGGAGTAGGGATAAGACACTAGGTTTTCTTTTTTTTTCCGCCTTTGTGTCAGGTTTGAGCCTGCCTGCCTATTACCACTTTTTTTTTTTTTTTTTTTTTTTTTTTTTTTGCTCAACACACACCTCCAAACACCTAGCTTGTTTCCTTCAATAACTACAAGAAACCTCTACCACCAATAGCATTGGCCAAGAACACATTGCCTGAAAGTACTTCTTTTAAACTCCTCCGCCTAACGTTTACAGGGAACATGAACTGGAATATATACATTGAGAGCATTGCCAAGGCTGCTGCAAAGAAGGTGAGTTCTCTCTACTGTGCTAGAAAATTACTTGCACCTGAAAATATCCTGTACCTCTATTCGCCCATGTATGAAGTACTGTTGTCACATTTGGGCTGGTGCATCTGCTGCTTGTTTCTCACTCTTGGACAGGGTTCAAAAGAGAGTCGGCAACCTGGTAGGTCCTGAACTGTCATCTAGGCTTCAGCCTCTGTCCCATCAACGAAATGTTGCATCCCCCTGCCTATTATACAAATACTTTAATGGTGAATGCTCTGACGAACTGCAAGCACTTGTACCTCCTCAGCGTGACTACCCCCGACAAACCCAACAAGCAACTAAGTTCCACCCTTTTACAGTAGAGATCCCTAAATGTAAGAAAGCCTTCTACTCCAATAGTTTCTCCCCCAGAACTGCAAGTCTTTGGAACTCCCTTCCGGGATTCTGCTTTCCCAACTGTACTGATATGCAAAAGTTCAAGTGTAATGTGAACAAACGTCTTTCCCCTGCAAATTATGTCCCCGATAGTAGCCCCCTACTTCAAAGTAGCACTGTGTCTTGTTTGGGGTGAAAATTGAAGAAAAAAATTTTTTTTAAAACCTATGCAACGCCGGGCACTCAGGCTAGTAATTCAATATTTGACAAAATGTGAACATTAGATTAAAATTTAAAAGTTATCAAACTATTCTAAACCATCTTTGGTTAGCTGCTAAATTTAAAGGAACTTATCCAAAATCTCACCCATGGTCATGTTGGCATTTTTGGCAGTTTACAATAAGCAGCCAGAGAAAACCAACACAATTAGTGAATAAACAATCAGCGCTCAACAAACAATATTTTCCTTAATAAAAAAAAAATTCCTTATCTGATACTGTTTTAAACAAAACTGTTTTCGATCATAGTTGTCTCTATGAAAAAAATTTTGCTTTCATCATTACAAAAATAAGTTATTCAAACTTTTCTTGCAAAAAAAACTGGGATACTTTCCATGAAAAAACAAAAACTTTTGATTTTCATTTTATGTTTTTGTTTTAAAAAACAAAATTTTTTTGAAACATTTGTTAAATTTAATATATGTTTCTTGAAAAAAATAAAAAATATTCCTTTCATATAATTAAACTTAGAGTAAGTCTTATATTCTTGTGTTAAAGTTTTTTTGTTTTCTACGTTTTGAATTTATTGTCTGGTAGCATTCACATTGGCTTTTTCCAGCAACTTATCTTAAACTGCCGGGAAATGCAGATGGATCAGTACTAATTTAAAAATCCTATATTCAGAACATTACCAGATGTCCTGCTGATTTGCCAGCCAGAAAGCAGGCTCAAGATGTTCTCTTGAATAATGGCAATATAGAGACACTCATAAAACTAAGTCAATTTACAATGGTGTGGCATATTATTAATAGACCTTGATGGTTCCATATTGTGAGACCAATCACTCCACTCACCTCTATGGCAGATGGTTGGCAGTTGAATAAAATTGTTGAATATAAACACTGATCTCAGATAATCTTTAAAGCAATCTTGACCTCTGATAAATTTGTTATTTTCTAAAAATCATTAAACCACATATTTCAATCTTTTAATATTTTTCTTTCTTATCTCGTTGCAGGTTTCTCAGTTTGCAGAGATTCAAAATGTATTTCCCCATGCAATGAAAAAGCTCTCCCCCATGGAATGTAGAAACAAAAAATGTGCAATTGACAGGGAAAAAAAAAACAATTTATTTTTTAATTGCAGAAAAACATTTCCACCAAAAAAAAAAAAATGGCATCGACTATTGCACATATGAAAAGAAATTTCATAATGGAAAGAAAAATTAAGCAAAACAAGTAAAAAAAAAAAAAAAAAATTTTTTTTTCTTTTTTTAGATCTGTGATTTCAGTTTTAACCAATGACCACTAAGGATCATTTGTTGACCTAGTGGTCAAAATTGGATGAAAACAGTTTTCATGTATTAGATTTATGCAAAATTAACTGACATTTTTAAAAAGCACAAAAAAATTATAAAAACAAAAATTATAGTTAAAATATTGAAAAAAAATCGATCAAAAATACATTTCTTTTTGCATGGATGAATATATATATATATATATATATATATATATATATATATATATATATATAATGAGAATACACTCATTATGTAAAGAAATATTTAAATCAAGAAAGAAAAATAATGAATGAAAGGGAGAGGAAGCCAATAATGAATGACAAAACAATTTTCACTGTTCAATTTTTAAAGAGGAGATCAATTTAGTTTATATAAAAAAAGAAAGAAAGGTAAAGAAATTAAAAGATATATCTATATAAACAAGAATATACCTGGAGATTATGAATCTCAAGGGAAGAAATGTTGCTGAAAAATTATATAAAACATTAAAAAGCTTTTTGCAAGATTGATAATAATTAAAAAAATAAAAATAAATTAAAAAAACACACACATTTAAAAAGAAGTTTGAAGAGAAAATATCAGAAACAACATCCAAAATGATACAAAAATAATTAAAAAAAAAAAATAAAAATAAAAACAATAGTATGAAAAAAAGAAAATCTACAAAATGAAAAAAAAATACAAGCTGTGATATTTTTGTAATGCCTTGGATCTTCCTACGTTTACTCAATGGAATGATAAGGTGTAGAAATTACCGGAATGCTATTTACCTTTGCAACATATTTCTCAACTCTACTACTACTACTACTACTACTACTACTTTTAGCAACAAGAGGACAACAAGCAGCAATGGTGGTCCTTGTCAAAAGCAAAAAAAAAAAAGAAAAAAAAAAAAAGAAGGCCATTACGCTATTAATTTAAGAGAAATGGTCTGGGAATGGCACTTTCCAATTTAACACCAAGGGAAATTATGGTGTTTTCGAGAGTGTCTAAGTTGATTCTTCTTCAAACGTCCTCCATTCAAACCTGCATATCATTATTTAGTTCTCATCTAATAACAAAGAATGGAAGAAAGTTACCATTTTCTTTTTCAGGTTAATTCTCAGGTTTTTTTCTGAAGACCATGCAAATACCGAAAAAAAAAAAAAACTTTAAAAAAAAAAAGCCAACAGCATGATAGGATCAAAAAGCGGTAACCCCGATTGCCAGTTGCTGTCTGATTCTCTACAAGAATATAACAAGATTTTTTTTTTTTTTTTTTATGCAATCTGCGAGAATAGGAAAATCAACTTGAATACGTCTCGGACACTTTTCATTGGCCTTGGCATTAAGCGAGTAGTGTCCAAGAAGTCACTGCCCAGTAATTTGGGAAAAAATATTCACCTCCTAAGCTGCAATGATGGGACAAAAAAAGGAGGCGGCGGTGAAAAACAGTAAGGGTTGGTATACTTGTCCGGAGAACTCTACTGCCCACACGGCCGGACTACTACAATTAATTCTACGATTATCCGTGATTCTAACAATCTGCTATTATTCTTCTTATTCCAAAAGTTATTGCTGTTATTTGCTCTGACGCCTCTGTAGAGTAAAAAAAAAAAAAGCTCAGAATTTCATACCAACATATCTACATACACATCTACACCACACACACACGTGCATGCACAACACACTGGAATGAATGTGGAAATTGACATATATATTTATACTTATTTACAACATATGTATATGTATGCAAACAAATATCCATAGAGATATGTATGTCGGATACATATGTATATATCTGAAATATTTTGAATGTGATCACATGAGAATGTATGTATGTTATTTGCATATGTGTACAATAGAGTATGACTGTGTGTGTGCGTGTTTGTAAATTGGTATTAATGTTTATATATTATAATTTGCATGTCTTATTCAGTACTGAATCAATGTTACTTGGTTATAAATATGTTTTTCTATGTTAACAAATATATAGAATTGAATGAATCATGTTATTTTTTTTTTTTTTAAATGCTCATAATAAGTGGTTTCGCACCTTTTGCGATCATCAGACGACTCGAAACAACTTTCCCATGATTGCTTCGTTTACTTCTAGTTTTTGTAAATGGGAAGTACACAAAGCGTTTTGGGTTGTCTGACGATCTCTAAAGGTGTGAAACCACTGGCTATGACCGATTTAAATAAAATAAAACATATAATTTATTTATCAAAATGCTCTGTCTAAAAAGACACTGAGCTCCTCTATATATAAGTGCAAATCAATAATTTGAGCCAGGTTTTAAAGCTGATACTCATAGCTTTCTTTTCATCTATCTATCTATCTATCTATCTATATATATATATATATATATATATATATATATATATATATATATATATATACATACATATATATATATATAGAGAGAGAGAGAGAGAGGAACTTTAGAAACATGACTTCATAAAGTTAATTTGAAAATATTAGAAAACCAAATAATGTTATAAAATATTTGATTAAATGATTAAAATCATTTTTTTTTTTCTGAGACTTTCAGTGCAGGACACCTTTTTCAAAGAAGTATTTTTTTTTTTCATTTTGCTGATGGTTGTTGCCCACTTGTGGAGAGAGAAAAAAGCATGTGTCTGAGATTATTAACAGTTGTTGTTCCAACAAAATTTCAGAAAAAAATAATGATTTTAATCATTTGATGAAACATAAAGATTATATAACGTTGTTTGGTTTTCTAATATTTTCAAATACATATTTGAGAATAGTGTCAACGTTTACTTTGTGTATAGATAAAAGGGGCTCAACTTTGCATATGAGAAAACACAAGAAAACAAAAACACACAAACTAATAAATTTTCAGAATGTGATAGATTATAGAATTATTTCCACAGCCAAACAACGCCGCAGCTCACAAGAGCCATGGCAGTCAACAAACCGGAAGTCCAAGACTTATTTGTTGACTGTCATGGCTCTTGTGAGCTGCGGCGTTGTTTGGCTGTGGAAATAATTAAATAAATATAAGACTTACATTTTAGTTTTGTTATCTGTGCAGAGGTTGGATGAATTTAGAAGTAAAACGAAAAGCACTGTCATATTGTTGTTTTTTTTTAATCCTAAAACAAACTTATTCATGTTAATAATTTTTAGAACTTTTACCCTCTTCTCAGCTGATAAGAAATAAAATCAACAAAGGAAAATTGAAAACTGCCTTTGTGACTATTGTGTTCTTGTCTGTCTAGGATCCTTTCAAAAATATAAAATATAAGAAAACGATTTGACAAGATGTTTTGTTTTTATATTTCAACACACAAGACATGTACATGAGCACAACAGTCATGTAGACAGCTTTCAAATTTCCTTTTTTCCATTTCATTTTTAAGAACTTAAGAAGAAAGAAGGGGCTTTCGGAAATTACCAACAAATTTGGTTTCTAGGATAATATTTTTAAACGGCTTTCCAGATTTACTTGCTTTTAAAATCGTCCAATATCTGCCCTGATAATAAGACTAAGCCGTAAGTCACACATTTATTCAGTTTATTTTTTGTGTGTGTCCAACACTCACTTCACTGATTAATTGAACCCTTATGCATGTGTGTGTCATAAATATATATAAAGAGGTTAATGTAGTTTACTTGAAGCATTGTTTAGTGTGCATGTAAAGGAAATTTATGAAAGGCAATACAATGCAGAAGTGTAACGGATAGACACAGACCGAACCACCTGTATGCACGTTTGTAATAAAGTTGAACATGTGTGTGTGTGTATGTGTGTGTGTGTATATATATATATATATATATATATATTGATACAGACAAATTTACATAGTCGCTACACTGGACATGCTAATGTTTTGAACAAGTGGTCGGTTAAGACTACAAGTCCTCGTCAGGTGACTTAATAAAGTTCGTATTTCACTGAAGGAGTTTGGTTCTCAAGGTTTGGGAACTGGACTAATTCAGTGGAATACACATTTTATTAGTCACCTGATGAGGACTTGTGTTCTTGACCGACCACTTGTTCGAAACATTAGCATACTCAGTGTAGCAACTATGTAAATTTGTCTGTATCAATAAAAATACATCTTGCTCTTTTTTATTGAGCACTTTTAATAACCTCGTTAAATTCACAAGTTTTCCCTCCAGAATACCTTTAACTTGGTGTATATATATATATATATATATATATATATATATATATGAGAGAGGGAAATGAAAAGGAACAAACCGAGTTATGTGTTCATCAACGTTTCGTCTTTATTTCAAGACTTCCTCTGGATGAATGAGATTAGAAAAACAGTACAAATATTAGAAAATTTTTCATGTGCAAAGTGTGACGCTGTTCTATTTTAGAAACGGAAAAAGACGTTGGAAACTCAAAAAAGGAGGGGAGCTTGCGTTGTTAAAAGAGAGGGAAATTTTTAATAACATCATAGTTGTTAATGTTTTTTAAAAATATGAATACAGTTAATATTCTTTCTGGAAAAAATATGTTTGTTTAAATTAAAATATGTACAAACATATTTTTTCCAGAAAGAATATTAACTGCGTTCCTATCTTTTAAATAAATAAATATATATATATATATATATATATATATATATATATATATATATATATATATATATATATATATATATATATTGTATTAATAAAAGGTGAACCTGCATAGCTTATTCCACTGTTATATCCTTTAATTTACTTCAGTTTGTGTCTAGCTATTACACCTTTGCATTTTATTATCTTCAATAAATTTCCTTTTCATATATATATATATGTGTGTGTGTGTGTGTGTGTGTGTGTGTGTGTGTGAACCATATAGCTAATGTCAGTAAAAACAAGTTGTTGAATCTGACATTCTGTGTCCATTAGAACTGTTTACCAATCTTTCCAAAATTCTAACAAACTTTTGCAGGTCTGCATGTATGCAAAACCAAAAAATATCTCAAATCAATGTTATATAGCAGTTGTCTATGGCGTATACACACTAGCCAATGCCCCACATCGTTGTCTCATCAGCTTCATATATGCGCTGAGGGCTATTTCAAATGGAAAATTTATTAATTGGATAGTGCAGATAATTGTAGGAGAACAGAGAGAGATATAAACTTTTACTCGTGGATTATTGCATCAGAGAGAGAGAGAGAGAGAGAAAGAGAGGAGTTACGCTCTATTTAGTTAACATCATGTGCTTACATCAACTCCCACTGAGGTTTCTAGGGAAGTCGACTATTAGCATGACTGCATCATTTGTGTGTTTACTCACAAAGAGCCAGAATTTCCTTATTCCGGAAATCACATGATTCTCTCAATTCCTTTTACTGCCCGAGATCAATCTTTTGAACTCTAATCCATCAATCATCCTGATCTCTGACTGCAGATTTCGTTATGTAACGTCCTTTGTTTCTTGAGTTTTTGACTTACAGTTATCTTCTGAAAATATTGCAAGGAAATTATTCCAAGGCTGAAAAAATAAATAATGTTCCTATTAATTTTCAAATCAGAAAAAGTAAAGAGCAGTTCCACACACAAAACTTTTAAAAATTTGAATTCCAAAGAATTTAAGAAAAATAGATTAAAATTTTTTAAAAATAATATAAACTAAATAATATAACATGTATTAAATAATGTAATCTAAACATGTATTAATTAAATAACATTAATTAAATAATATAACATGTATTAATTAAATAATCTAAATTAAATAATATAATAGGTATTAATTAAATAATCTAAATTAAATAATATAATATGTATTAATTAAATAATATAAATTAAATAATATAATAGGTATTAATTAAATAATCTAAATGAAATAATATAATATGTATTAATTAAATAATATAAATTAAATAATATAACACGTACTAATTAAATAATATAAATTAAATAATATGACATGTATTAATTAAATAATATGAATTAAATAATATAATATGTATCAATTAAATAATATAAATTAATATAACGTATTAATTAAATAATATAAATTAATAAAACATATTAATTAAATAATATAACGTAATAATTAAATAATATCGATTAAATAATATAGCATGTATTAATTAAATAATATACATTAAATAATATAACGTGTATTAATTTAATAATAATAAATTAAATAATATAACACGTTTTAATTAAATAATATAAATTTAATAATATAACATGTATTAATTAAATGATAATAAATTAACTAATACAACACGTATTAATTAAATAATATATATAAAATAACATGTATTAATTAAATAATATAAATTAAATAATAAAAAATGTATTGATTAAATAATAATAAATTAAATAATAGAACACGTAGTAATTAATTAATATAAATGAAATAATATAACATGTATTAATTAAATAATAATAAATTAAATAATAGAACACGTATTAATTAAATAATAAAAATTAAATAATATAATATGTATTAATTAAATAATATAAATTAAATAATATAATATGTATTAATTAAATAATATGAATTAATGTAACGTATTAATTAAATAATATAAATTAATATAAAAATAATATATTAATATAAATTAATAATTAAATATTATCAATTACATAATATAACATGTATTAATTAAATAATATAAATTAAATAATAGAATAAGTATTAATTAAATATAAATCAAATAAAATAACATGTAGTTATTAAATAATATAAATTAAATAATATAATATGCATTAATTAAATAATATTACAGGTATTAATTAAATAATATGAATTAAATAATATAATATGTATTAATTAAATAATATAAATTAATATAACGTATTAATTAGATAATATAAATTAATATAACATATTAATTAAATAATATTAATTAAATAATATAAATCAATATAATGTATTAATTAAATGATATAAATTAAATAATATAACGTATTAATTAAATAATATCAATTACATAATATAACATGTATTAATTAAATAATATAAGTTAAATAATATAACACGTATTAATTAAATAATATAAATCAAATAATGTAATATGTATTAATTAAATAATATAAATTAAATAATATAACATATATTAATAAAATAATATAAATAAAATAAAATAACATGTATCCATTAATTAATATAAATTAGATAATATAACGTATTAATTAAATAATATCAATTACATAATATAACATGTATTAATTAAATAATATAAATTAAATAATAGAATACGTATTAATTAACTAATATAAATTAAATAATAGAATACGTATTAATTAAATAATATAAATCAAATAATATAATATGTATTAATTAAATAATATAAATTAAATAATATAACATATATTAATTAAATAATATAACTTAAATAAAATAACATGTATAAATTAAATAATATAACACATAGAAATAAAATGATATAAATTAAATAATATAACATGTATTAATTAAATTATATCAATTAAATAATATAACATGTATCCATTAAATAATATAAATTAAATAATATAACAGCCATCTTGGGACATTTTTTCTGAAAACGAAAACAAGGTTTGCATTTTGAGAATATTTTCCACTCTCCCAGGCTCTATTAACAGTAAATCAAAACTTAACCCGAAAATAAACAGATAAAATTTTGAAATATATTATCTCCAATTATTTCTTTGTGTTCATCTCCTTTTCACCATTTTGTTAAACTTTTTACGCATTGCAAACATCTTTATTAAATACCTATGTACTTATCAGCAATGTTTCAAACAAACTACCATAGCAATTTAAATATATATATATATATATATATATATATATATATATATATATATATATATATATATAATCGTTAATAATTAAAGATATTTTAATGCTTGTTTTGTGAATTTGTGTCCATTATATTTTATGCTAATCCAATGGTCTTTTTACATTTCAACTGCAACAATAGCGTATTTGTTTAATTTTCAAATTAGACAAGAAATAGTTGATATCGATAGAAAATACTTATTCAAGTTTAAACATTCATGTATTTATTTTTACTCAAGAATATGAATTAAACTTTTAATTATTGTGTAAATAAGCTTTTTCCACTAAACATTTAGGTTATTGTTTCATTCCTTCAAATAATCATCATAGATATGGAAAAATAACATTAATCCGAAACATTTTTTATTTAACTTATAAATCTGGTTTGTGAACATTCCTTAGAATTTTGGAAAGATTAATCAACAGATGTTATAGAAACAGAATGTTTATCATATTATACAAAGTGTAAATGTATGTATGTATATATTGTTCTTTCAATGTATCACGTTAATAGGTATAGATACAAAAGTATTTACTCATTAATCACAGCATTGCGTATAATTGTTTCAGCCCCCAGTGTTGGCATATAAGGAAATAATTGTTCATCAAATTATAACTTGCACAAGCTTGAACTTCATCAGCGCGTTAGAAAAAAAAAACAATATTTTAAAAGTTTTCAGCTCACAAATTGGATCTTTCCAGTTAATACAGTTGGTATTCATTTTTTTTAACAACAACAACAGCAAAGTTTCAAGCAGGTTATCTGCATTTTTAGATGGAATACACTTGCTTGGTAGTGCAGTACTCACCTGTAATTCGTGGCCAGTTTTTCGTTTTATCTATTGCACATAGTTTTCTTTTTTCTTTTTTTCTACTTCAAGTAGTATGGGCTTAATTAGTTAGTTTCGCAGCAAGTATAATTGAGTTTGTTTTTTATTGATTATTTTTCAAGTTATTATTTAGTTAATATTTTTCAAACATATGTATTATTATTATTTCTAGATTTTAAAACGATCTTGAGTTAATGTTTACAGTTTTTACGATAAGGTTAACATTCTACATTACAGTTTTGGAACCAAGTTTTTAAGGTTTGCAATAATTTTATAATTCAAATTTTTATTTTAATGGTGGGGCTGAAACAATGGTATGCAATGTTGTGACCAATAAGAGAAAAACTTTCCAAAAATGAGTAAATAATTGTGTATCTATCCCTATTAACATGGTATCTTTAAAGAATAATATTTATGGCTCTTGTATTGCACTATTGAGCTATCTAAATGAGAACTGTGTTATTCATTCCACGTAGTTAAATTACATATAAACATATTAGCTATATATGAGGGGAATTAAATTATTCAAATTGACATTTACAAAATTTATTGTTCAAAAATAAGGAACACAAAATACAAATGATTACTTCCTTATTTCATGGAGTTTAAAAATTTAGGCTTTTTTCTTAAGAGGAAAATAACCAGCAAATAAAGCTATAGTAATTAATTGCTAGTTAGCACAAAAAAAAAATTGAAAGCTCTAATGTTGAAAACGCGATATTGAAAATGATATCCATGAATGAAGGCGGACTGGATTTTATAACTATGTGACTACATCTTGGTTTATGGACATCATTTTCAATATCTTTTTTCGAGCATTTCAATCTTTTGAACATTACAGTTTTCATTTTTTTTTTTTTTTTTGCACTAATTAACAATATAATCGTTTGTATATTGTATTCCTTGTTTTTGAACAATACATTTTGTAAACATTAATTTGCACAAGTTAATTCCCCTCATCTGGCGATGCTCTATCTTAAATATGCAGCTTTTTTTTTTTTTTTCAGAATAAGATTAATCCGTAAATATTAATATTTGTATTACCACTGTGTGTGTGTGTGTGTGTGTGTGTGTGTGTGTGTGTGTGTGTGTGTGTGTGTGTTAGTCCAGGTTAAGAATGTATTCATATAAAGATCCAGAGAATTTTAAGCAGGTTTATAAAATAGTGTTCAATAGTAAATAGAGCTATTCATATTTATTTTTATATGTCGCTTGAGGACAAGGATTAAAGAGTTTTTTTGTGGGTTTTTTTTTTTTTTTTTTTTTACATAGGCATCCCCACTTATCAAGGCCAAGAGGCCACTCGAGGATAAGGGTTAAAGAGTGTACAGTAGAAATTGGACAATATAGTAATCGTTAGTAATGGAAATTCGGTAAATTTGTTAACAAGTGGAATGGCTCATCAAGAACTTGTTTACGTTAGACTTGAAGGCAACCATATTGGAGTCAGCTGGAGTCCACAATAAATAAAATTATTAGATTTTTCTCTTTCCATTATTTTCTAAATTCTTTGCGAGTTAGTTTCTAGGTCTCTAGTCATGATTCGTGTAGTATGGATTGTCTCCTGCCAAAAGCTACAGGCCAAAATAATAAAACACCTTAAATAACGATATATAGAAACAAAAAATAGCACTTATTGTAAAGATCGAAAACATTACAGATGTACGAAAAAAAGAAAAAAAAAGAAAGAACTTTTAGATCATTATTCTACAAATTAACACCAGAGACCCAGAAACTATCGTGCAAAGTTGAGACAGCAGTTAAGAAAATAACGAAAAAGAGAAAAATTCCGATCAGTTCCAAATGAGTGTACAATAAAAAGTCAGCTTTCAGTTGTTTCTGGCTCAACAGATTATTATCTTGTTGCAAAGTCGAATGTGTTAGAAAGAGTCGCGTGCAAAGTGCATCTCTTTAGTTCCATGTCCAATTTTGTGTGGAAGTTACTTCCTCCTAGCGAAGGTCCACACCTTTTTCATCCAAATAGATTACTGATATGCTGTGTGCATGCAACGTGAATTTGCCATCATCGTGTTAGTGTAAAAGAAAAAGTATTTGTATAAACTTTTTTTTTTTTTTTTTTAAATAGAAACTATTAAGCGGGAAGAAAGAAAAGAGATTATAATTATAAATCAATGAGAAAATGAAGTCAAGCAATTTTGTGAGCATTTAAGAACAAAATCATCATTTTTCTAAAATTTAAAAAAAGATTTATTTAAAATATAGAATGAAATAATATTAAAAAATACTTTTAAAAAAGTGATTGATTAAATGCATGTCGCCTCCTCCTCCTCCTCCTCCTCCTCCTCCTCTTACCACATCCTTATACTGCCTCTCTCCACCTTTTCTGCTCTACTTTTCCTCCTACTTCTCTTCCCAACATCTTCCACCATCTCCACCCTCCTCCTATTCCTTTTCTCAAACCGTCCTCCTTTCCTTCTATCACATCCTCATACTACTCACACACCCTCTTCTCACCACCTTTACATCTCTTCCTACTCCTCTTCCTAAGATCTTCTCCCACCACCTGTTCCCTACATTTGATCTTAACATCTTCTCCTACTCCTCTTCCCTATATTTCCTACTCCTCCTCATTCCTCTTTCCTACATCTAATCCTCTGAATATCCTTCATTATTTCTTCCTACACGTCTTCATCTTATTACCTCTTCCTATGCTTGCAGATCTTTGCTCTTCAACAAGTTGCTCTGATATCCTATCAAGTTCTTGAAAATATTTCTTTACCAAATTCCTTAGCAGAAAACAAAAGCAAACATCAACAAAAAAGAAATAAAACAAAATACAGAAGAAATATAAAAAAAACAGAAACAAAAAGAAATACTTTCATCTTTTTTCTTCTTTTTTTTATTTTGGTATATATTCAGTTGTTGTTTTTTTCTTTTATTTTGTTTTAAAAGATTTCCCTTGTCTTATTTTTTTTTTATATATTACTTTTCCTAAACACTTATATCACACGTTTATATTTTCTGTTACAATTGGGTTTTCTCTTGTTTGGACAC